>NC_081412.1:75119001-75726501 GCF_030272615.1 Cryptomeria japonica | reverse complement strand
TCCAAATTTAAAAAACTTTATATATTATTGTAGTGCACTTGATTCTTTACAATTTAAAACAAAAAATTTGTATTTTCAATTTGTTTAGTGCAACTTATGCTTCGCGCACGAATAGGTACCAAATTTTCAGGATGTGCTCGATTGGAAAAATCATAAAAATAAAAATACTCAACAAAAAATTACAAAAAATATACATCTTCTAGTGCTCACTCTTAACTATCTTTCTGCTAAAGGATTTGTCAAAATACTAAATCTAACTATGACTTTTTTGATGTGCACGTCAGACACTATGTTATGTTTTTTAGAAAAAAAATAGGGTTAGTTTTTTGTGTGCGAAGGATTTGACCCCCTTAATCTATCCAATTTTGAAAAAGTTTAGTAGTTTGGAAACTAGATTCAGAGTACTACAATATTTGTTCTTTTATTATCTTCATATCTTGAGTGGATGACTTTCAAATTTTGCCTCCAAGTTCAGTTTCACCTGATTTCAGAAAAAAAGTGTCCAATTATACCCCCCTTTTTGACCACCATCTTTGTGCACTTACCTAGTATGGACATGAGGCTTTCATAACTTCATTTTGCAAGAAAATGACAATTTTGACAATTTTACAAGCCCAAATGACAACTTTTCTTGCTCCAAAAAACATTTTTGACATTCTAACCTTATAAACTTGTCTAAAAAACTTTGATATGCCTAAAAACACTTAACACACATGTTTCAATTCTTTGGAAAGCATTAGAAGACCTTTTTGGCAATTTTACATATTTTTGCCAAAAATTGTCAACTCAAAGCCTGAAAGGAAAAACTTGATCTCTTGAGCCCAAAATGAGATCAAAACCACTAAACATGACACATAACAACCTAAAACAACATTATCAACCTAACACAAGACATTACAAATGTGAAAGCATTAAATACTAAAAAATGGGAGTTTTACTCAACTAGGTGCTCTTGCACCATACTCCCCCAACAACAAAGAAGTCATGTGACTCCTTGAGGAAAAAAAGAAGAAGGGATTCTAGCTTTCTAAAAGTTAGCTTCAGGTATCCATGTGGCCTCTAAGATATGTTTATCCTTCCATTTGATTAGATGCTCCGTGTAGGTGTGATTCCTTGTCTTTTTGAGAATCCCGAAGTCTAGAACCCGTTCTGCTTGGGGAAAAGAAAGAGAAGGGAGAGATAGATCAGAAAGGGATTGTGCAACATTTAAAACTCTTTTAATCTCCTCAGGTGGCTGCCCTTTGAAAGCAATCAGATCTGAAACATTAAAGATGGGAGACAAAGAAACATTAGTAGGCAAATCAACTTTGTAAGCATTAGACCCATACTTAGCCAAGATTTTGCAAGGGCCTATTCTCCTCATTTGAAGTTTGCTTGGAACTCCCTTTTATATCTTTGACTTGTTCAAATGAACCATCACATAATCACCTATGGAAAACTGAACATCTCTCTTTGTAGCATCCACTCTTGCCTTGACTTTTTGGTAGGTATCTTGAGGAGCTTTTCTCACTTGCTCATGAACCTCCTTCATGGATTGAGCCATGTCATCTGCTGTTCCACTCTTAGGCTGCAAGTTAGTGATATCCCTTAGCTCCATTATACCCCTTGGATGCATACCATAAACAACTTCAAAAGGACTTTTACCTATAGACCAGTTAACACTATCATTGTAGGCATATTCTGCTTCATGAATGATCTCATCCCAATTCTGCCCATATTCCTTTGTCAAGCACCTAAGCATGTTCCCAAGAGACTTGATCACAACTTCAGTTTGGCCATCAGTTTGTGGATGATAAGCTAAACCAAAAGAGAGATTAGTACCCAATCTCTTCCACAATGATTTCTAGAAATGACCAAGAAACTTAACATCCCTATGTGAAACAATGCTAGTAGGCAATCCATGTATTCTAACAACTTCTTTGAAAAATAAGTAAGCAATATGAATTGCATCATGTGTTGTCTTACAAGGAATAAAATGAGCCATTTTGCTGAATCTATCAACTACTACAAAGATGCTATCAAATCCTGCTTGAGTCCTAGGTAATCCTACCATAAAATCCATACTAATGCAATCCCAAGGCCTATGTGGAATGGGAAGAGGCTGATATAAACCAACATTGGAGGAATTACCTTTTTCTTTCTGGCATACCAAATACTGCTCAACATACCTCCTAATGTCTCTCTGCATCTTAGGCCAATAATAGAACCTTTGAACCAGCTCCGAGGTCTTGTTGAGACCGAAATGTCCACTTAAGCACCCATTGGGCTTCTCCTGAATGAGGTTCTCTCTCATAGAACCTTTTGGAACACACAACTATCCACCCCTGAATAAAAAACCATCTCGCAAAGTGAAATCAACATATGCACCATGGAAATTATTCTCAAAATATTGACAAAGTTTATAAGCTTCAACAAAATCATCATCAATAGGATACATGTCTTTAAAACTATCAATACCAATGCTCTGAACTTGAATCTCATTAATAGTTAACAACCTTCTACTCAAAGCATCTGCTACTTTATTCAACTGACCCTTCTTATTCTTAAGAGTAAAAGTGTAAGCTTGCAAGTATTCTACCCATTTAACATGCCTATGATTCAGTTTATCCCGTGAGTTCAAGAAACTTAGTGCCTGATTATTTGTGTATACAACAAACTCTTTAGGAAGAAGATAGTGTCTCCACTTCCTAAGTTCTTGTACTAATGCATAGAGTTCTAAATTATAGGAAGAGTACTTTTTCTTTGCATCATTCAACTTCTCACTAAAGAATGCAACTCGTCTATTTTCCCGACTTAAAACAACTTCTACAACAATATTACTAGCATCACATTCAATAGTAAAAAGCTTATTAAAACTAGGTAAAATGAGCACTGGTTGAGTAGCTACTTTAGTTTTCAATAATTCAAACCCCTTATTGGCTTCACTTGTCCACTAAAATTTTACCTTTACACCCCCTTTGATGGTGTCTAACATTGTAGCACAAATCTCACTGAATCCCCTGATGAACTTTCTATAAAATTGTGCCAAACCATGGAAGTTTCTGACATCACTAGCTATCCTAAGAGTTGGCCAACTGGTTATTGCTGCAACTTTAGATTGATCCATTTTCAGATTGCCTCTTGATACAACAAAACCAAGATAGACCAATTCTTGCTTCAAAAAATCACACTTTTCAAGATTAATGGTTAGCTGTTCATCATATAACTTTCTCAAAACATTAGCTAAATGCTTCAAATGCTCTTCCTTAGTTTTACTAAAAATAAGAATATCATCTAAATACAAAACAACAAATTTGCCAATGAAATCACGTAAAACTTCATTCATGAGTCTCATGAATGTGCTGGGAGCATTAGAGAGTCCAAAAGGCATGACAAGCCACTCAGAGACCCTCATTTGTTTTGAAAGTGGTCTTCCATTCATCACCCTCTTTGATTCTTATCTGATGGTAACCACTCTTCAAGTCAATCTTACTAAAATACTGTGCAACCCCAAAAAATCCATCAAATCCTCTATCCTAGGTATGGGGAATCTGTATCTGATGGTGATCTTGTTTATGGCTCTAGAATCTGTACAAAGTCTCCATGTTCCACCCTTCTTAGGTGCCAACACTGTAGGTACTGCACAAGGACTAATGCTTGTCCTAATCAGCCCTTGGTCTAAGAGTTCTTGTATTTGTCTTGCTACCTCTTCATTTTGTTCAAGGGTCATCGTATAGGCTGCCTTATTTGGTAAAGAGGCTCCAGGTATGAAATCAATTTGATGGCTAATGGCTCTAGGAGGTGGTAAAGTTGCAAGTGTACCATCACTGATTATTACTTTGAAGTTATCAAGGATTTTCTGCACCTCATATGGTATCTCTACTTTCTTTTCTACCTTTTCTTCCTTGGGTTTCACTATGAGTGCAAATCCCACTCCTTCACCCTCTTCTAGTGTTTTATGAACTCTTTCTCATTCACTAACAAGATGTTAGGTACTTTATTGCTGCTCTCTCCTTCTTCAATGAGGGATTGAATCTGATAGGTTACTCCATCTTTCTAAAATGAGTAGGAGTTTCTTTCCCCATCATGGTGTGCTTTTCTATCAAACTGCCACAGTCTACCCAACAGTAGGTGGCAAGCATTCATAGGAAGGATGTCACATAGGATCCTATCTACATATCCACCTATGTTGAAATCTACCCAGGCTTGCTCATTTACTAACACATGGTGTCCCTTATTTAACCATGTGACCTTGTATGGCTCCTTGTGTTGTATCCTAGGTAGTTTCAATTTGCTTACTACTTCCTCTGATATGATGTTATCTGTGGATCTTGAATCTATGATCACTTTACACAACTTTCCCATGATTTTACACTTAATCCTGAACAATGCTCTTCTCTGTGAGACCTCTGTATTGTGTGGCTTCTTCATTAACACTCTCTTGATCATTAAACTCTCACCATCTTCTGAAGCTAGGTTGTTCAATGTTGAAGTTCTGGTATTACCTCCATCTTCCTAAACATAGTCTACCCTCTTTTCACCACCATAGGATGAACAAGGCTTCTCCGGGCATCTATAGGCAGAGTGACCCAACTTTTGGTAGTAATAGAACTTCATGGTTGAGAAGTAGGACCCTCTCCCTGGTCCATTAGATCTACCCCTACTCGGGTTGCTTGATCCCCTACCCCTATAGTTGGGTTATCTCTGAGAATCCCCACTTTTCTCTATAATCTTAGACTCTCCCTGGGATCATTGATCTATGCTCCTTCCCCCAAAACTACCTCTATGGCCTCTACCATCTCTTCCCCTACCTCTGCCTCTGTTATTTTGTTCTTGCTTTCTCCTACCTTTCTCTTCCACCTTAAGTGCTAGTTGATAACACTTGTGTACTATTTGTGGGCATAACAAGCTCATCTCTTCCTGGATGTTCCATCTTAACCCATTCAAGTACCTTGCCACTTTTATACTCTCATCCTCTACTACTCTGGATCTCATGCACAGTTTTTGAAACTCTTCAGTGTAGCTACTGACATCTAGGTCTTTTTGTCTCAAATTTTGTCTTTTCCTGTGAAGTTGTACTTCATAGTCTTCAGGAAGGTAGGTTTCTTTTATTTTGGCTACCATTGCTTTCCAGCTAGCTAGTGGTTGATCACCTTCTTTCACCCTTTCCACTTGGATGAACTTCCACCAAGTTAAGGCTACCCCTCTCAACCTTGATTTTGCTACCTTAACCTTTTGTGCTTCAGTTACTCCATCACATTCAAAATGGTTTTCTAGACCTTCAATCCACTCTATAAGAGCATCTGGATCCATCTTCCCACTGAAAAGAGCCACTCCCTCTAAGGTTTTACCACTCATAGCTCTCAAGGATTTCAATAATTATTCTTGCTCAATAACAGGGTTAGGTATGGGAACCTCATCTTCTATGGCCACCATTTTACCCTGATCTCCAACCTTATCATGGACTTCTTCAGTTTTGACTTCTACTTCAGCTAGTTTCATTACTAGTTGATCTAATCTTTCTCCGAGTGCTCTATTTTCCTCTTCTTAGTCTTCAACCTTCTTGTCTAACTCAGCGTTAGTCACCATGTTTTCCTAATAATCCTTCTCTCCTGAATCTTTTGTTGGCTCTGATACCACTATGATAGGGAGGTTGCTAGGTAATTGCTCAAAAAGGCCAATTTGAGTCAAAATGCCATAAAGGGAAACAAGAGGTATGTTTGTGTTTGCTCCTGATGTTTGCAAAAACAAGTTTAGTTATACTTGGTAGGTCTCTCTACAAGTCTTCACCCTCAATCTCCCTTCTTGGTGAAAACCCACACCCTTACTCAAACTTTCTTCAATTGCTCACTCCACCCAACTACTCATTCTCAAACCCTATTCTTTTGGCATTCAACACACTGTTTCAAAGTGCATTAGGTGACTCCAACATGGATATGTAGGGGCAACAAGGTTTTGTTCAAGTTTGACAACCAAACTTAGTTTTAGACCCATAGCCTTTGGCTTGCTCAATACCCCAACCAAAAGGTCAAAATCTCCAACTAAGGGTATGTACTATCCAAGGTTCCATCTGACACTTATCTCACTATTTTGGATTGTTCTCTTAAGGTTTCATAAGCCCCCAAGCTCCTCCTTTCAATCGGGTTATGTATTTTGACAAAAACAGTCAAATGTGTGTTATGCAGTCACAAGGGCTACTAGCCCGTGGAGGCCTAATTGACATTTTTTTGTTATCCTGCTCTACGATGGGTATTTCCTCTCTCAAATTTGATTTGGATGGTGTCTTAGGGTTATATGCTCATAGATTTTTGGGTTTTAGACCACTGTTAATACAGATTGAGGACTGTCCACTTTTTGTGGCACTTTTGTAGGGTTTAGACCCAAACACATTGGGAAATCATTGCATCTCCACCAATCAGGCCTCCAAACTGACTTAGAACCTCTTCCACATCAAAATGAAGCCTTCCCCTACTGTTGCCCTGCAAACAAAATGCCAAACACTTGGCAAACAACTGGAAATATCACTGTCACTGTTAAAACTGCCCCTTTACTAGTCAATCTGCTGCTACATATTTGGGCCTGCATCACAAGGTGTTTGAACTACAAATATACCTCAAGGAGGTTTGAAAAACACTAATCCACTTTCCTATTACATTGCCTTCTTAGTTACAAGGCTTGGATGATGCTTTTGAAGCATTCCATGAGCATTTGACAAATATAATTCACAAAACAGTGAACTCACTATTTTGTTTACAAAAAGAGAATGATTAAATGGAACAAGCTATACTAACACATAAAGATGATGCTAAAAATCCTTGGCCATATTCCTATACCTCTCCCTCATTCATTTGTTCAGTCCAAATTTCTTTTGGGTACAAATCTTGAGTTTTTAATCATGCTACTAGCCGAGTATTCACTACTTGCCTAGTATTCACTTAAGTCCTTCTTCCAACCACACTTTTGGCATAAAGTAGAGCATATGTATAGTATATAAATGAATTCCAATTTGAATAAATCCATTTTGTGGGATCCAAAACCTGAATTAGTCAAGTTAAGGCATTTTCCCACTCCAAACCCTTAATAGGGCAGTGAGCACACAAGAGTGAAAACAATTTTGTATAATCAAATTTTCAAGGAAACCATAACAATAATTAATTAGAGATTTTTGTACAACTATTATGCACACTTCCCAAAGGTATAGTACAGACTATGAGAGCTACAGTATAGACTGTTACTCAAAGGAAGGAAAAACCAGTCATAAAAGCCAAAATTTCATGATTTTTATTAAGAAGCTCTTGCTCATACAATAACAAACCCTTTCCGAGGAAAAGGGAGGCATTTTATATTTTTTCTAGTTGGTTATCAAGCCTTATCGACATGAGGCTTCCATAACTTCATTTTGCAAGAAAATGACAATTTTGACAATTTTACAAGCCCAAATGACAACTTTTCTTGCTCCAAAAGACATTTTTGACATTCTAACCTTATAAAATTGTCTAAACAACTTTTATATGCCTAAAAACACTTATCAAACATGTTTCAATTCTTTGGAAAGCATTAGAAGACCTTTTTGGCAATTTTGCAAATTTTTCCCAAAAATTGTCAACTCAAAGCCTGAAAGGAAAAACTTGATCTCTTGAGCCCAAAATGAGATCAAAACCACTAAAAAATGACACATAACAACCTAAAAAAACATTATCAACCTAACACAAGACATTTCAAACATGAAAGAATTAAATAATAAAAAATGGGAGTTTTACTCAACTAGGTGCTCCTGCACCACAATATCCAACAATATCCCCCTCCGGAATTAATAGAAACTGTATGCGGGAAAAGTGGGTGAATAAAACTCAAAATGTGAAAATTTAGTTAAATACTAGTCCACACACACACACAGGACTTCTTGATGCAAGCTATGGAGTAACGTAGTGTTACTCAGCTTCCCAAGGAGGGTCCCATGGTTCTCTATCTCACAATGTCCCTCAAACCAATGTTTTTGCTCTCAGATCACTGAGCAAAATGGTTTAGGGATGGCAAATATGAGAACGAGAGATGCTTTTGATTGATTTTAGTATGAGATGTGTTGTAAGCTATGTATGATGCTAAAATGCAATAAACTAAATGATAAGATGATGAGGTTAGTATGAATACTATCCTAGCATACTATATTTAGTCTATGATTGAACTAAAATGATAAAGAAAGTAATCTAAGCATGCATATTTGATCTAAAAGAGGCTAAATGATGAGCATAAAGATGATATGAAAGCTTGAAAGAATTTGAGCATAAGTGTAATGCTTCAAATTTGAAAGATGATTGTTTTGAATGGAGGAATGAGGGCTCTATTTATAGCACAAACAGGGCAATGGATGGTCAGGATTGAAAAGTTTAATCAAGGGCCAGGTTTGAAAGTTGGGGATCCATGTGCACAATTGGCACCAATGAAATGGTGACAAGTGTCAACATAGGATTGGGTTGAGAGAAGAGGTTGGAGGCATTAAAGGCCTAAGAAGACCTCATGGTTATCTAAAGGCTAAGGGTCAAGTCTAAGTTAGGATTACCCACTGGATTAGGAGTTAATCCAAGGATAAACCTTTGTGCAAATGATTAAGATATAATCATGGTCAAAGCATTAATGGCCTGATGAGACCCTTGGGTTGGATAAAGGTTGAGTCAAAACAAATGTTTTAACCATGTGGGAAGGTTTGAATTAACCATTAATGGTTATTGGAGACTTTAGGGATTAAGTGGTTGAAGGTTGGAAGCTTTTAATGGTTTTCAAAGACTTTAAGGGTTTTAGTGGTTGAAGGTTGAAAACCTTCAATGGTTATCAAAGACTTTAAGGTTTTTGAGAAGTGACTTCCCTTTGCTTAGGGATGTGACAAAATTTAGAGGAGGGTTAGGTTAATTAGAAGTGATTAGAAGATTCTAGAAGGGATTAGGAAGGGGTTTGGGATTTTGCAAGTGGATGGAGGGATAATAGGATTTAATTGAATTAAATGATTTTCATTCAACTTGGTTGTAATTAAATAAATTTGATTCATTCAATTTGGGATAACTTATTTAATTAAATTTGAATTTAATTAAAAGTGGATAGGGGGGATTTAATTGAATAAAATGATTTATTCATTAAATGGATATAGTGAATTTTATTTAAATAAATTGAGTAATTTATTTAATAAAATAGAATAATGTGGATAATTTAATTAAATTGGATTTAATCAAATAGAAAAATGAACATAAAATATTCATTTAGGAATGTGGTCATTTTTATACGTAGAACAATCCATCAGATGAATACAACTTACTGTTAAATGAAGTTCTTGTTTGATTTCCCATCTGACATTCCTTACATATCGGATTAGCAGGATTCACAATCTTAGGAATATCTCTTATAGCTTGAGTAGAAATTATCTTTACCATGTAGTCAAAATTAACATGACACATTATTCTATGCCATAACCAACTTTCATCAATCAAAGAAATCAAACAACTTCTCTCACCAACATTCAAGTGAAAGATATTACCTTTAGTCTTAGTACCTGATGCAATCTCTACACCAGAGGAATTTAGGATCTTACATTTACCATTCTTGAATTGTAGATCATATCCCTTGTTAACCATCTATCCAACACTCAAAAGATTATTCTTTAAACCTTAAACATATAAGACATCATCAGTATTCTGCTTACCATTGAAAGATATAGAACCTCTACCACAAATCACACAAGCTTTATCATATCCAAATCTCACTTTTCTACCATCATACCTTTCCATACTCACAAAATTTCTTTTATCACCTATCATATGATGTGAACAACCACTCTCAATCACCCATTCATCTTTCTCTTCAATTTGAGAAGCTAAAGCTTTTTCCTCAACAATGCAACTTGCAGAATTCACTGGTACCGGATCATCTTCCTTCATAGCAGTGGATACAAATTCATCTTTTGAATTCTCATTCTCTAATTCTTCATCTATTACACCTTCATCAACAACATAATAGCATCTCTTTTGATTTCTGAACTTTCGGTAGGGCTCATAGGGCTTATCATTCTTACCATGCTTCTCATATCTATCATACTTGTTAGATCTATCATGCCTTTCAAATTTATCATGCTTATCATATCTAGACCTTCTCTCAGGGAATCTAGAAGCAAAATGTCCTATCTTATTACAAGAGAAAAATTTCAAAGGTAACTTTCTATCATACTTACTAGCTCCCTTAGGCAATCTCTGAGCAATAGGGGCTTCAAGTTCATCCAATTCTCTTTCTTTCTCTTCCATCTCTCTCTTCTCTTTCAAATTTGGATACCCAACATGAACTTTCTTTTGGCTCATACTTCTACTTCCTAGATATAAAGGCTTTGAATGCACTCTCAAATTTACCATGTGATTCTCCAAATTCGCTCAACTCTAATGCAGTAAGCTTCCTAGCCAACATGTCTCTAGTCACAGTAGTCACACTTTGAATCTCATCAATAGCAACTACCTTATGTTTGTAAGCAGGAGGCAATGATCTTAGAACCTTAGCAACAATATCATCTTCTTCAAGAGCTCCACCGACACATATGATATTCATGAAAAGCTCATTTACCTTAGCCATAAAGGTTGTTATGTTTTCGTCTTCTCCATCTTTAATTCTTCATATTTCCCTTTCAAACTCTGCAACTTAGCAAATTTAACTTGTGCATCTCCTTCATACAAGGTTTCTAGCTTCTTCCAGATCTCATGTGTAGTCTTCAAATCCATCACATTAGTCATCTTTGAATCAGTCAAGGCACTCAACAATGCTTCCTTAGCTCTTATATTATGTTCAAAATCCTTGATCTCAACAATAGTAACCGGTCCATTATGAGGAATATTGTTGAAATTTTTTGTGATCTTCCAATACTCATATCCAAGACATTTCAAATGAACTTCTATTCGGTCCTTCCAAATAGTGTAATTGTTTCCATAAAACCTCAGACTCTCCTTCTTGAACACATAGGCTGCCATCTCGGATCTCCTCAAGCGGTCAAGCTTCTTTTGGAGGATCTAACTCTGATACTAATTGTTGGCACCAACAATGAAGGAAAAATGAGAGGGGGGGTGAATCGGTTTTCACTGGATTAAACTAATTAAGCACAATATTAGATTCCAATCAACTGTAGTAATAATAAAGATAAGGAAAATGACAACAACACACATAACACCAAGATTTTGATGGGGAAAACCCAGTTAAGGGAAAACCATGGTGGGAACCTACCCACAATAAGATGATACTCTATAGTAGTATGTATAAATATTACAATGGGGAATTCACATGCATTCAAGCATACTGCCTAGAGCTTACTGGTTAAAATGAGATGACCCAGAAGGCTCCAACCCTCATGGAAGGTTCACTACCTTACAATAACGATTGTACTACAATCTTGATTACATGAAATACAAATATAGCATCTGCTAATGCCTGATGACAGTTCTAGTTAAGCACATTTGTCTGCCTTGCAACAATCTCTGCTCAATACTCCATACCAAAGGATAAATTTTCTTAAGCACACATAAAACATTCTCTGATAATACAGACATAAGACCGATACATAGATTATATGACTATATATCCTATTTATACAATTCATCAACCTTGACTATAAGGTCAGCCAAACCCTCAAACCTCAATTACAAAATTACATCACACGATACATATATGAACAATTAGACCAATACAATGATATACATGACATATCATGGACCTAAATCAAATTTCCAAACATGCATCACCATCAGAAATCTTGCCAAGATCAACCACAACACGCTACACCACCAAGAATATTGCATAACACGAAGAATATCACCAGATCAACAAAATCACCAAGAACACACACAAGGATCAATGGGGACCACCAAAACAAATAGGACACGGTCATGAAACACCAACAAGTATGTTAGAACCCTCTACATTAGCTACACCAACACCACTTATTCAAATCTTCATTGATCAACATGCTAACTCATAGGAACACCAATCAACAACAATTCAGACTAGAAAGATAACTTGCAGAGCACCAACTCATGAACCATCTAAAATGAAGATACACATGACCATACAAAATATTCTCCCAAATCCACAACCTAAGATATAATCATACCAGAGCTCACCGAATCAAATACCAAACTCTGCCAACCAGTGAATAGAAAGACTGAACTTCAAACCGGATCAAATATGATCAAGCAATCTTCTAGATCATTGAAACCAATAAGGAATGAAGTATTCCAACATCCAAAATAGATAAATCAACCATATCAACTCAATGAAATCACCAGAACCAAGAAACTCTCTGCAACAAGAATATGTTGACATCAATGACAACAACATATCCTAGTAGCAACAATATTAAACAATCCCAATCAACATCTAGCTCAACTAGAGAACTGCAAGTCACCCCTGGTCATGCTTACCTCTAGGCATGAAGATGACAATCAAGGAGAAAAGGTTCAACCCACCTATTCACTACAAGAAGGTAGCATTCAAAAATGGGTGAACCCATTTGTTCCTAGTTTGTGGGAGGCATTCCAACACTTTGTTAGATTATTATTAGTTTTTCTGTTCCGCTTGATTATGTAGAAGCATGTGAAGCATAAAAACTTGGTCCAAAAGGGAAGTTACTTTGATAAGCTAGTTAATGGCTTTGTTTAGTTTCCCTGCAAAGTTTGGAGATCATGTAAATAATAATTAGATGTTTTTCCTTTCCAAGAAGTGTAATTGCACATGCCGTATTCTCCTTAAGAGAATGCATATTTTAGTTTCCAACTTTCCTCCAAGTGCCATAGTGCACATATTTTGTGGACCCTCTCAATGACTCTGTGATTTATAGATAGATAAGGCAATTGGTTTTCTAATGTTGACATTTCTGTGCCCTTATGAATAATAATTAAGAACCAATATGAGATATTTGGAACAAATCAACAAGGTAGAAATAACTCCCTTGTAGCATGGTCAACATTTTGGTCTTTGAAACTAGAGATTTAAAGGTTATCACCCCCCATAGGCGGAGGTCCCCTATGGGTCACTAGAGTTATAGATAATATCTACACCTTTCATAGATTTATGCTTAAGGCATTGATTAAAACATGTCAAAATTGCCCTAAAGGAGATTTGGAGCTGTGCAGAGGTGATGGAGCGATCAGTGATGAGAAAAATAAAAAAACCATATTTTTGGTATTTTTTCTATCTTTAAGTATTTTACATTTTTAGAGTCCTTCAGAGTAAAATTTGGGGTCTTTTGGAGGTCTTTTGATGGTGTAAGTGGTTTTAGATTTTGAGCACTGAGCGAAAAGTTATGATCTCGCCAAGTTGAGGTAAATTTGTTGATGTCAGTGGAGAGTAGGTATGAGCATTCCATGCGTGAACATGGTGTGGTTTTTAGCAATCTCATGGCTTCTTACTCTCCCGAAGACACATGGGAGTGCCCCATGTCGACACTATGGGGTTCTCAAAGGCATTAGGAAAGGAAGGCTCTAAAAGTTCTACCAATATGCCACGTGTTGACAAAGAATGAGCCCAAAGATATTTTGAGCCCGAGGAGATTTCAAAATCATGCCATTGTTTCTTTTGAGGATGGAAGACCACAGGAGGCGCTAAATGGTAAAACTTAAGGGCGCGAATGAAGAAAAAGCAAAATACCACGTGATCAAACAGTTGCAGCAAAAAAGGGAATTTCCAGGTGGCAACCATGCCGTGTGCATGGAGGAAAATAATGATGAAAAGGTCAAGCTCATGACAACTGCAACAATCTCCATGATGATGGTGGACACACAACGAGTATGCAGATGCCTGTTTAGTTGTAATCGCCTTTTTAAATCAAAGAGGTTTTCTCTATATTAGCCTGAGGGTGCATTGTGAAAGGGGATTCACATTTTCACCAATGTTTGGTAGATTTAGTAGTAGAAGCATTTTTAATTATGTAAAACATTAGTAGATGCCCCTTATTTATGGGTAGGATCTAAATATTTTAGACTGTGCTAAAATGGCCTTTGTAAACTATTCTCTCCATCAATGAAGAGGATATGGTGCTTCATCTTCAATCTTCAGGAGTTGTTTGTTTCTCGCTATTTCTAATCTTTCTTCTATAATTTCTAACCCTATGGTTATATCTCATAATTTTAATTCATGCATGTGCTTCTTTGAGATTTTTGTAAAATGGTCTATGGTTATGGGTTACATCATGCATAAATGAAAGCGAACCTAGTTAAATTTTTGGCAGATCATCTTAGGATACCTGTTTGCAACTCATTTTCCTTCTACATATTTCTATACCTTTCTATCCCCATTTAAATTTGAAGAGACATCTTCTAAAATATCCGAGGTTACTTCATAGGTCGCATCCAACCCCACACCTGTGAACTTCCTGAACTGCCCTTGAAAATTGATGAAAGCTAATTTTGGGCATCAACACTTACCATACAACTCTGTAAGCTTATCCCACACCCTTTTAGTTGTTTTACACTCAACAATGTGAAACAATAAATTATTTGATAGATTAAGACTTGAGTCCTTTCACCTCATTTATTTTGTTTCTATGAATAGATTGCTTAAATGAGATGAAGCTAGTGCGACCAAACCTTGAGGGAATGGATCCCTATGATGTTTTCCAAGAACACACACCTGAAAAACTCTATCTAAAAAAGAAATGTGAGGTAGAAAAATCACCAAATATTATGTGCTCACCTGCTAAAGATATTTGTAATTCAGGTGCCCAAAATATTTGTGCCAAAGTTCTCTCACTAAATTTGCATGGGAAATAAGGGATGATCTTGATGAAGACTCAAATCCATCAAACTTATACAAACAGGTTGCACAATCAATTATGCTTGTAGCAATGTCCTTCTTAGGACCTAAATCTCTTAATTAGTAGGAGTGAACTCAACAAGCTTTCCACCACCATGATTGAAAATTTGCTAGACATAAAGTAGATTTTGTGAAATATTAGGAACAAGAATAACATCATCAATGATACCATCCTTCATTTGAAATGAGACTATCCCAAAAATTTGAATCAAGGAAGAGTTCCCAACAAAAATATGTGAAGTAGGACTATCAAAAAAGAATAAAAAAAATCCATAGTATTATTCATGTGATGACAAGCACAAGAATCAGGAATCCAACTAGTACTGGTAGAGGACAAAGCTCTAGTTTAAAGAGATTGATATTTTCCCAAGGAAGAAGACTTAGGAGTGGCAATATTATTCTTCCTCATTGATTCCTCCAATCTTGCTAGCCTCACAAAATTATGTGCATCATTATGTCAATATTTTCCACAAAATAAATAATTTTGCTTCTTCTCCTTTGACATAGAAAATGACTCTCCTAATTTAGAAGGAGGAGGAGGAGGATTAGCCTTCTAATAATTCTTCACCTTAGGCTTGGAGGGAGGCTCACCACATATATATAGATGATTCTATCTTGGTATTATTCTTATTGTTACCATTTCCTTGGAAGATTGAGCCATTAAAGCATGACTCTTAGGAAGAGCATCCATTTGAATCAACTTGTCGTGAACCCTATTCAATCAATCAATAACTCTTAAAAATAAGGCATGTTATGGTCTTATCCCATAGAATCCACAATACAATAGAAGGTAGAGACAAACACTTGAAAATTACCTCTAAGCTTAGACAAGAAAAAGAAAATACACTTCTTATGCTCTTTGTTATGAAAAAATTCTTTCAATTGTGACAAAATCAACTTGAACTATGTAAAAAATTCTGATTAGTTGGAAATGTTTTTGGAGAGAGAGAAGTGAGATCAACTTCAAGTTTCAAGATCTTAAATGGATCGATCTTAGCATACAACTCTGTAAGATTATCACACACCTTTTTAGGTGCATAACACTCAACAATGTGAAATTATAAATTATCTAACAGATGAAGACCTATGAGTCCTTTCACCTCATCCATTTTATTTCTATGAACAAACTACTCAAGTTCCTTAGTAAATTTGGGTTGGTCAACATCCAACATTTGCCAAAGACCCTGATATTGCAATAATTGCGACATATTGAGCTTCTATGTGTGATAGTTGTGTGGGGTGACCAATTTAATCCTAGGGTCCGACATAGTATAAAAGAGCACATAAAGGATTAATGTAAAAGATACACCCTTTAGAATATATACAAATTGATTTTACAATTTTGAAACACCAAATGTGCTAAGAGAAACAATATAAATTACTTGCAACTTCAAGCTAGTAAAACTTACATAAAATAGATTTTTTAAAGAAAATTTCTCATCCATATTAAACTTCATTGAAGAAGATTTCTTATGATATCTCGTTTGCAAAAAATAGACTCCATTTGTAAAGTTGCGCAAGTTTTAAAAAACCACCTATTTAGGGCACTTCAAGATTAAATCAAGCTCATGGTCTTACCATATGACCATAAATGATATTGGGGCTTTATGAAAAGATGTATTTGTCAATTATTTGACAAAATAGCCTTGCAAACTAATATTGAGAACCATATATGAAACACCTCAACTAATCACAAGGTCTAAGAACAATCAATATCCCACTTATCCAAACAACTGCATCAATATTTTTACTATACCACACTATAAAAAGAGAAAAGAACATTCTTGTATAACAAATGTGGGACAAACCGTCCCATACACCTCCAAAACAAAAAAGATAGATGGCTCCACCACTTCAAACTTGTATTGCATGATGAGAAACTCTAATTTAAGGTAAATGAAATATATGATGAAGAACCTTATAAATGCTAAATTCTCAGGAAATGACAATAGCCAATGAGGATAGTATTCCAGAGTAATTTTAGGACAATTATCTAATTATTTATTAATTAGGTCCTTTAATTGTTTTTTCAATTAAGCAAAACTTAGGTGCTTTATTTTATCTAGGTGTTATTCTTTTTTAGTCGGAGTTCACATTAGAGGCACTTATAGTTAGCTTTTATAGCTTGTAATTGAGCTTAATTTAGCTCCTACTTTGCATTGCTTTAGTTCTTCTAATTTTAGGATTAGGTTATCTCTTTCTTTCTATACAAAGCAAGTCTTTCATTCATTGTAATTGTACATCCAATATTGTACTTTCAATATTTAATCTTCAATTGTTTTCTGAAATAATATAAAATTCTCTAGTTGTTATAGAACATTAAATATTTGGTTGATCTCTTTTATGTGATAGATGTTTTTCTTGTAGACGATTCTTGGCTGCTGTGGTTGATCATCAACTTCTAGATGGTATCCAATGTAATCTTAGCTCTTACATGGTATTAGAGACTTTTATATCAAGTTCCTACCCACATGTTTGAGGGAACCAACCTAAGGTAATTTTTTTGTGCATGTTGGGTTCAAACAAAGGTCATCATTGTGTCTGTAATATTGAAAAACCCTAAGATCGACTAGTGTTTCATCAAAATCAGAGAAATTGAAATTTTAGATCAAATTAGCCAAGGGCACACAAATTGAGGCAAAATTTGGGAGTACTAAATTTTTTTGGCACTTTGGTGCAAAATGGAGGTCACTATCGCACTCGAAAGACCCAAAAACCTTAAGATTGCTTGTCAAATAGTTAAAATTGGAGGTCAGAATTTTTTTGCTAAAAAATTGGCTGCATGTTTTTTTTTTGCAAGTACAAATCCATACAACTATAATGTACAAGTGGTGTAAAAAAACTAGTGCTTGAAAAAACATGTAGGTCTTAATGCAATTTTTTTTTCCATCGCATAAATATTTTTGTGAATTTTTTTGAAGGGGTTTTGAATTTTCACGTGGGTGCAAGTTTTTTTTTTTAAAGAGAAATTTTTATTGAGAAAAGTTTTCAAAAGGTGAAACAAGGACATTGCATGCCTAAAAATAGTAGGTATGAAAGTGACATCAATACCAACCCACTAAAATTGGCAGACCTACCAAATAAAGCACCAACTAAAAATAACAAGGACTTCTAAATTTAGTGAACATTCACTCAAATACCTACCTTTAGTGTTTCACCCATAAATTTTTCATAAAGTATCAAAATTGAGAAAAAGAGATATCATTGTAAATTTGGTTTTGGTTCGATCTTATTGTGTAGGTGATTTGATCAAATTATGCACCAATTTTTCTTACCAAGCCTCGAAAGTCAGCCTTTAGTTTCACACTTTCGGGGCCATATCTTACACATCCAAACTTCATTTTTTGAGTTCCATACATTGTCAGAAATATCTTAGAGTCCCTTATTTAGAGCTCAGGTCCTTTTTTGCAAAATTTTTTTCAATTAGTTAGAGATCTCAATCTTGTCCTTTTTGGCCTACATGCAAATTGGGTCTCTATTTATATTGAGAAATTATGTTTTTGTATCATTATTAGAGATCATGTCAAGGAGTGAATCATTTGTAGGTGTAATTATTGTGGGAGAAATAAACATGGAAATGAAATGTGTCCTAATCTCTCACATAATGCTTTTTAACTCTTGCTTGAATGTGCATTAAAATCTCAATTTTTTCCTTCTCCACATTCATCTATTTTTCTTCCTTATTGGGATTCCTATTTGAAAAACATTGTTTCATTGTTTGTGGAGTCTCACATTTTAGATTTGGAGGACACATTTGAGGGTTTATCTCTCTTATTTGATAATAGTCATAGCACAATTGTTGTCACATCATGATTGTCTTTGGAGATTGTTCAAAATTAGTTTCCATTGGTTACTTGTTTGTCACCTTTGTTGATCCCCAAAATTGGCTTTCACCAATTCTCAAGGGAAGTTCAGGAAGTTCACAGGTGTGGGACTAGATGTGATCTATGAAACAACCTTTGAGATTTTAGAAGCCAACTCTTCGTATTCTAGAGGGGATGTAAACGGATAGAAATATGTAGAAATAAAACAAGCTGCAAACCTATCCTAAAGCGATACACCATAAAATTTAACCAAATTCACCTTCATTTATGCATAATGTAATCCATAACCATAAAATATTTATAGAAATCTCAAAAGAGCACATGCATGATTTGAAATTCCTGATATAACCATAGAGTTAGAGATCATTGAAGCAAGACTAGAAATAGCGAGAAACAAACAAATTTTGAATATTAAACACAAAGCATCACATCCTCTTTATTGATGGAGAGAACACATTACAATGGTCATATTGGCACAATATAAAATATTTAGATCCTACCCATGAGGGGCATCTGCTAAGGTTTGACAAAATTGAAAAATGCTTCTACCACTAAGTCTACTAAGAACTTGGTGAAAAAAAATGAACCCCCCTTAAAATGCACTCTTAGGCTTATATATAGAAAACCTCTTTGATCTAGAGTGGTGATTGTAGCTAGACAAATTTTTGTATACTTGCCGCATGTCCACCGTCATCATGGATGTTGTTGCAGCTATCCAAATTGTATTGATCCCTGAATCATTATTTCCCTTTCATGCACTCGACATGAACGCCACCTATAAATTCCCTTTCTCTATTGCAACTATTTGATCACGCGGGCTCCTCATTTTGTTTATGTTCACACCCTTTTTCTTTGTCACATGACATCTCGTGTTAGATTTCCACTTTGGCAATAGCCAATGGCATGATTTTAATCATTTACCAAGCTAAAACAACCCTAGAGTTCCACCTTGCTGACAAGTGGAATTTCTGCCTTCACCACCAGCTTCCCTTTCTTTCTTTTCTTGTTGCCCGTGTTTTGGACACATGGCGCACTGACAATGCTTTTAGAGACTTTGTTTCCTTTCACCTTTGAAAAGCTCGCGGTGTCGACAGGTGGCAATTCTATGCACCTTTGGGAGAATAAGAAGCCATAGACTTGCTAAAATCTGCGCCATGCTGACACGTGACACACATGCTCGTACCTCCTCTCTACTAGAGGCAACTAATTAGTCTCAACTTGGTGGGATCATAAATTTTCGCTCAGAGCTCAAAATCTGAAACCGTTTACACTTTTGGAAAGGTCTTCAAAGGATCTAATGTTAGTCCCTTAACACTATGCCTTTGGCTATTGAGTTAAGGGACTGATGACAGTTTCGACCCCAAATTTTTCTTTGAAGGCCTTCAAAAATACAAAACACTGAAACATATGAAAAATACCGAAAATATGGATTTTTGGTTTTTCTCATCCCTAATCCCTCCATGACCTCTCCATAGCTCCAAATCTCTTTCAAATTGATTTTGACATGTTTCTAACAATGCCTTGGGTGCAAATTTGCAAAAATATAGATATTATCTACAACCTTTCATTGTGATTGGGAATGTACTTGATATGTTTGTGGTATCTTCATCATCAAAGGACTTGGCAACATAAGAATAGTTTTCAGAGACATCATGATGTATTTAGATTTGGATTCCTACATCTTCTAGTTTATGGGAGTGTCTTCTCATATCTCCAATGGATTGGTTTCTTCTAAAGGGGAGACATTTTGTTTATAGGTAGTGGATCATGTTTTGTTTTCAAGTGTTTTCCATTGGCACATGAGCTACTTCTACATTGGGGGAATTCTTATCATCATTCTCTCTCTTAATGGGGGGGATATTCATTTTACTAGATAGGACTAAGTAAAACGTGATAGAGGGTACAAGTTTGTAGATGAATAATCAAAACACTATTGTAAATAAAGAACCATCGATCTGTTGGCAAGAGACACTGTTCCAGTGAAGATTGTTGCATGAGAGACTCTTCAGAGTTGTCATTGATGGAAACTCAATTCAGATATCATATCTAGTGTACATAGATTTGACTTACCGGAAGTTGCATTATTCATAAGGCATAAGTTTGGAAGGTGGAATTTGGTAACCGATAAAGCATGAGTACAATGTGCATATTTTGATTTTGGTTATGTAACATTTGTTGCAGTGATAAAGGTAGATGATTCATGGTTTGAGGCATATTATTTTGTAATTCTGATATTCAATGTTGATTCATGAGTGATATTAGAGGTCTGGTATCTGGTAATTCATTTAGAATAGAGGTACTTTGGTGTAAGATGTGATACAAAATCCTTGGGATGATTTCGGTGATTGGTTTCAAGTTCGAGGAGATTGAGCCAACATGTGTAAATATTTTTATCATCTTGTTTAGGTATGCATGGTGATTTGTGGATGGTTTGAGCCGACATGTTGGTTACATGTTTCATGTTGCATGTTATGTGGTTTTTGGAAGCTGACATGAGGAATAATTTGTTTTGCTCGTGCAGATATATAAGATCAATTTGGTTAAGAATTTTGGAAGTGAGTATGAGTGTGATAATTCTATATGAGCGAATGTGCAAAGTTTGGTGAATGTGATTGAAGATTTTGGTGCTCTGGTATATGACAGAGAAGGAAAATAGAGCAGAGAGACAAAACAGTTGTAGAAGTCAATTTGTGCTTAACCAAAACTTCTTTTTGGCATAAGTAGATGCTATACTTTAGTCCATTCATTATTATAATTATTTCTATTCATTTTTAAGGTAGTGACCCTTTCTCAGGGTTGTAGCCCTTTTATGTATTTGAGCAGTGAGCTCTAGGTAGTGTGCCGAAATGCAAGTGCATTCCCCTTATGTAATATTATCATACTCCTGGCCATAGTATAATAATATTGTGGGTTGAAATCTCGCCATGGTTTTTCCCTTTCCGCATTTCCACATAAAAATTCTGGTGTTATGGCGTTGTGGTTGATTGGTTTATGTTTTCACACTTTACTTTAATTCTTATGCATCCAGTGGTTAAAGAATCAGTTTAATAAGTTTATAAATTGCAGAACACTAATTCACTCCCCTTCTTAGTGTTCATTGATTCCAACAACAATGAGGGAAAACTTATAGGGGTGGAGGTTGAATCAATTTTCACTAGATTAATCAATTTAAGCACAATTTCAAATCTAATCAAATGCAGCAAGAGCAAAGATAAACACAATAAAAAAAACACACATAACACCAATATTTTGACATGGAAAACCTAGTTAAGGGAAAAACCAAGGTGGAAACCTACGCCCACAATAAGATGATACTTTGCAGTAGTATGTGTAAATATTATAATGGTGAATGCACATGAATTCAGGCACACTACCTAGATCTCATTGCTCAAAATATGATAAACAAGAAGGCTACAACCCTAAGGGAAGGTTCACTACCTTACAATAACATTCAAACTAAAATCCGGTTTACATGAATTGAAGGAATAGCATCTCGCAATGCCCGATGACAATTCCAGTTAAGCTCATTTGTCTTCTCTGCAACACTCTCTGCTCAACACTTCATACCAAAATATGAATTTTCTTATTCACACATATACCACTCTCTTTTAATGCAGACACAACCTATAACAACCATCGATCTCCCAATTACATGAATATGACACTTATTTATACAAATCATCAGCCTTGACTACAAGGTCGACTCAACCCTCAAGACCTAATTATAAAATTACATCACGCAATACATAAATCAATAACCAGACCAATACAATGCTATTTCTGACATAGAATGGACCCAAATCAAGACCTCAAACATGCAACACCACCAAAAATCTCACCAAGATCATCTGCAACATGCTATATCACCGAAAATGTCGCATAACACAAAGAACATCACCAAACCCATAAGATCCTTGATAAACACACAACATGATCAATGCAGACCAACAAAACAAACAGGAAATGACTAGGAAACACCAACAAGCATGTTAGAACTATCCGCAATAGCTACACCAACACCACTTAATCAAATCTCCATTGATCAACACACTCAAGAACACTCAAACAACAACAACTGAGACTAGAAAGATAACGTGCGAAGCACCAAATCACAAACCATTTGAATTTTAGATACACATGAACATCCAGAACCCTCTCCCAAATCTGTAACTCAAGATGTAATCATTCCAGAGCACAACAAATCAAACACTTGAACACTACAACACTGAACACTAAAAAACCAATTCTTATACCAAAATCCATAAATTGATCAAATCACCACATAGCATCATGAATCCAACATTGAATCAAGTAACTCTAGCATATCAAATAAATAAACCAACTAGATCAACTCTTTGCAATCACCAAATCACCAGAACATAGGAATATATTAACATTAATGACAACAACATATCTTGGAAGCAACAATATCCAACAATCTCCCCCTTTGGCATTGATGACAACATATGAATGTGAAAAACAAACAATGTAAAGAAATAAATCAACACCAACAATATCCAACAATATTCCCCTATGATCATGCACACAAAGATCCCAAGGTAAGGTTTATTTTTACATGCTTCTCTCCCCCTTTGACAACAATGCTAAAGACACACACATACCATTATTCTCTCCCCCTTTGAAAATGAAAATTATGATTCTCTCCCCAAAATATAAACTCACAAATCTGAACAGCTGAACCACTCACTGACTACTCCCTCGGAGCAGCAACATCCACTCATCAATCCAGATAATAAGATAAGACTATGAAGTCCACCGGATTTATGCATCTTAATGCATCTAGTTCTCATCAGGAGGGGCAAAAAACCCTAATGTATCTCTTAGATATACAAATGTATCTGTAATACCCTAAAAATGGTCATCTAAACCATGAGCCCCTAATATTGACAACATCACCAAGGTCCTAACCAAAGGAAATTAAATCAATCTCGAGCACACAATTAATTTCTAAAATCATCAAATGTCACATGGCAAATTAATCAACCAATATTAATTAAATATTTATTTAATTAATTGATCATTCCAAGTAAATCATTTTAAACAATTATCTTATTTATTTTATTAAATATCCTAGCATATTTAATTAAATAAATCAATTTTCCATTAAATCATCAAAAGGAGGAATTAATTTGAAAAATAAATCAATTTGTCACAAATCTTCAAAAAATGAAACAAATCAAGAAAGAGGAATTGGAAATTCTAAGCACAAATCTTCAAAAATGGAAATAAATAAAAAAAGGAATTAATTGACGAAAAAAAGAATCAATTGGAGATAACCTTGAAAAAATAAATTGATAAATAATCTCAAAGAAAGCATTTAAAACAATTAAATCTTAAAATTGAATGAAATAGAGAATAAATCAGTTTTTCTGATTTTAATCTTAATTTTAGTTCAATTTCCTTTAAAACAGAGAAAGGCATCCAATCACATCAATTCACCTGGATTGTGCTTCCTCTTGGAAAATCTTGACCGCTCATCATCATTTGATCTCAACCGTTAGTTTTTGTATATGGTGAAAATGGATACAACAATATTGAAAGGCTAAATGAATTCAACCACAAAACCCTAGCCCAACAACAACAAAGATCCACCATAACATATGAAGATTACCTAAGACAATGCAAATCAAATGAAATCAAAAAGATTATACCATCACATGTCCAATAGGGTTTGGATCTCCATTCTTCCTATCTCCATTGATCTTGCTTGATATATTTGCTCTCAGATTTTATGTGCACAAGAGCTCAACAAAGAACGGAAATGTGGTTGCAAGCAGGATCTCATATGAAAAGCGTAGTGTAGTCAAGTGCATAAATTGATTAGCCGGAGTTTGATAATGAAGGAAGCATCTCCTTATATAGAAGACATTATAAGAAATGGAGGGATAAGATTGAGAGGTGTAAAAGAGGTCGGCTATGATTAGAGGGTAGGTAGAGAAAATAAGAAAATAATAAGAGGGTAGGTAGTGTATGAATTAAGAGATGAATGACATGTATCCTCTGTAGAAAAGGTTAATGAATTAATTAAATAAATAAAGATTTATTTAATTAATAGAAGAAGTGGGATCAATTAAATAAATAAGATATTTATTTAATTTAGGAAAAGGGATAATTTCAATAAATAAATGTATTTATTTAAATGAGAAATAAGGCTAGAAGAGGATAAATGAATTAATTAAATAAATAAAAACTTATTTAATTAATAGAAGAATTAGGCTAAAATAATTAAATAAATAAAATATTTATTTAATTAGACATGACAATTTTAGGTGTCTACATTTTGCCCCTCTTCGAGACAATGCAACTTGTCGCGTTGTTTGAAAGAAGATAATATGAACTGATACAAAGTTGCCCCAAGATGGGAATGATATGCCCCCTCGAGACATTGGATGAAAATGTTTGGAAAGATCGCAGACAATCTCTCAATAAGAAAGAAAGGCTAGAAAGGACTGATCGGATAGGATAGAGTGACAGAGTCACGAGATAATGAAGACTGACTCGGGCTAGGGCTAGGGCTAGGGCAGTCTATAAGATAGACCATGAGGAGAAAACATCCTCATTGTCATCCACACATCCAAGAGATCAGAGTGCAGAGAGAGAATAGAGCAGCAACAATCAACAATGATGGCATTGGTGCATAGATTTGATCGCATGCGCTGATTTCAGAGGCCAGCAAATGCAGGAGAGTCGGTAAGTACCGCAAAATGTCCTTGTACTTTGTTGTAATAAATATTGTCATTAATGCATCTTAGGTAGGGCAATATGTCTTCAAGGCTGAATCGGCAATTCTGTGATGAACATATGCTGTCAATTAGATAAGCTACTGAGAGGATACACTTAAGCAGGTCCTCTAGGGAAGACTAGGATAGTAGATAGGGCTAGGATTGACAATTCTGTGATGGAACATATGTTGCCAATTATGAAACTACTCAAGAAGATACACTCAAGCAGAGGCCCTAGGATAAGATAGATCAAGGCACTTTGTGATGAATAGGGAGTACCAAGACAAAGTACTTTGTGATGAACAGGGAGTACTAAAAAAAAGAGCAGCACTTTGTGATGAACAGTGAGTGCAAAAACACATAGTACTTTGTGATGAACAGGGAGTACCACTAGGATAAATAGCAACACCTTGTGATGAACAGTGAGTGTCACTAGGATAAATAGCGCCATATGATAAATATAAGCACTAGGATAAAGAATAGCATTTTGTGATGAACAAGGAATGCCACTATGACTGACATGATTGATTTGCTTGACTATAGGAGTACCTACCTATGCTGGAGTCATGAGAGAGATTTCCATCAACTCAAAGGTTATGACCAGAGTTGACATTCGAGGATAGGGCTGCCATTGAGGTTATGGGTCTGAGATATATTCTGTATATGCCTGAGTTTCGGGCGAACATGGGATTGTTGACTGTGCTGGCTGAGAGATGGCACTCAGAGACTTGCACTTTCCATTTGTCGATGGGTGAGATGGCAGTCACTTTAGAGGATGTATAAGGTGATTGTAGCCATATGTATTTTGACATCATTGTATCATGACACTTATGATTTTGATATATATATGGGATGATTCATCTTTGCGGCAGCTATATGCATGCGTACCTATGGGATGTATGTTTCTATGTGATGGTTATGATATGGATGCAAATATGTACATGATGAAATGCAATTTTTTTTTTGTTCTTTTATGTTTTTATATGTTAGGCCAATGCAAATGTGAATGTATGAAATGCCAATGAATATGATAATGCAAATATTTATTTACATGGTGAGAATATAAAATGTGCTAACATGTGTTGTGTGCAGGATGTGATGTAATTGTGATATCTATCTGTATGTATGAAATGCTTAATATGTGGTAATGTAGGTGCAACTACATGAAATGCAGATGTTTTTGGCATGTCATTATACTTAGTCATGTGATAGTAGGCTACACAAACTCAAGAAGGACGATGGAGGTCAATCAAGAAAGGGGGATGGAAGATAGAAGATATGAAAGTGAAAGAGCTTCTTGTGCATTATCATCATTGAGCTTTATTATGGCAAGTAGGTTATGACAATCGAGGCATGTTCGACCCAGAAAGTCATTGTACCCATTTGCATGGAGATAAGACAGTCACAAACAAGGAATGCCCCAGTTCATACTAGACTCTCAGTGTCCTCATATCCTTGGACAAGTCATCGCATTACTAAGAGACAATCCGCAGATAGCAAAAGAAAAATAGGTGACGATACCCCATCCTCGCCTTTCTAGTCAAAGACATCCTGGAGATAGAATCTCTAGTCAGAGACATCCTGGAAAAGCTAAAAGACATGTCACCAAAAGATAAAATCAAAATAAAACCAAGACTCGACACCAACATCCACTGTAGTCCTCAAGTTTAGTGTCTCTTGTCAGTTGTATAAGTCTTATTTGATTGTGGTCACAATGTTTACTTTCACAAAAAGGATAGATATCACTGAACCATAATGTTGTTTGAGTCTGTTGAAAGATTTGATTTGTTGAAGCCCATCGCTGTTGCTGTGTCTCATCTGAAACTAACTTAATCCATGAAATTGATACTTTATTGCGGAGAAGATGAAACTTTATTGCAGATTGGCAATGCAGATGCTACTTTATTGTGAATTGTATGCGAATAGACTGAAGGAAATTGGAAGAAATTGTACTCCTTGAAACATGTGATGCTCTCAGTTCCACACCCATCACTAGATGTAGGATTTGCCTTAGCCACAGATAGGAGCTAATTTATTATGAATGGAAAGGAGTGAAAAGGAAGGTTTATTATGAATGGCTAACCAATCTTGGGTAGATCAATAACAAGCCATGATGGGAATGGGTAAGTTTATTATGAATGGAGAGGTTGTGAGTGTGTGCAAAGTGAAATGATGAAATGGAATCCTGAAGGAGGGAGGAGCAATGTCTCTACACATGGTGCTGGTGACCCAGTTTTCACCATGGTACTTGCCCAGGGTGCCACTGAAGTGGTTTTCACCATTGGAAGAAATGGTTTTTTTTTTTTTTTCGTGTGTGTCACAAGGTGCTTGTTTGCCAGGTTTTCACCAAGTAACAATTTTTTATGTTTTTATGATTTTTTTGTATTTTTTTTTTTTTTAATTTTTGAATTAGGATACTTTGAAGAGCTATGTGTAAAACCTGCGAAGGTGCATGCTATTGATAGGATCCTCCAAAGGTTCACCCTATGTGGTTGAGAGCTGATATGCACCAGATCCATATGCTGCTGTAATGATGTAAGGACCAAGCCAATTTGGTTCAAACTTGCCCTTCTTCTCTCTGTCTTGCTGATTTTTGGGGTTTTCTCTGAGAACCAAATCACCTACCTCAAATGTGCGAGGATTGACTTTGTGATTGTAGCTGTGACTCATTCATTGTTGATAAGCCTCGAGATGATTAAAAGCAGTTTGTCTTCATTCATCCAATAATTCAAGTTCTTGTAAGCGAGAGACCCTATAGTCTTCATCACTGATAATGTTTTGCAAAGAGACTCATAAAGAGGGTAGCTCGACCTCAATAGGCAAGATAGCTTCCACGCCATAAACAAGTGAATAGGGTGTAGCTCTTGTAGATGTGCAGACACTTGTGCGGTAGGCCCAAAGGGCGAGATTAAGTTGGATATGCCAATTACGGCCAACGTCGTCGACTGTCTTTTTTAAGATTTTAAGGTTTGTTTTATTAGATGCCTCAGCTTGACCATTACCTTGGGGGTAATATGGTGTGGAGAAATGATGGGAAATATGGAAGCGATCACAAAGTTCACGAACATCCTGATTTTTGAAGGGACGCCCATTATCGGTGATAATGGAAACAGGAATACCGTATCGACAAATGATATAGTTGAGAATGAATGTAGCAATTTGTTTTCTAGTGACTTGCATGAGAGGCACAACTTCAATCCATTTTGTGAAATACTCTATGGCAGTGATAATGAATTTATGACCGTTGGAGGATGGAGGGTGAATCTTGCCTATGAGATCAAGTCCCCACTGACAAAGGGCCAAGGAGTCGCAATTGGTTGAAGTTCTTGCGCTGGCGCATGAATGAGGTCTCCATGAAGTTGACACTGCTTACATTTCTTGACAAACTGATATGAGTCTTTTTCCATATTGGGCCAGTAATATCCAATCTTGATAAGTTTCTTGGCTAAGGTAGGACCACTAGAATGTGGACCACATATCCCTTCATGTACTTCACGTAACGCAATCTGAGCTTTGTCACTTTCTAAACATAAAAGAAGAGTGCCATCTAGACCTCAACGATATAGGACATCGACTAAAATGATGTATCAAGAAGATTGGCAAATGAAAGTGTGGCGTTGGTTATTGGATAGGTCAGGAGGATAGGTATTATCACGAAGGTATGTGAAAATGGAACCATATAACTGGGACTCAGGACCGACGACACATATTATCTCAGTAGGAGTAATTTCATATGAAGGAACCAAAAGGTTATCCACCAAGAACTCATAGTGGGTCTCATTCAGAGGTAGATCGATCAGTGAAGCAATTGTAGCCATGGCATCTGCGGCTCGATTCTTCTCTCTTGGTATTTGCTCAAAGTCTATCTTTGTGAAATGTTGTTTTAGGTCATCCACTATTCTTTTGTAAGGCATTAATTTCTCATCCTTTGTTTGGTAATCATCAGTTTCTTGATGAATTACAAGTTGAGAGTCCCCAAAAACACAAAGTTCCCGGATCTTCCACTGAACTGCAATCTGTAATCCAGTTGTTAATGCCTCATATTCTGCTATATTATTAGTGCAGGGAAATGATAATCGATATGATTTTGGTATAGAATCCCCTTGAGGAGTTATGAAGAGGATGCCAGCTCCTGCCCCATGCTGTGTGTATGAGCCATCAAGGTATAGTTGCCATGGCTTCACATGTGATACTATTAAAATGGATTCATCTAGAAATTCTGAAATTAGAGGAACATCATCTATCATGGGGGCATCTGCTAATTGATCTGCGATGGCTTGTCCTTTAATTGCTTTTCTATCCACATATTCGATGTCGAACTCACTCAGGATCATTACCCATTTGGCTAGTCACCGCGTTGCTTTATTGAGAAGGTATTTCAATGGATCGATCCTTGCAACCAACTCAGTCTTATGAGTTAGCATGTAATGTCATAATTTCTATGAAGCAAAGACCATGATGAGACATGCATGCTCAATTGGTGTGTAGTTTAGCTCATATCCCACCAATGTCTGACTGATATAGTATACTGCCTTTTCTTTGCCCTCAGCAACTTGTTGTGCTAAGAGTGCCCCCAGTGCTGTTGAAGTAGCTGATATGTATAGTAATAAAGGCTGATCTAGAACTGGTGGCATCAAAACTGGTGGATTCAAAAGATAATATTTGAGTATCTGGAAAGCTTGTTGAAAGTTATCATCCCATTTGAATTTGATGTTTTTATGTAGCAAGTGCTGAAAGGGATTACATTTGTCTGCAAGTTGTGCTATGAATCTTCATATGAACTAGAGTCTCCCTTGCAAAGATCGAAGCTGACTGATGTTTCATGGTGGTTGCATCTCTAGGATGGCCTTGACTTTTGCTGGATTGGCTTCAATTCCTCTTTTTGATACAATGAATCCTAGGAGCTTCCCAGAGGTTACTCCAAAGACACATTTCTTGGGGTTTAATCTTACTTTATATTTTTCCAACCGATCAAAGATGACTGAAAGTATGTCCAAATGTGTATTTCTGTCTGTTGATTTTCCCAAGAGGTCATCAACATAATCTTCCATAGTAACGTGCATGAGATCATGAAAGATAGTAGTCATGGCTCTTTGATATGTAGCGCCTGCATTTTTTAGCCCAAAGGGCATGACATTCCAGCAGAAGGTTCCCCAAGGACAAGTAAATGCCATTTTGTGCTGATCCTCAGATGCAATTTTTATTTGATTGTAACTAGAGAATCCATCCAGCAAAGATAACATCGCATGACCTGCTGTGAGATCGACGATCAAGTCAATATTTGGTAATGTAAAATCATCCTTAGGACAAGCTTTGTTAATGTCTCTGAAATCTATACATATTCTGATGCTACGATCTAGTTTACTGATAGGTACTAAGTTGGAGATCCATTCAGGATAATCAATTGGGCATATGAATCCAACATCCAATAACTTCTCAAGTTCTGCTTTGACTAGTAATGCCACTTGTGGATGCATCTTTTTTAATTTCTATTTCACTGGGTTTGCCCCCGGTTTAACTGTCAAATGATGCATTTCCAAATCCGGATCCAATCTAGGCATATCAGCATATGACCATGCAAAGTTGATTTGTTGTTCCATGAAGAAACTTATGAATTTTGACCTTTCTGACTTTGTCAAAGATTGAGCCAGGAATGTGTTGTGTGGAACTTCTTCCATACCAATGTTTGTTTTGATAGTCTCCTCTACCAACATGGATGACTTTTCCTCATATGATGCTGGGAGAATGTCGAGCCTTCCATCTTCGGGTGCCTCAGAGAGGTTATCACCCTCAGATACGTCCTTTCTTTTTACTTTTTTGGGGTCAGATAGCGCCATAGTGTGGTTTTCGCCATAAGACCCTTGGTTTGTTTTTATTTTTATATTTTTGCGACTAGAAGGTCCGACACCCTCACCAAAATATGCCATGCTGTTGAGTTCTATAGTGTATCCTGCTTTATGGTCCCGAGGGGGAAGATCCTCTCATATGCCAAGATAGTCAATAAGGGCTTCATCATTTTGGAATGTGTCAAACTGTGCAAGTCCTTCATGGTCCCAGTCAATAAGTTGGTGGTGAACAAGAGAAAGGCCTTTGATGTCTTCAAAGTTAGTGAGGTTAAGAGTGAAGATGCAGTTATATTCAGGTATGTCGAGGTAGTTATCGAGGTCATCATTGGCACTCTCCTCATCAGTCTCGATCATGAATGAATCCAAATTATCATCACTAGTAGCGCATTCTGGGATAGGTGTTCTCACTCTATGTGATTTCAACCTAGGACCTAGAGGCAAAGACTGTATGGGATCCTCTGGGGTTGTTTCTTGACCAACTTTGAATTTCCTATTAAATTCCTCTTCTTGTATTGGTTCACTTGGTTCTCTAAATGTCGTGGTGAGCTCATAGTCACTAGAGGATTTGTCTTAACTTCCCATTCATTGGAGTCTGTGGAATAGAGATTCTCTTGTTGAATTTTGCCAGCTTTGATTTGTATTGCTTCTTCTGTCCTTTGAGTGTGGACCTTGGAAGTCATGAAACCAAGTCCCTTCGAGCATTCCTTTTTGAATGTCAATTCAGGTTGTAAAGGTTCAATGATGCCTTCCTTTCTTAACCCAAGAGGGCTTTTACCATCATACCCAAATTGCTGGAGAATCTTGAACCCTTTGCCATACTTCTCACATGGTATACTGATGTGATCTTGTGTATCATTTTCAAAGTCTTTGTAAAGCATTTTGTATAAGTCTTCCTCTTCCAGTTCACCCCATCTTTGAAAGATAGTAGGGTCCCATTTGAGTATAATGATAGATACCTGCTTATTAGGATGTGGTCTTCCATATGCTTTTGGTGAACTCATGACTTGTTGTAAGTAAATGGTCTGATTCAAACTGTATTCACCCATGCCCTTGTCCTAGAATTTGCCCTTAAGTTCACCTTGTTTTGATTTTGAAGGTTTTAATGACTTAGGATCAATGTATGCAGAAGAAGGAATAACTTCACAATTACTGGGAATGATGGTCTCAGTTTTTGGTCTCAAGTTATTGCAATATATGAATGGATTAGGATCTCCATTAACTGTTATTTCAACTCCATTGTGAGGAAACTTGACGCATTGGTGATATGTAGATGGGACCACCCTCATTTCATGAATCCAAGGACGTCCTAGCAATATGTTGTATGTGAGATCAAGATCTTGTACTTGACAAACCACATCCTTTGTAACTAGCCCAACTCTGAGAGGTAAGGTGACTGTGCCCTTGGATGAATGCTCTTCATCATCATATGCTTTGATGGTAATTTTGTTTGTAGAATTCACAGCTTTGTCAGAATATCCCAATTGTTTAATAGTGCTCAATGTACAAATGTTTAGACTTGCTCCTCCATCTATCAGGACTTGTTTGATTCTATGTTTGTGTATGAAGGCTTCAATGTGTAATGGTGCATTATGTGGCTAACTTACGAAGGTTTCATCAGCTTTTGTGAATGTAAGAGAGTGCGGAATGGAAAGGTATCCCACCATGGCTTGAAACTGATCCATGTTCAAATCAGTAGGAATGGTAGTGTCTCTCAAGATTTTGTCAAGAATGTCTTTATGTGTGGGGGATATGCGTAAGAGTTCAAGGATGGAGATAAGCGCAGGTGTCTTCCCTAACTGTTCTACAAGGTCGTATTCAGACTTGGTTGATGAGGAAGTGACGTTTTTAGCTGGAGCACCTTGCAAAGTGAATTTACCTCGACGGGTTGTAACATGACATTTAGAGGTAGGTTCGGAAGAAGATCCAATTCCTTTCAGAACGATCTTGGGTCTCTGGGTAGAATTCTCAGGGGTTTTGTCCTTGATGATAATGGTAGAGACATAATTGTCCATTGAGATGTGATTAATAGTTGAATCATAGTTATAAGATGCTCTGGTATAGTTGGTATGGTCATCTGTGGCTGCAACTTTTCCCTTGTCATGTTTTGGGAATGGTTCCTTAAACATCTCATGTTCTTGATTGGATGAATGCCCTTCAATCTCAATGTCACCTCTATCAATAAGATCTTGTATGATGTTCTTCAGTCGATGACAATTTCCTATTTTATGACCCTTTCTCTTATGGAATTCACAATACTCATCATCATTCCATCAATTTGGTTTGACCTTTGGTTCATATGGAGGAAAATCTGGAACTGTGATTACTTTGTTTGCCACTAGCTTCTTGAAAACTAATTCAAGTGGTTCTCCTAATGGGGTGTACTTCCTTCGTGATCTAGAAGTTGTTTGAGTATTCACTTGATTGTTTGTAGAGCTTGATCCTGAAAAAATGATTTTGGGTCGCACTGTATTGGCATCAACAACACCATCATTGACTGTGTTCTTGTTTTTATTCCAAAATCTTGGCTTATCTTTTCCTTTAAAGTCATCTTTGTTTTCCTTGAATATCTTAATGACTCCTTGTTCAATTAGGACCTTTTATGTCACTAAGCCTTTTTCAATGACGTCCTTGAAGGTGGACAAACAAGCTTTCCTTAGATCATAGCCAATGTCTTTGTTAACATTCTAGGTGAACATTTCTACCATTTGTTTTTCTGGAATTTCAAAAGAGCATCTACTGGCTAGATTTCTCCATCTTTGTAAAAATGATGCAAAAGATTCTCCATCCCTTTGTTTGGTGTTGCACAAAGTAGTGACTGATATGTCTGTCTCTATGTTGTATGAGAAATGTTGGATAAATTCCTTTGCTAAGTCACCCCATGACTTAATTCCAGGTGGAAGTTGGGAGAACCATTCCATAGCTTGATCACCTAAGCTCTATGGGAATAATCTCATCAAATATGTCTCTTCTAAAGCTACCTTAATGCAAGCTGTAAAAAACTGTCTTATGTGTGCCTTAGGATCCCCTTTTCCTCTATACTTATCAAACTTAGGTGTCACAAAGTGTGTAGGAAAAGGAGGCATTGGAATGCTCTTGTCAAATGAATAAGGACATATGTCTCTCATTGTATATGTTGGCTTCGGTGTATTTATGTCCTCTATTTTCTTTTGTAAGTCCCTGATTTGTTGCTCCAAATTGTTCTTTGGTGGAGACCGACTTCTTGGACCATACCCCATGCTTGAGGCACCAATTGGAGGAGGAGCATGTTGCATATATGGATGATATTGATCATACACATGTTCATATGGAGGAGGTCTATAATGATGTTGCGTATATGGACCACTTGGTATAGAGTCATGTTGAGGAATGAAATATTTGCTTTGTCCATGTATCCCATACTCTACAGGTATGTCATGAGTTTTTTCTAGTGTGTTGCCCCAAAATTTGACATGGGGTTTCCTTGTGTCCAAATTTTGAGCATTCCTTTGAATGTCCAATTGCTTTGGTGGTTGATCCTTAGCATTAGCATGTGCTTGAGTGTATTTTTCTGCATAAGACTTCCATAATGGTTTGCGAAGGTGAGTATCATATGCTTGACCATGTGTGTATGGGACCTCTGGTTTTTGAAACAAAGATGATGGTGATTCAGGCACCATATGTGGTCCTCTATTGCCTCCACTATTAGGCCTCCTTTGATCCATGTTGAGGTGAGTTTGTTGCAAAGGTCGATTTTCCATTATTTGAGACATGTCAAAATCATGAGGTATCTTGGTTCCACTTTGTGCCATTACTTGTAGGAAGTATTGTCTATCCCTCCTCATTATTTCCTCAACCAATCGATTAAAATGAGGATTCATAATGGTGTCTTCCACTTCTGCTGAATGTGCAGAAAAGTTATCCATATTGTCATTGTGTGTATCATTGTTGTTTGTAGTGTCCATGTGCTCAACATTTGGAATGTTTCTATAGGCATCCATATCAAGTAATGTAGTATGATCAGAATTGAAAAATATATCATTGTCATACTCATAGGAACTCATGTTTGCGGACTCTTGAGCCTCTTTAGTTTCTCTCCTAGATTTTTGGGAATGAGTTTCAACCATGAAATAGGTATTGACCAATATGTTTGAGACTAGATGAAAATGGAAAGAGTATGGAAGACCAAGAGTTGAATGGAATGTAAATGAATCTGAGGTTTACGTGCAATGTCCAAAGTGTAAGACCAAGTATGTATGTAGTAGAGTAGGTGTGGCTTCTAAAGAGATGATAGTTTCTCTTGATGAGGTAAGTTGACCTTGACTCTAAGTAAGACCAAATGAGACCCAAAGGTGATAGACCTTGATGAGGGACCACTTAGCAAAATGTTGTTGTATGTAATGTGTTGACAAAGTATGATGAGGACAAGCAAGTGACCTTTTGACTCAAGTTTTGGACAAATGTGAATGTAATGCAAGGTGTAAAGCAATGATAGACTTTGTGAGACCCAAAGATAGGTTGAATGCTTGATGAAACCCTAGAGAAATAACCTAGGAAGCTCAAGAATTCCGAAACCGACTATGTTTATTTGCTGGACTGTAAAAGTTTTTTAATTTTGAACACAGATGTGCCTGTATACTGCACAGACGTGATTTCCTGACACAGACGTGGTTCTATTAAACACAGACGCAAGTCTGAGATTTTGCAAATGCAATGTTGATTCTGAGAACACAGACACATTTCTGCCCTTCACAAACATAGTTATATGACACAAATGCTATTCTATCAGACACAGATGTGTTTCTACAAAATTTGTGCAATTTTTCCCAATCTATGAAGTTGCGTTGTTGTGACCAAATTTGAATGTTTGACTATTTTTTCATGACAACAGGACACAGTGTTGATGAGGACTCAATGTTTGCAAGTTTTAGACTAAAAAATGACTTAAATAAAGTGTGATGTCTGATGTAAAATTGTTTTGCATACACTTGAAGACACAAAAGACACAATGTTTTGATGTTTGGTCTTGAATGTTTGATTGTTCAAAATAAGTCAAGCACAATTCTTATGGATGGCCAAGACAATAGTTGTTGATCCCACATGGAGTTTCCCCCGAGGCTACATTATTCAGAGCAGATACTTAGATGCTTGACCCCACTGGCTCCACCCTCGGCACTCATTTCTCAGGGCAGCCAAGTATCAGTCCCCATGAAAACTCCTCATGGTGAACTTTGTATCTCTACTAAGAACCGTATGTGTGTGGGCCGCTACCAGAGGTCCGACCTCCTGCCCCAACAACTAGAAGGATTTGGGCTTCTAAAACAAAAAGGTTCTAGTAAGGGCATCCACTCATGTGGCCGTACATGTGACACTTTCAGCTCTATAAATACAAAAGGCTCCCAGCCGGTAGGGGTTACGCCCTACAAATGATCAAATAAATTTGATCAAATGGGTTTATGGGGAGACATAGTGTTGGTATGAACTAATTAGCACACGTTATTCATAGTTTTCACCATGAATACAGTTATTTATAGTGGTTTGGAAGAAGATGGCTTTTCTTTTGCTACCACTTGGGTCATTCTCTCCTCACTAGTAGTCCTAATGACCACACAGGGAGACAGACCCTCTAAAGATTAAACAAAAAGAGCCTATTGCTCAAGACACAAAAGATAATGATTCAATTTTAAAGCACCAATTGAAGTGTTTGCTAGTCTATGAAAACAAGGCACACAAAAAACCATTGCCAAGGACCTGCAACAAAGATTTATTAGTAGTTTGGATTGTTTGAAATAATCACCCCTTCCTGCAAGCACACAAGTTAGGTAAATTTTAGATCCAAAAGACTTTGTGAAAATACGGGCCTTCAACAAAATGATTTTGCTTTCAAGACAAGCTGCACCAATTTCGTTAGCTAGATCTGAATATGTTAGCTCATAATAAACTAGATCTAAAAAACCGAATGACTAAAAATTGAATCAATGAAAACCCCCAAAACAAAATCAGTGCACACAGACACGATTACCATAAACACAAATGTGGCTTCTGGATGTAGACGCACTTTTGTGACACATAGACGTGGCTCTGGAACGCAGACATGACTTTTGGACGCAGACATGCCTAAAAACCCCACATATGTGATTAGGGAACACAGACGTGATTTTCGGAATTTGCAAAAAAAATAAATACTATCAAGGGTGTGGACGCGATCCTCGATGTCGTAGACGTGGCAGAAAACCAAAAACACGATCCGAAAGTACGCAGACGCGAAAATACCACAATATTGTCAAAAATGTCAGATCTGCAACTTCAAAACACAAAATCTGCAACAAAGATGTTAAATGCAAAGGGGACAAGAGTCCCACCGGGCGTGCCAAAATGTATATGGTGAAAATGGATACAACAATATTGAAAGGCTAAATGAATTCAACCATAAAACCCTAGCCTAACAACAACAAAGATCCACCATAACATATGAAGATTATCTAAGACAATGCAAATCAAATGAAATCACAAATATTATACCATCACATGTCCAATAGGGTTTGGATCTCCATTCTTCCTATCTTGATTGATCTTGCTTGATATATTTGCTCTCAGATTTTATGTGCACAAGAGCTCAATAAAGAATGGAAATGTGGTTGGAAGTAGGATCTCATATGAAAAGCGTAGTGTAGTCAAGTGCATAAATTGATTAGCCAGGGTTTGATAATGAAGGAACCATCTCCTTATATAGAAGACACTATAAGAAATGGAGGGATAAGATTGAGAGGTGTAAAAGAGGTCGGCTATGATTAGAGGGTAGGTAGAGAAAATAAGAAAATAATAAGAGGGTAGGTAGTGTATGAATTAAGAGATGAATGACATGTGTCCTGGGTAGAAAAGGTTAATGAAATAATTAAATAAATAAATATTTATTTAATTAATAGAAGAAGTGGGATCAAATAAATAAATAAGATATCTATTTAATTTAGGAAAAGGGATAATTTAAATAAATAAATAAATTTATTTAAATGAGAAATAAGGCTAGAAGAGGATAAATGAATTAATTAAATACATAAAGATTTATTTAATTAATAGAAGAATTAGGCTAAAATAATTAAATAAATAAAATATTTATTTAATTGGACATGACAATTTTAGGTGTCTACAGTTTCTTTCTGAATTTCCTATAAATTCAGGCTCTCATCTCATTCAAAAAAAGAGGCTGGAGAATGTATTATTATTATACTATTTTTGCTCTAGGTTCATTGCATATAAATTACTTCATATTGATTAAATCATTTAGCTTAATATTGCTTAAATCTTGTTAAATTAATCTTGCATCCATTTAGCTTAATATCATGCTCATATAGATTTAATTCTTCATCTTGGTGTAGTCTAGTCACTGGATTGCTTATACAAATCTGAGAGCAATCTTATACTTACATCTTTTAGAAGGCAATGGGTCGATTTGTTATGGTTTTCATATTCATGCTTATATTTGGCTAACCATACATGTAATGACTTAATTGAAGTGTTGTGCTTACAGCTACATGTCCACTTTTCACACACACATTTCTAGCGCCCACCGTAGGGCTCGAACCCACAAATACAATATTTCTAATGTTTCTTGAACAAATTTAATGTTTGGTTTTTATAACTAATAAAAATGTGTTAAATTTGCAAATAAAAATCTTTCTTTTTTATTGTTCTTCTATGACAGTAAACAATGGTCTCGGTTTGGGGAGCATAACTTTTTATTGAACTGTTGGATCTCAACAAATTTTTGATATGTTGTTTTAAAAATGTTTTCTACAGGTTCATTGAAGGGATTTTCCTAAAGATTTTGGGTTTGAAAGTTATGATTGATAGAGTGCAGGACTGTCATTTTACTTATTCTTCTGTGATAGTCAAAAATGGTCTCGGTTCAGAGGGCATAACTTTTTATTGAACCATTGGATCTAACCCAAATTTTAATATGTTTTGTAAAACCAATTTTTCCACATTTCCTTTGAAGAGAGTTTCCAAATTATCTCAATTAAAAAGTTATAAATGACAAAGTGCAGTACTATCAAAACTGTCATAACTAGGATAGTCATAAAAAATGGAAATTCTTGTTAGATTAGTTTAATTTACAGTTTGCATGATAGAATTTTCTTTTGATGATTTTTTTTTTATGTTATTTTGGCAACTAATTTTGGGCTTTTAATGTTTGTAGGATGCTTGTCAAAGAATCTATCAATCAAACATACGCTTGCCAAAGAATCAAGAAGAAAATGACTACTGACATATTGGTTTTGCAGGTTGCCTAAGGAGAATTGACTAAACATTATGTATTCATTTAGTACTTTCTTAGGCACTTAAATTGCTATCTGGTTAAAGAACAAATCTGTCTTTCGTGTTATCAGAAAAATCTAAGAGGTAGGAGAGTATGCTTGTCTTTTATAGACAATCAGAAAACTAGACTCTCGAAGCTTTTTTCTAAGTTTTGAGATTTGTGTACCTTTAGTGGGCCTGTCACGGTGGGAAAAGTAATCACCCTGTGAGAATGACCCAAGTGAGTACAGCTAGACCTGAGCATTCCACTCACTATAATAAATAGGCCTCTGGTGATTAAAGTCTTAGAGGATGGGATTATTTGAGTTTTCTCTTTGAGATCTCTCATATCGAGCATTTTGTAGGGCCTCACGGTCTCAATCACGTTTACGTGACTACAACTTGTTTCGGTACCTTGTTGGGCTATAGGCCTCCATCATGCTTGCATGACTTCAAGGGGTAATTTCAAATGGAATTCCTGACTAAGAACTATAAGATTAGAAGCTACCTGATTCACCTCTGAAAGGTTGATAATATTTGTGCAAGAGAGATAGTAACTCTCCCAAGACACTTGCCATATCGTGCCCCCATTAGCATTTGGAGTTGGCTAATATGGTGTTGAGAATCCATTGTGTGAGACTCAGCGACCATATTCTGATTAGCTATTGGGTGTGTACCTAAGTCAGCAAGCAAAATTTTTCTTCTCTAAGCCAACTTCCATAAGGTTAGTGTGCCGTAATTGGAGTTACTATTTATCTTGCGTGTTTTCATCCCTGAAACTGAAAATGAAATACTGAAACTAGAGAAAACAAATCAAACAGTATCAAATAATTTAGTGATAAACTCTATCTGTGTCCAAACTGGTCTCTGTCAGTCATTGAAACATCAATCCTTATCAAAAACTAGTAGTTGTCAGTCATTGAAACTCTGTCACTCAAAATCTTGTCTCTATCCAATCGTCTATCATATGAATTCCTGATCTTGTCAGTCAAAATAGTCAAAATTGCCCAGATCAGTCTACAATGAGCATAAAACTGGTTATCATCCTCCTGAGCATAAACAACCTTGATAGTGTACACCTGCCGTTGCGTTGCATGATTTTGTCGATCATCTCTCAGCTAGTTCAAACAACATTTTATCAAACCTAAGTTAACTTAGATAATGTATTACATGGGATAGATCATTCCTGAAACCAGACCAGATCTTAGTTACTTCACTCAATCACTACGTTAAATGAACAACTAGCTACAATTTGATCTTGACTTCTACAACACATCTAGCTCTCGGTCCTGTCGGTTGTAAATGTCTGTTCAAACCAGAAGCTCTTCTAAATTTTTTTGACAAAAGTAAGAATCTCATGGATACCTTAGCTCCAATTCCCATGGATACCTTTGCTCAAATGCTTCAAGATATCAAGAAAGAAATATATGACATGGAAATCCAATAAAATAAATGAATGACTCCATTTGAAAAACAAATGTATGATATCAAGTGTGAGAAACTTCAAGAAATGCTAAATCAATTATGTGATTTGACTAGCGAATACCAAAAAATAATTGATAATCAAAGACCAAATCTCATATAAGATCACAAAACACCTTCATCAAGACAAAAATACATCTATTCCCTAGATGGAGAGTTTACACCTTTGGGGCAATCTATTGAGTTAGCTTTGGAAGAGCTTCTTAAGAACAATCTTATCATATTGCCTAAAAAGACCACATGGGGATGTGCAGTTTTGAGTAGTTATTGTGCATATCATAGGCATAAAAAACATAAAACTTCAATGTGTATGGAATTAAAACATATGATTCAAGATCTCCTTGATGATGGTGTCATTGAAATTGAAGATCCTAATGACTCACCTAAAGAAAAATAAGAAACTACTTCTAAGCATGATCAAAATCATGAACCTATGTCTAGCAAGGCTCCATATGTGGCCTCCATCCCTTCCATGATGTCTCCATCTCCTAAAAATTCTTAGAAATAATTCATACCATCTCCTTCAAACAATGAAACTTCTCATGTTTACCTTCAAGGGCTATCTCCTATGGAAATCCAAGTCAATGGAAATATTGGTACGAGTTCCTATAAAGATTTAAAAATCCTAGATCCTATGCCATCATACACTCCAATTCCAATCATACTCACTCCAGAAGGCCCTTTCCAAAATGCTTCACCATCATGCCAAAATATGGATATCTTCCAAGAATCCCCTATGCCTATGCATAATCCTACCCCTTCCTTAGAAGTGACTCCATGTCAAGAGGATAATCTGAAAAATGAAGAAACAAGTCCTATTATAAATCAAGATCAAGACACCAAAACTCATCAATCTCATCTAATAATTGAAAAAGATCCCATTTCACTAGAATCCCATGATGATCCCCTTATACCTTTCCATTTCTTCCAAGATGACCCCCTTCCATCTCAAGAGCAAAGCATCCTTCCTAAGCAAGATCATGATGCCTCTTCCACCTTTTCAAATGGGCCTATTCAAAATGAAGAGTCAAACACCCTTCCTACTCTATCTAATGGCCCTCTTCCATGTCAAGATCAAATTATCCCTTCATCTCCTTTTCATAGTCTTCCATGTTCAGCTCAAGGATCCATCATGCCTACAAATCCCCTTAGTGATCCTATAATTCCTTACATTCCACCTCCATCTCATAATGGACTTGTGCCTTCTTTCCAAAGAAAAGTGTATCCTACAAGTCAAAAAATTTATAAAGGAAAAGGGGTAGATCTCCACAAGCAAGAACCCCTTCATATTAAAGAAAATGTTAAATGTCATGGCCTCAGGGACATTTCTCAAGATGTTGGTATCCCTCATAAATCCTACATTTCTCTAGTTAAATCCAAATATATGCTTTCCCCATCATCACTTCCATCCATTCTAGGTCCCTACATCCCTCCATCCCTTATGCGAGATCAACAAAGGCACATGTCTTCGAGTACCTTCCATCCATCTAAAAGACCACCATATCATTCCTATCTATCCATGCATCTCCCTCCAAGCAATTTGGATGCCAAGCGTAAAAGTCATAAGTCAAGTAATCTGCATGTATTCAAGGATCAACATATCCCATCTAATCGACATGTCAAAATAAAGCAAAATATGATCCAAAAAGAAAAAGAAAAATACAAAATGCCACAAAGGCCCACAAAGAAAGAAGAAAAGTCAAAAGTTATATGGGTTCCTAAGGCACTTGTACAAGCAATGCACTCTAAGGAACTACAAAAGCATCAAAAATAAAAAACCACGTGGATCCCTAAGCGACTGCTTGAAGCACAAAAGTCTATATAAAAATCAAAATTGGCATCCAAAATTGTTGTTCCTCCATCCAAACCTTCCGAGTCTATTCCTCCATCACCTCCTTCATCCATTTTGGGTTCTTATGCCCCAAAATTTGTAACCTTTCCTCCATCCAAATCTCAAAATCTGAGATTCACTTCTCCTCCATATGTCCACCATCCCTCAAGGCATGTGCCAATGTTGATCTTTCCAACATTTCCATCTATCCATACACAATTCTTCCAACATCCCATCCATTATTCAATACCTCTTTTTCACCCTTCCATCCCTCTTATCCAATCCTTTGCATAAATCCTTGCCCTAGTTTCATTTCATTATCTTGCCAACATCTTTGAGCACACCTTCATAGCCATGGTCTATTGCAACTCATATTCTAAGGGTACCATCCAAAGAAGTGAGACATTGGGGTCCTTCTTCCATCCCCTATCATGGCTCCATTATCTTCCAAAAAAAATAAAAGAATAAAAAAAATCAAAAAAAAAGTAAAGAGAAATAATTTCCTCCACAAGTGAAAACCACTTCTTGTGGCACCTTGGGCAAGTACCATGATGAAAACCTAGCAACTAGCATCATGCGTAATCCATTATCCTTTTGCACTTTACACTGGGGCCCGGGGGCAAGTTCCATCCATGTACATCCATCTACTATCCTTCTTACTCCATTATCCTTCATCCTCCATTATCCCTCATTTGCTCTATCTACATTCATATCCCTTTTCCACCTTTGATCTTGACAAGGTTAAGGATCCTTGCAGGCTTCATGTGTCCTATCTATTACACTTGATCCAGACCCTTTAGCTCCCATCCATTGCTTTCTTACATCCTTCATTGCCACCTTTGATCTTGATTATCCTATTTGTCCCCTATCCAAATCTATCCCTTGATCTTGATCAACACTATGGACAAAATGCAAAAACATGCTTTCCACAAACCTCTTGACATGACCACATCTTTGGACCATATGGCTTCGTTGCGCTATATCCTTTCTTCACTGTGCTATATCCTTGCTCTACATCACTAAAATCCTTGGTTTACATTTCTATATCTGGACCCTGTGCTTGGATTAACATTGTGAGATAGCCCTTGAAAGAATCTACCATCATTCGATTATCCATTCATGTACTCAAAATCCCTTTTACCTTGCTAGACACTAGGGGAAAACATTCAAAATCCTAAAAAAATCGTAAAATGTTTTGAACAAACTCCTAAAAATGATAAAATGTCCTGAAAAAAATCCAAAAAATGAGAAAAAGTCCTGAAGAAATCCTAAAAATTAGAAAAAGTCCTGAAAAAATCCTAAAAATTAGAAAAAGACCTGAAGAAATTCAAAAAAACAAAACAAAGAAAAACAAAAGAAAAAAAAAATATAAAGAGAGAAAATGCCTTGGTGAAAACCTGGTAAACAAGCACCTTGGTAAAAAAAAAAAATCTCTGCCAAGAAGGTGAAAACCTGGCAAACAGGTGCCTCTTGTACTCAAGCGCTCCATCTATCAACCCAACGTTGGCATTCACGCTTTCATGCATCTTTTCTTTAGCTTGTACATATCTTTCAGTCACTTTTGTGACATCCTGGTTCTTTTGGAATCCTCATGGCTTGAAACCAATCACTGACCTAGTCTTAGGGTAATCGACTGATCAACTTACATGTCCTAAGTAGTATCAACCAAGTCATCTTTATGTCAGTGATACCCAGTCATTCACTTTGAGTTAGTCACCTATCTCCTGACTATTGAAGACTTTTATCACTGAGTACACAAGCAAAACAAAACTGAAAATAATCACTAAACTGTTTGAGATATGCATGAAATTTTTCTTTGTGTGCTGTCTTTTATATTGGTTTTTGATTATTATCCCTCCGAGTAATTCGAGGAAGTCTATCTTGACTAAGAGGAGAAAGGATTTGGGGCATAATATTTTCTTTTTTTTTTGCTTGTAGGAATGATTCCAATGATTTGGAAACATCTAAATTAGCTGGGTGTCTGTCATAAGAGCCTTCACATTAAGGTGAAATCACCACACATACCTCGACTCTGCTTATTTGAATGCTACAGGGAGGTTCCCATCATTTCTTTGTCTGTTTTGAGGGAATTTCTTTATCATGCAATCCAGGTCCCTGCAAAATCTGACCAAGGATATGAATGAAAAAAGGGTCATTGTGGAAAAGATAATTAATATTGCACATGAAAAGAAAGGAACTCTAATCTGCCATGTTTTTAAAACACTCAATGATGAAAATTAAGCATTTCAAATCTAGTGACTAGGTTTCGGCTGCATCTCATTTTGCATCTCATCTTGCATTTCATTCTACATCTTGTGAATTTAGAGTGATTTTGGTATGGTAACAATGCTTTCTTTATCTTCTGAATGAGAGTTGGAAGATTCATAATTTCTTAGCTAAGTGGTCTCTTTTCATCATTTCTCTGATCGAGTACTTGTGTATTGAGATGTTAGCTGCATACATAAGCATCTTATATAGATTCATACATTCCCTATCATTTATTTACATTCATATTATTGCATGAAGAAAAATAAACATTTACATTACTAGTTACTCATTCTCCTCATTTATTTGCATCACCATTTATTTGCATAAAAAGAAACAAAAATAAACACCCATATTTCATTTGCATTCATTCATCTATATTGAAAAGAAATGCATACATATAGAATAAAGCATATAGAACAACATCTCATAATCAATCAACACAAATATGATGAAATAAAATTAAGAGCTTGTAAATCGGTTGTCTTGAGTCCATTTTCAGGATCAAAATCGAAATCTGATGTCAACTCTCTCATCAAAATTTCATAAAATTTGGACCACTTAGCACTTTTCATCAAAAGATCATTCTCTCTTCTAATTGCACTCAATTTCTCGTTAATCAACGCTGAATCTCAATTTAATTTCTACAAATCAACTTTGCCCTCAGTTTTCTCATCAACGCAAAATTTTCAAAAATTCCTCTGAATCAATTTGTGCTCAAATCATTATCATCATTCAAAATTGCCTATCATCATGTACCCTTGCTATCTTTCGATTTTGCTCCCGAGGGGGCATACTCGTGACCTTGTGACCTCACATCTTCAAATGTCGAGGAAAATTTTCAAATCTTCACCGGAAGATGAGAAAAAGTCTTTTCAACTAAAGAAAATCAATCAAATAAAACCTCATCGCTAGGGGCATCTCAACTTCATCGCTTTATATCAAGTTGAGATTTTTGAATCAAATCAATCGCTAGGGGCATATCAGTTTCATCGCTTCAAATCAAATTGATATTTGTCTTTTATCTAAATCAATCTCTTAACGTTAGTCAATTTCATCACTTTTCATCAAGTTGATTATTCATTTAAACTCAATCAAGGGTTTAAGAGTTTCTTTGATCACACTAAATCTAAGCAAGTGTTTAGTTTCATAGTTTCTTGATCAAGCTGAATAGTTTATCTTCACCGTGTCTTGATCAATCAAGTTCAAGATCGATTTTTATCATCACTCACTGTGTCTAGATCAATCAAGTTCTATATCAGTAAGATCCGCTTCTTGATCAATCAAGTTCAAGTTCGTTATCTTTTGTTTTCTATCGTTCCTAAGTTCAATCAAGTTCAGGAATGGTATCGCTTTAATCAAACTTCATTCAGCTTTGTCGCTTCGAATCAAGCTAAACACCTTGGTTTTCATCTAGTTCGTGATCAATCAAGTTCAGAACTGGTATCTCCTAGAAATCAAATTTTCTTTGAACCAACGCGTTGCTCGCACATTAATTCAAAGAGGGGCAAATGTAATACCCTAAAAATGGTCATCTAAACCATGAGCCCCTAATCTTGACAACATCGCCAAGGTCCTAACCAAAGGAAATTAAATCAATCTCAAGCACACAATTAATTTCTAAAATCATCAAATGTCACATGGCAAATTAATCAACCAATAATTAAATATTTATTTAATTAATTGATCATTCCAAGTAAATCATTTTAAACAATTATCTTATTTATTTTATTAAATATTCTAGCATATTTAATTAAATAAATCAATTTTCCATTAAATCATCAAAAAGAGGAATTAATTTGAAAAATAAATCAATTTGCCACAAATCTTCAAAAAAGGAAACAAATCAAGAAAGAGAAATTGGAAATTATGAGCACAAATCTTCAAAAATGGAAATAAATAAAAAAAGGAATTAATTGACCAAAAAAAAGAATCAATTGGAGATAATCTTGAAAAAACAAATTGATAAATAATCTCAAAGAAAGCAATTAAAATAATTAAATCTTAAAATTGAATGAAATAGAGAATAAATCAGTTTTTCTAATTTTAATATTAATTTTAGTTCAATTTCCTTTAAAACTGAGAAAAGCATCCAATCACATCAATTCACCTGGATTGTGCTTCCTCTTGGAAAATCTCAACCGCTCATCATCATTTGATCTCAGCGTTAGTTTCTTTTTGAATTTCCTATAAATTCAGGCTCTCATCTCATTCAAAAAAAGAGGCCGGAGAATGTATTGTTATTATACTGTTTTTGTTCTAGGTTCACTACATATTAATTATTTCATATTGATTAAATCATTTAGCTTAATATTTCTTAAATATTGTTAAATTAATCTTCCATCCATTTAGCTTAATATCATGCTCATATAGATTAAATCCTTCGTCTTGGTGTAGTCTAGTCACTGGATTGCTTATACAAATCTAAGAGCAATCTTATACTCGCATCTTTTAGAAGGCAATGGGTCGATTTGTTATGGTTTTCATATTCATGCTTATATTTATCTAACCATACATGTAATGACTTAATTGAAGTGTTGTGCTTACAGCTATAGGTCCACTTTTCACACACACAATATCTACAGGCAAAGGCTTAGTAAAAATATCTACAATCTAATCCTTTGCAGATACACACTCCAATTTGACTTCTTCATCACTGACTTTCTCCCTCAAGAAATGATACTTAATTGATATATGCTCTGTTTTAGAATGTAGTACCAGATTCTTAAAAATTTTAATAACACTTTAATTATCATAATATATAATAATAGGCTCATCATAAATAACTCTAATTTCCTTCAACATTTGCTTCATCCAAACTACCTAAGTACAGTTGCTAGTAGCAACCGTGTATTCAAGTTTTGTAGTAGATAGAGAAATACCATCTTGCTTCTTAATTTCCCTTGAAACTAACTTCTTTCCCGAAAATAGTGCTCTTCCGATCATCATCATTACCTGTCCAATTAGCAACAATATAAGCACATAACATGAAATCATCATTCTTTGGATACTACAAACCATAGTCAACTGTCCCCTTCAAGTATATAAAAATCCTCTTCACAACAGTACCATGACTTTTTGTAGGATCGACCTAAAATCTTTCACAAAGACAAACATCATGCATAATATATGGTCTAGTCTGATTCAAGTATATAAGTCCACCAACCATAGATCTATACAAGGTCTGATTGACTTTCTAAGATTAGTCATGCTTAGACAACTTGCATCCAGTCACCATAAGAGTTCCAACAATGTTGGAATTAGCTAACCCAAACTTCTTCAACAATTACTTCACATACTTAGAATGAGAAATGAAAATGCCTTTATCAGTATGTGTAATATGAAATCCTAAGAATAATTTCATCTTACCTATCATAGACATCTCAAATTCCTTTTGCATATCATCAACAAACTTCTTACTCAAATCATCATCTCCTCCAAAAATAATGTCATCAACAAAGACTTCAACAATCAATATTTTATCACTATAAACCTTAAAGTATAAATCACTATCAACAGTACCTTTACAAAATCCCAACTTCATCAAATACCTGTCCAATCTAGCATACTAGACTCTAGGGGCTTGTTTAAGTCCATAAAGTGCCTTCTTCAATTGCCATACCATGTCTCCTTCATCTGATAATGAAAATCCATTCGACTGCTCAATGTAGGCTTCCTCTTCCAAATCACCATTCAAAAAGGCTGACTTTACATCCTTCAAATATACCTTAAAATTCTTATAAGCAACATATGCAAGAAGTAATATAACAACTTCAATTCTAGCTACCAGAGAAAAAGTCTCCTCATGATAAATTCCTTCCATTTGCGAATATCCCTTACATACCAGTCTTGCTTTGTTTCTAACCACTTCACCAACTTCATTCAATTTATTCCGAAACACCCATTTTGTACCAATCACATTCTTGTATTTAGGTCTCGAAACAAGTTCCTATGTATTGTTCTTCTCAATCTGATTCAACTCTTCTTCCATATATTCCATCCAATTCTCCTCTTTACAAGCTTCAACAACATCTTTAGGTTCAATCTTGGAAATCAAACATCTCTTCAGCAACAATCCTTCTCCTAGTCATCACACCTTTATTTTTATCACTAATAATCTGATTTTTTGAATGATTTAATCTTACATACCTCAGAGTCTTCTGATTATTGTGATTCTCTGGTTCGTGAAATTCTTCACTAACAACAACAATATCTAGATTAACTATCTCTACTAGATCATTCTGCTTTATGTTCTCAGGAGGTACTTTCTTTGAAATAACATCATGATCATCAAACTCATATGCTTTGATCTTCTTCTTATGACATTCATCAACCTTCATATTTGCACTTTCCACTATCTTTCTCAACCTCTTATTGTAACACCGGTAGGATTTTATCTTAGTATAATATCCGAAGAAGATTCCTTCATCACATCTTGCATCAATTATCCTATATCCTCATCTCTTTTGATATAACATTTGCTTCCAAAAATTCTGAAATACCTAGCTGTAGGAATATGACCAAACCATAGCTCATAAGGAGTCTTACTAGAATAACCTTTTATATGCACCTAGTTGAATGTGTATACAACAGTGCTAACAAATTTTCTCCAAAAGGTTTTCAAAACATTTGCTTCAATCAACATAGTCCTAGGAGCATCCAAAAAAGTTCTGTTCTTCCTTTCAACAATTCCATTCCGCTGAGGGGTTCTAGGAGAAAATATCTATCTTCTAATTCCACTCTTATTACAAAATGAATCAAACTCACCGGATGTGAATTCTCCTCCTTTGTTAGATCTCAGTCATTTCAACTTCAATCCTATCTCTGTCTTCCTATCTCTGTCTCCACCTTAGCTTTGAATATCTTGAATTTCTCCAATGATTCTGATTTCTCCCTTAGAAAGGTAACCCACATCATTCTAGAGTAGTCATTAATCAACAACATGAAATACCCATCACCTTGCATCCTTCTCACTCTTGTAGGACCACACAAATCAATATGCACAAGATCGAACAATCCATTAGATGTATACAACTTACTTTTAAATGAATTTCTTGTCTGATTTCCTAATTGACATTATTTACTTACTAGATTAGAAGGTTTCATAATCTTAGGCAAATGTCTAGCAACTTGAGTAGAACTTATCCTTATCATGCAGTCAAAATTAACATGCCACATTCTTCTATGCCACAACCAACTTTCATCTATCTGAGCAATCAAACAACTTTTCTCACTAGCATTCAAATGAAAGATATTACCTTTAGTCTTAGTTCATGATGCAATCTCTATACTAGAGGCATTCAGAATCTTGCATTTACCATTCTTGAATTGCAAATCATATCCCTTATCAACCATCTATCCAACACTCAAAAGATTATGCTTCAAACCTTCAACATATAAGACATCATCAATATTATGCTTAGGATCAAGAGAAATAGCACCTCTACCACAAATTACACAAGCTTTATCATCTCCAAATCTCACTATACCACCATCATACCTCTCCATATTCACAAATTTGCTTTTATCACCTGTCATATGATGTGAACAACTACTGTCAATTACCCATTCATATTTTTCTTCAATCTTAGCAGCCAAAGCTTTCTCCTCAACAATGTAGCTTGTAGAATTCACTGGTACTAGATTATCTTCCTTGATAGCAATAAATACAAATTCATCTTCTGAATTCCCATTCTCAGACTCTTCTTTTGTCATACCTTCATCGATAGCATAATAGCGTTTCTTCTGATATATGAACTTCTGGTTAGGCTTATAGGGCTTATCATATATGTCATGCTTCTCATATCTATCATGCTTATCAAATTTATCATGCTTATCATGCCTATCATACTTTGACATCCTTTCAGGACAACTAGAAGCAAAATTCCCTATCTTATTACAAGAGAAACATTTCAAAGGTAACTTCCCATCATACACTGACTCCCTTAGGCAATCTTCGAGCAATAAGTTTAAAAAAAGATTTTTAAATTGATATTAAAAATTAGTCTAGATAACATTGTTACAAATATTTTATGAATTTAAAAATATATATTTTTAAAAGTATGTATTGACCATTATGTGACACATTTTAATTATTTACTTATAGTTTGAAATTTCTCATCCCCTTAAATATGTGTTTGTAATATTAATTCTTATTATTATTATAATATTTTTGAAATTAAATTTGATAATAATTATTAATAATTAATTTTATATATTTAAAATGTAATTTACATATTATTATTATGATAATTCATAAATCATAATTGCTTAAAATTTAATAAGTAGTGCTCTCTTTTGAAGTTTAGGCTCTGTAATGAAAGGAACGAAATTAAAAATTTAACTATATCAAAACCCTTAAAACAATATAAGATTATCGTTTACCTATCTCTCATATTTATGTGCAAAAAACCTTTAGTTAAGTGACATGATATATAGATAGATAGATTTTTTTTTAAAATTTGAACTGCTATGATCTATTGATGGAAAATGTTATAAAGGGGGAATTTTTATGTGTGGTAGAATTGCAGGCATGATGCCATTTTTTATGGCATGGATGTTAGTAAAAAATTAGAAATTACTAAGGTTTGGTGAATAGATCAGCATAGTGGAAAGAGTAAATTTTGTCTAATAATATAGGTAAAATTTGCTAATAAAATATTGTTCAATTATTGTGAAGAAAAATATTTTTTAACTAATAAACTTAAAAAATATGTATGTAGACTTTAGAATAAGAAAATAAATTTTAAAAACATAAAAATACTTGTATGGAATTTGTATACAGTGAAAATGGATGATGAAAATAATAATATTGAAAGACTAACAAAGATCCAACCACAAAACCCTAGCGTAACATTGAAAAGCATTCACCATAGACAAATGAAGATACCTAAGATCATGCAAATAAACAATAAAAAAACAAGATAAACCATTTACATGTCTAGTAAGGTTTGATCTCCATTTCTTCCTATCTCCATTGATCTTGTTTGATATATTTGTTCTCAGATTTTATGTGTTCACAAGAGCTCAACAAAGAATGAAAATGTGTTTGACAACTTAATCACAAGAAGGCTTGATTTCATAATATTGATTAGGTCATTAGACAATTAGGGTCAATAATGAAGGAGAGTATCCTTTTATATAGAGAACACCGCAAGAAGTGGAGGGATAAGATTAAGAGGGGTAAAGATAAATGGTCGGCTAGGATTAAACGGGTAGGTAGAGGAAATAAGAAAATAATGAGAGGATAGGTAAGAGAAGGAATTAAGAGATGAATGACATGTGACATGGGTATAAAAGGCTAATGAGTTAATTAAATAAATAAAGATTTATTTAATTAATAGAGGAAGTGGGATCAATTATATAAATAAAATATTTATTTAATTTAGGAAAAGGACAATTTAAATAAATAAAAGTACTTATTTAAATGAGGAAAGTCTTAGAAGAGGATTAATGAATTAATTAAATAAATAAAGATTTGTTTAATTAATAGAAGACTTAGGATAAAATAATTAAATAAATAAATTTTTTTTTAATTAAAGAGGAGAATTTTAGGTGTCTACATTTTGCCCCTCTTTGAGACAATGCAACTTGTCACATTGGCTTAAAGAAGATAAACTGACACAAAGTTGTCCCATGATGAAAATGATATGCTCGCTTGAGAGATTGGATGGAAAAAATGAAAGGGGTTGCAGACAATCTCTCGATAAGAAAGAAAGGCTAGAAAGAACTGACATGATAGGGTGACAAGGTCACACAGGAAAAAGAGACTGACATGGAAGACTAGGGTTAAGTAACCTATATGATAGGGTAGAAGGAAAAAAAAATCCTCATTCATATCCACACACCTAAGAGATCAAAGTGCAAAGAAAAAGCTTAGAGAAGTTAGAGCAGCCAACAACGATGGATAGAGTTCATAGGTTCGATGGAGTTTAGCGATATCATAGACCAGATGACATGGGTGAGTCGGTAAGTACCTCGAAGCCTCTTTTTATGTTTATGCATTTTATTGTTGTCATTAATGCACTTTAGGCTAGATAAACAAAAATGTGGAATCGGTAAAAGTTGCATGAACGTGTCAAGGTCAGTGCAAAATGCCTCTGCATAGGATAGGTGCGTTTATGTTTGGTATGGTTGCATATATGTATGTGATCACAGATAGTTATATGTTGTGACTCATTTATATCGAGAAGGCACGTTTGTGTCAAGGGGGCGTGTTTGTGAAGACAAGCGCATCTGCAGAATAACGCCACATCTGTGATGTACAGGTGCGTCTAGGACAAGAAACCACGTATAGGTTGGTTAAAACCATGTCTGCATTGCAAAAATTCGTCTATGTCTAAGTAGGCTAGAATCAATAGTTCTGTGATGAACATACACTATCGATTGGATAAGATACTAAGAAGACTCACTAAAATAGGCCCTCTAGGAAGACAAACTAAAAGATAGGCTAGAATTGATAATTTTGTGATAAACATAGGTTGTCAATTGGATAAGCTGCTGAGAGGATACACTCAAGCAGGGACTCTAAATAGGATCAAGTGCAATGTGATGAAAATATACACTAGGATGTAGTGCCATGTGATGGGCATAATCACTAGGATAGAAGTAGCACTATGTGATAAACATAAGTACCACTAGAGTTAAAGTAGCATTATTTGATGAACATGAGTACCACTAGGACTGACACGATTGGTTTGATTGGATATAGGAGTACTTTCCCTAGATTGAGTTGCAGGAGATATTCCCTGTGACATATAGGTTATGGCCAAATTGATCTTTGAGGAGCGAGCAACTGTCGAGGCCATGGAATTGAGATACATCATGTACCGGCCTGAGATTCAAGCAAACACATGATTACTGACTGCTCTAGCAAAGAGATGGCACTCTGAGACTCATTCATTTCATTTTCCGACTGGTGAGATGTCAGTCACTTTAGAGGATGTTTATCGGATACTGCGGATATCAATCCACATAGAGCTCATGGCTTACAATAGAGAGGGAGACATGGATGCATTAAGAGGGGTCTTTGCTGACCCAGAGATAGAGATGATACCCAGACATGTCACCTAGGAGATTATACTATCTACTGGATGTAGAATACCAAAAAGGTTGGAGGAGTGATTAGTGGCAACCTTTTTCCGGACAGGGCGACACGAGCTATTGCTGTGGGCTGGGGGAGAAATCTAGAGACATTGGTGATATATCACACTAGGTATGCATGGGGTACGTGTGTGTTAGCACACTTGTATCATGAACTTCACTAGTTCATGTATCTCGATGGCTGTGGGCTAGGTTGCGGGTTACTCTACTACAGGTATGGTCATATGAGCACATTTCAGTGACTAGGCTAGTGCACTTCAGAGGGAGAGGGCATGGACAATCCTATGCACATTTGTATAGTTTGATCACTTCCCAGCCATGGATTGGGAAGATGGACAATTGGAGATGGGTGATCAATGACATAGATAGTGTCATATGGAGACCCTATCTTGACTGTGAGGATTGGGAGGAGGATGTGACATAGCTATCTTATGTCTTCAAGAACAGGTATCTGATCAGGTGGATGCCATATATACTAGACAAACATCTAATTGATAGGGTATGCAGGCAGTTTGGGTGACAAGAGAGGAAATCTTGAGGATCTAGAGAGTTTGCATGGATAGTGCGAGAGCAGGCTCATTGGGGGTCAATTTTATCTTATGATCCCGTTGTTACATAGTTTGAATAGTTAGTTCCTATGCCTTGGGATATTTAGATAGATGTGATTGATGGATACATAGATGCAAAGTATGTAGCCTACTTCGCTACACATCCGTTACCTAGATTGATTGACCTAGGTAAGCCTCTCGTAGCCGAGTATGATGATGATGAGGATGACAAGGACAAAGGTGGGGGGAGATGGAGGAGGCAGAGGTGAGGAGAAATGAGGAGGGTAGTGAGGGGTAGGGGTGGATGGAGAGATGCTAGAGAGAGGGCAGAGAGAGGATAGGATCCACAAGGAGTTAGGCCACCAAAACCATCGAGGGGGAGAGAAGGACAAGTCCTATAGGTTGGGGGACAGGCTGGGTAGGAGGCAACAAGGAAGAGTAGATGCGAGGACGGTGCCTAGGGTGGAGATGAGGAGGAGGATGAGATGCTATCGCTATGAGAGACCACAACAGGACATGTTGATGAGATCGAGGATATTGAGAGAGAGGTGACTCAGTTGAGGTGACAACTAGCAGAGATGGAGAGGGAGAGAGATCAAGCGATTCAACTATATTCAATCGTAGAGAAGGAACTGAGGGCAGAGAGAAAAATAGTCGAGGGGGATCATGAAACAAGTTATGCATACCTCCTCTAAGAAGGGGAGGAGATTGGGTATTGGAGAGACCTATACTATGCAGTAGTTACTGAAGAGCTCAGGGCAGGGAGTTATAGGAGAGCCTCTCGGATTATGACTGTAGGGAGAGACATGAGGCAGGAATTCAGTGGTGGGGTCATGGGTCCACCCGCACCACTAAGAGGAGGAGATAGAGGAGGGGAGAAATAGGGTGATCCTCGAGTAGGGACTTTGAGAGCTTATATTCCTTTGAGGCCAGCCGACTCTGAGGAAGGGTCTTCATCATAGCTCTCTCGGATCATATTTTGTATCAATTTTTGTATGATGATGTAGACACCTTTGGGTGATTTTGTAGCCATATATGATATTGACATCATAGTATCATGACACTTATTATATATATATATATATATATATATATATATATATATATATATATATATATATATATATATATATATGACTCATTCCTTGTGGAAACTTTATGCATGTGTATTGTGTGTTTGTGATTCTATATGATGTATGATTCTATATAATGATGCAATTTATGTATGCATGTTCTTATAATAATTCTATGATGTTTATGATGATGATTATGATATGGATACAAAATATGTACATGATGAGATGCATTATTTTTGTTCTTTTATGTTTTTCATGATGCAAATGTAAAATGTACTAAATGCAAATGGATGTATGATAATGATATGATTATTTATAGGATGAGATGCATGATGTGTTATTATTTTGGTATTGTATGTTTTATATGAGAATGCAAATGCTAACCAATGATATATGTAGGATGCGACACTATTGTGGTATCTATATGTATGTATGAAATATGATATGCTAACATGTGATGATGCAGGTGAAAATTACATGAAATGCAGATATTTTTGGTGTGTCATTATACTCATTCATGTGATAGCAGGCTACACAAACTCAGGAAGGGACAATGGAGATCAATCATGAAAAGGGGATGGAGGATAGAAGATATGAAAGTGAAAGAGCTTCTTGTGCTTTATCATCATTGAGATTTATTATGGCAAATAGGTTATGACCATCTAGGTATAGGTTCAACCCAAGAAGTCATTGTACCTATTTGCATGGAGATCAGACAGTCGCAAACAAAGAATGCCTAAATTATTACTAGACTCATAGTGTCCTCATATCCTTGGACAAGTCATAGAATTACCAAGAGACAATCCACATACAACAAAACAATAGGTGAACATATCCCATCCTCGCCTTTCTAGTCAAAGAAATCCTATAAATATAATGTATAGTTACAGACATCCCCAAAAGCTAAAAGACATGTCACCAAAAGATAAAATCAAAAGAAAACCAAGACTTGACACCAACACACAATGAAATCTTCAAGTTATTTGTGTTTCTTGCCACATATGTTAACATGTTTGATTTGGTCACAATGTTGTCATCCTGATAAAGGACAAATAATACTAAAAACCATGTTGTTGCCAAAGTCTACTAAAAAGATTTGATTTGTTGAAAGCCCACTGCTACTTGTGTATCATCTGAAACTGACCGAATCCATGAAACTGATACTTTATTGCGAAGAAGAACAAAATTTTATTGCAGATTGGTGATGTAAAATGACCTTTCATTGTAAATTGTGCATTAAAAGGAGGAATGAAAAGACGATACTCCTCAAAACATGCGATTCTCAGGGTACCACTTCCATAACTAGATTTAGGATTTGCGCCAGTTACAGATAGGATCTGATTTATTATGAAAGGAGAAGAATGGAAAGGGGGGTTTATTATGAATGGCTAACCAATCTTAGGTAGATCAATAACAAGCCATGATGGGAATAAGTAAATTTATTTTGGATGTATAGGTTGTGAGTGTGTAAAGTGAAAGGATGAGATTGAATCTTGAAGGAGGGAGGAGCAATGTCTCTACACATGGCACTAGTAACTCGATTTTCATTGTTGGATGGATTTATTTCTCTTTACTTTTGTTTTTTCAGTTTTTCACATTTTTTTTGTGTCACAAGGTGCCTATTTGTCAGGTTTTCACCAAGTAACAGTTTATTTTTATTTTTATGATTTTTTTGTATTTTTGACATATTTTTTTGTATTTTTGACAATGGGATATTCTAAAAAACTGTGTAAAACCTGCAAAGGTGCATGCTGTTGATAGGATCCTCCAAAGGTTCTCCATCTGGTGTTGAGAGCTGATATGTACCTGATCCATAGACTGCTATGATGATGTAAGGACCAAGCCAATTTAGTTCGAACGTGCCCTTCTTCTCTCTGTCTTGTTGATTTTTAGGATTTTCTCCAAGCCTAAGTCACGCACCTCAAATGTGCGAGGCTTCACATTGTGATTATAGTTGCATTGTTCCGTGACTGAATGATATGTTTCTCCCTTGATTTTCTTCCTTGATGAAGGAACTAAGGTATAATTACCAATGTGTGAACTACGTAGGCCCATATGAGTGTCACCTAAAGAATTTTGGGCATCCCTGACAACAAAGTCCCTCAAGAAAGTTCCATTAAAGGTCACTTGATGTGATGTATCCCCAAAAAAGGATGGATGTGTGGAAAAATTGGATGAGAAATGAAGGCTTATGATTGCGAATAGAAGTGGAAGTAGCATGGCATGATGGAGACTTAGGATCAACAAGAATACTTCTTGACTTATAATTTAAGAAATTTTGCACCTAGTTATTTTGATATTAGGGGAGATCAACTCTTGTTCTTTTTTATTCATAGGATTTTTATCCTTGACTTTGATTTTTGCAGAGTCCAATAGCTTTTGATTTTGATTTGGACTAAAGGACTTCGCTTTATTTTTGACTTTTATATTTTTCTTTTCAAATCTTGATTTTTGATCCCCAATGAGTTAGGGCTTTTGTAATTCTTGTTGATCCAAGTCTAGGAGCGGAGTGGAAATGGAATAAGCAGATGAAATGGTAAGGCTATATGAGTTATCAAGAGGTTTGATGATATATTCAATATATTCTTTGTTGGAACCACTCTTAGAACTATTGATATCAAAAGCTTCTTGCACCACTAGAGGAGATTTGCATTTAGACTTAGTAGCCACAACATTAGGTGCTTCGTACCCAATTCCTTGGCATTGAAAATTGTTTGTAGGTTGTTCTTGTTGACTAAATGTCTTAGAAGATAGTGGGAGTTTATCAACACAAAAGATATACTCACCACATCCCATGTCTTTAACCTTGAATTTTTCTTTGAGCTCTGCTTGTTTTGATGAAAAAGGTGTAATGGTGGGAAAATGGTGAATGATAGATCAAGAAGGAAGACTACCCTTTCCCTCAAAGAGAGATGAGAGTTTCACTATTGATTATCCTTCAAGCACTTTTCACCATTACATAGGAAGGTGGAGAAGATAATTCACTAGATCCAATCTCTCCACATGAAGATGGTAGATTAAATTTTGAATAAATTGGGAATGTTAAGTTGATCCCCTCTTCCTTGTTTGAAATTTAAAGGAAATTGATTGAATTATGTAGTGCAAAAGTGAAAAAGAATTGATTATAACTTGAGATTGGAATATGGGATGAAGCTGTGCACCTGGATCTGGCAGTGAAATGTCGAGATGAAGTCACCCTGTGAATTTGAGGAAAAGTTGCCTAGACTATGGCGGGAATGTACATGGTCCTCTGAAAAATCCGTGAAACGAAAAGGGTTTTTCTGCCTCTGCAAATGGAGTCCAAATCCAAAAGTATAGTTGTGCACCTACAACCTACACACAGAAAAGAGAGGAAAATGGGTTGGGATTGGGGGCTTTCCTTTAGGTCAAACCCCAATTTCAGAATTAACCAAGTAATGAAAGAAAGTACTTGCAAGTAGATGTAAATGAAAGATTAAATTGTAAATTAACTCAAGGGAGGTTGTAGTAACAATGTTGATAGAAATGCTTGTGTAAAATGGTATGTTGAAATCAATCTCCTCTTCAATGGTTGAATCCTTAACTTGAATGCAACGCCTAGCCTTGAAGGGAGACTTGAGAATGCTCAATGTTGAAAAAGAATGCTTGAATGCTTGAATGCTTGATTGCTTGAACTTATTCAACTTAGACCTATCTCACTTATGAAAATGAGAGAGCGAGTTCCCCCTTAAATACATGTTTGGTGGATTTAATTTTTCATCATGGGCCAACATCAGGGGAGTTTTCCTCCTGAGGCACAACCGACAATACATGCTCTAGGAAGGATTCTGCCCCAAAATAGGGCAGGGAAAGGGGCACCACGCCCCTATCCTGGGAGGAAAAGGGTGCCACACCCCTGTCCAAAGGGGAACAATGGTACCATGCCCTTGTCCTACCCATTTCTCCAGGGAAGAATGCAGTCGGGGTGATGCAGAGGCCAAGGAAGAAGCTATTTTTGCAAGCTGAGCAATCTTCGGTCTCTGATCAGGCTAGAGGATTTGAGTTCACATACGTGAGGACCTTAATACAATAAAAAATTATTAGGATCATAATTTTATGACACTAAATTTAGCCCTCACTTTAGCGGGAGTATAAGCGTACGCCAATATCGCTAATAAAGTACAAGGAAATAAGATTGAAAGACTTTCACCACGTCAAGGAGGAAAGATGCACCAAGCCCCCAGTGGACTTAGGATATTATGACTTCGATTGAAAAAGTAAAAGATAAGATTGATAAGGGGAGAACCATGACTGCAAGTAGCAAAGTTCCCTTCACTATGAGTCATTAAAGCAAGGAGACAAATTAAAAAGGAAAATAAAGTTCACTAAGTAATTTTAAGTATCAAAAGAAGGAAAATGTGAGAAAAGTGTATGCCCCCACGTTAAAGCAATCGCACGCGCATTATCAGGAGTGATTGCTTTAAGATATGATACACCCAAAAGAGAGAAAAGAAAGGGAGCATGTTATCGCAAGGATTTAGCCCCCAATCAAGGTATAAACCCAAGGATAATGAACACAAAACATGAGGTAGTGTCGCTTTCCTTAGGGTCGGTATGCTGTATGATAACTCATGTATATTATGTATGTATATGCATATAATAATCTTCATTCCCCAAAGAAGGACAATACCTTAGAAGAAAGGGAAGATATGATGTCTTTTGAGTCAACATGAAAGACACCAAGAAACTATCTCAATGCTTTACATCATCCCCAAGTAGACATTAAGGGAACAATAGAAGAACATGATACACATAGAATAATGGTCACAAAAGAGAAAAAAAGGAGAGAGAAAGATCTGTAGTGCTAGTATCGCTAATCTAGCATGACATCCGCCTCCTGATCTTGCTGATCACTATTTCAGGAAGGGGAGCAACACGTCAGAGGAGCGACATCAAGCACAACAAATGGATCTATCACAAGATCCAAACAAGGACTTTGCTCATGGTGTAAGTCACTTTGTTCAATTCAAGGAGCTAGGATTAAGGTTAGTGAAAACTCATCCAATAAATGTTTATCCACATCAACATACTTATACTCACTATTAGAAGCATTAGGAGTTGTATTGCCATTATGAATAATATTTTCACCCATTTCTTCATTAAAGTTTAAAGAAAGAGGAGCAAGAACACAAATAGGAGTCACTTATGATTTGGAGATGTTGGTTGAACATATTTCTTAGGAGAAAAGGGAATCATGTCAACTATTGGAGTCTGGGGAGATTGATTATTTCGAGGGATAGCTTCACGAGCTCAAACACAACGTCTTCGTCGACGTTCTCTCGTACAAAAATTCTGTCGAGTCTTAGTGGAAGGTTGAGAAGGAGGAGGAACACTTGAATAAGTAGGAATGTTTCTCTCCTTAATAGTGGAGGGTTTAGGTTGAGGTCTTTTTGGTTGAACAATAGGAGAAGAAGGCCTCTTCTCTCGATAAGAAGAAGGAGGTGGAACTACGCCATAGAAAGGAGGAATATTAGGTGCAGGAAGGAGACCAAGTCCATCATGAGGAAGAGGTATAGGTCTAACCTTAGGAAGAATATTGTTGTTCTCCTTAAGAGAAGGTAAAGCAACATCCATAGGGGTAGGTGGAAAATTTGCCTTAAGAGGGAGATTAGTTCTATCCAGGAGGGGAAGAAACTCATCTTGAAGAATAATAGGAATGTCAAGTGTTGGAGATCTAGGTTGACTTAAGGATAAGATCATATCATTCTTCCATTTTTGATAAGATTGAAAAAGAACATCGCTCCTTGATGGAAGAGATTGAAATTGCTTAGGCCAAAAGAGATCAATAGGAACATTGTGGCTTCTTTTGGATGGATGAAATAAGCTATGGTTCACAGTTACAATTTCTCTATTGTGAGAAAATTTAAGACACTTGTGGATTGGAGAAGTAATAGCCTTCATGGAAGTTAGCCAAAGATAGCCTAACTTCACATGGAATTTCTCAGAAGAAGGTATGATAACAAAGTCAACATCCATGGATTTAGTATGGATTTCAACAGGAAGGGTGATAGAGCCAATGGTAGGACAAGAGAAGGCATCAAATAAATTTACAACCACATTAGAAGTATCATATAATGGTTTATGCAATCGTAAAGTGAAAATATACTCTTTAGTTATGCCATTAACCATGCAAGAGGTATCAATTAGGGCACCACGACAAGGGATATCCTTAACCTTCACCACTATGTATAAAGGGCCATCGGGTGCTCTAATGGTCTCACTAGGGTCAAATGTAATACAAGGATCCTTAGGCATATCTTGTGTTTCTACCATATTAACAAAGTTTGGAGCCATAGAGGTGAATTCTTGAGAAGTAAGAGAATTAGGCACAATCTTAATAACGTTAGAGGTATGAGATGACAAGGTATCAGTGAAAATATTAAGATTTTGATTAGGAGGAGCTACTGATTTATTCCTTTTATCATTCACACCTGCCACATATATAGTATTATTATCAATCAACTCTTGAACCTTATATTTCAATGCAAAATATTTTTCAGTATCATAGCCAGGTTGATGATGAAATTGGCAAAAGGAATTGTTATCAAAATAAGGAGATGCAAGTTTGGAAGGGTTAGTTTGTTTTATAGGAGGAAGTTTGATAACATTTATGTGCAAAAATTGAGACATAATACTATGCAAAGATTCATTCAAAGGAGTAAATTGTCTTTCTCTATGAAAAAAATTAAAAATAGAAGACACACCAGGAAGAATAGGGAGATATACGAAGAATATTTTGTAGGCATTCACATGGTTGTTGTTGATTGGATCATTGATCTTGATGAAGCTTTTTGTTGGTTTGAACTTTGCAAACGGTTGTTGAACACACTCCCCCTTATCACACAGAGCCATAGGAGTGGATTGCTCCATTTGAGATTGAGATTACACAGAGTTGAAAGTGTCTTTTATGGTTGATGGATTAGTTGATGATTAAATCAGTTGTATGCTCAGACATGGATTCTTCATCATAGAAGCTTGATATAAGGTGCAGTACAAAGATACACATAGTGTTGGTGTTGATTTCCCAAATCCATATGTGTTAAATAGCCTGAAAGAGTGTGTGTTGCAGTGAGATTGAAGGAGGAAATAGAGATTTAAACTTGTGTTGAATAGTGTTCTGCTGTTCAAAATATCCTTTGTGCAAGAGGTGGTGCCTCTGATGTAAAAGACCGTGCTAAAAGTGGAAGTAAATCTTCAGATCTAAAGTTTTATACAGCTGCAAATCTCCAAGTATTTTCAGAGGTTTCAAATACAAAAGATATTTGTTCTGAAAATTTGAATGTGTAATGTTGTTTTCCCATTTAGTGAACAACACTAGTCTAGAGGGAAAGAGGAATCACAAAATTAATTTGCATATCTATGATGCTAAAATATCTAGTGTATAGGATCTTCCGTAGTATGCAAATTTGGAAGAACTTTGTGTCAAGCAATGTTAATGAATAGATTTGAATAATCATTTGTGGGAGTAAGAAGGAATGAATAGTGAAGTTTTTCAGCCTTGTGTATTTCCACATAGAGCCATGCTTAGTGAAATGTCACAACCATGTAATAGGAAGAGTTTCGGTATGAAGTATTATGCTGCTCTAAACTTTGAAGGTATTCTGGGTTACCTAAATCCCATACCCACAGAAATTAGAAAATATTTGCCCATATTCAGTGGGAAGAAATCAGAATTAGCATGTCAACATGTGAAAAGATTTTTAGATTTGATGGGAGAGTTTGAAATTTGTCAGGAAGATGTATGCATGAAATTGTTTGTTCAGTCATTGAAAGAGGATGCAAGGGATTGGTTCTCTTTTTTGCCAGCAGATTGTATTTCCTCATGGGAAGAATTAGTTTCAGATTTCATAGACCAATTTGATGAAAAGATGAGTGATTGTGATTTGCTGAAAGAATTCACTTATATACAAATCAGGGAAGATGAATTGGTACTAACATTTAATATCAGATTTTCACAAGCTTTGTCTAAAATTTCCAGAAAGTATAAACTTGATGATAAAGTATGTCTGGATGTTTATATGAGTGCATTTGATGAGTGCATTTGATGAGAAGATGAGCTTCTTATTGAGAAACAAAGAACCCAAAACTTTGTATGAAGCTTTTAACATAGCTAGGGATATGGAAAATAACTTGAAGTATGGGATCTCGAAGAGATTTGTGTCTGTTGTTGTTTCATGCCAAAGTACCTTCAATGGTGAAATACCATGTGAAGCTAAGCAAATCATTCCTTGTCTAGGTGCATCAAGCTCTGCAGTTCCGAATGGTTTTATTGATGCATGCGTTTCAGATTTAAATGAGAGTCAAGAGCCTCTGTTGTTAATACTGGTTGTCTCTCATAGTAATGATGCAATGATCAGTGGGAAGTGTTGTGAAAATGTTGATACAGAGGTAGATATATACAAGGGATATGTACCATTTGATTGGTATGCCAGTTATGTTGACTATGTGATTGCAAATTATCAAGTTAATCATGCATCTCCCAAGGTTAGTGATGATGAAAACAATGATGGTGATGACCATCAAACTTTACATGCTGCTGATGTTTTTGATGTTGAAATACCAAATACAGAGGGATTACCAAGTGTTGCTGTTTGTGCAAGTGAAAATGTGCAATATGATGAAAATCAAAGTTGTTTGGTGCAAACGATAGTTGATCCTTACTTAAATATTGATAATGTCAATTCTATTGGGGATGAAGTAAAGGTATTTTCAGATTTCACTTCTTATAATCATGTTGACGATCTTTCTAATTTGAAAGTTATGCATAAAGTTAATTCAGAAAATCTCAATGGTACACATGATTGCAATGAAAATATAGCACACATGGATGGACAAATTTTTATGGAATCTCACATGGAACAAAAAAGTGTAATACAATTTCAAAATATTGTAGAACTTAGGCAAGCTCTTGAAGTTCTGGACAAGAAGGTTCAAATGTTGGAGAGCCTTGGAGTTGTTAATGAAGACCTTCTGCAATATGGTGAAGAGGATTCTCCGGAAAAGGACTATGAACTGAATGCTTGTACAATTGATGAACAACATGCTGATCTAACAAATAGTTTTATGACAGAAAATTTTAGTGAACATGCTGAAAATTCATCAGATGAAGTAAATGGCAGCGATATTCATTTTCATTCTTTGGCTGATGACGAGTGTTCGATTGGTAAAGAAGATCAATCATGGTAAGATAAGTATGATTATCTTGATTTTCAGAATGATGGTCATAGGATGAAATCTTATGGATATGAAACATGGAACACTGAGGATTGTTCCAGCCTAGTTTCAATTTCTTCTTTGTTTGATGAAGATGATTACGATAATAGGGCGGATGGTATCTTTAGCAATTTTACTAATGTTCTATTCAATGTTGATATAGATACAGACCAACCACTTCATTTTCATAATGTTCATAAGGGGATTCTCTATTTAGCTTCTAACCGTTTGTATGAAGAAATAATTGATCAGCCAAATGTTGTAAATGATGAACCAGTCCATAATGCTGATACCATTCCATGTAGCAGTGACATGTTTCATGATGAAGATAAGAGGCATGGGTTGTGTAATGATTACTCCAGATCACAGATGGAAGTTTTTCAGGTGGATGCAAGTCTGAATGAGAAAGACTTAGCTGAAGATTTGCTTCAGCCAGAGGTATGCATTTTTTTCCATGAATGGGATGTTGAGAATACAGAGGTTTTGATTTTGATAAACAAGGATAGTATGGGGTGTGATCAACATAGTGAAGTGTCACATCCAAATTGTAACATTTATGTTCCTTGTTTGCATCAGTTGGTTAGTAGTGTCCCTCATTCTATTGATTTAAATGATAATAAGGTATGTGTTGATGAGAATTACAATGTTGAGAATAAATGTTTTATTTTTGAAGTTCAGCATGATGATGCCCTTGAAAATGATAGAGTTGAGTGGGACAGTGAAAGGTATGGCAACTTGTGGGAAGGCCTTTGTAGTGGTTTAGCTCATGATTTTACTTTTGTTGAATTAGTGTGTGGTTATAAAGTTCAAAATCAGGCAAAGGGCATGCACACCAGCTGTTTCAGCAGTATGATGGTAAGGTTTGATTATAATGATTATGCTTAGCTATTACTAGAAGGTGCTTTTGTTTGGATCATGATATCAAGAGATGAAAATCAGATTTTTGACAGAGGTAAATGTTGAGGAAAGTGGAGCAGCTTATGATCAGTTGTAAGTATGTTTGTATATATTGTATAGTCACTTTGCTTCAGTTGTGTGGTTTTCAATAAGCACCCTGTTGTTTGGGTAGAATAAGGAAGCCTTGATTTTGAGAAGAAATGAGAAGTGATCCGTTTTTGGGTGGTCTGCTTAACCATAGATTTTGAATTCTTTTGTTGATCTTGCAATCAACCATCCCTAGTCAAAGCCACTATTGGGACTCATTAAATTTGAGTCAAGTTTTGAGGCCCAATTCAAATTTTTGCTTTGCATTTCCAAATGAGTCAGTTTGAATGGCCTAGTTAGATAGGGGGTAAAATGGAGCCAATTGATTTTCAAGGGGTAGGGCTCTGGAAACTTGTTTTACACCTTTCATTTGGCCTATGCAGTGATGTGCAACTTTCAGAATTCAGTTTGGATAAGTGTATCAGGTACCCATTTCGAGGGGTGAGCTGAAAGTGCATTTTAGGCACAAATACAAATTTTATTAAGTAACCTACTTTGGGTGTTTATATCTTTTTCCCTGTTGGTCATCATGAATAATTTCAAAATGGATTGAATTTTTGGTATAAATGTGAGTCAACATGCAAAATTTCAAGTCTTCATGAATATGTTTGCTCAGTTTTCAAAGCTCAATCCGTTTGTAGTTTGTGTGGTTTGCATAAGTGTAAAAATGCCCCGGTGAATGTCATATCAAAATGTTTATTCTGGGCTATTGTTGATCTAAAAGGAAAACTGTGTTTCAGATTTCAAGCCTCTGCCAATCCGTTTGATCAGTTTTCAAAAGGTTTTCTTGAGCCATATGGTTCAGTTATCCGTACTTTCAGTACTATATCAGTTAAAGTAGCCGTTTTCATGAGTGTGCCATTTGCACCCAGTCAGACGTTTGGTCGAACTAAGAATACAAAGATTTAATATGTACTTCAAGGTACCTATGTTTCAAATTTGAGGGTCTTCGGAGGTCGTTTGGTATTTTTAAGAAAGGCATCATGTGTTGCCAGAACATTGACTTCATCAGGTCCGCAGTGTCGACAAAGCCAGTTGGTCATTTTTGCCAATTAATATCTCTTCACTCGGGACTCATCTTGAAAAACCACTTGGCGGAGTTCATCCTTTTATATCAGAGTACATGCATGTCAGATGGCGAGGTCCAGAAAGGTGTTTTGATCGGCTTGAAAAATACGTCTTCGCGATTAAATGCGAAAATGTGGCGTAAGTGCTTGAAAGTTGCAAATTTCAATTTTGTGATCTGAAAGTGATGTCGATCGATTCCATAGGTATGGGTAAGGTTCCTGAAGCATTTCGAAGGTCAGTTGCATAAAAATGATTTTTTTTTTAGTCGGGCCCACTTTGGGGCCCGACCTGGCTTATGCTTGGGGATTATTTTATTGGCGACTTAGCTCACTGCGAGAATTTCAGAATATCTAAATTTAGGTTTTGATTATGAGACAAGTTATTGAAAGATGATGTGCAGAAACTGTCATGGGAATCATTTGAGGCAAAGATTGGAACTTGAATCCAATGTTTGCAAATTGCAGTTAAGATATTATATACAACCGAATGGAGAATGTACAATCAAATGCTTTATGAGCTTGATCCTCATAGAGAATGTTGTTTTGTAGAAGTTACTGAGCCAAGCATGAAATAACTTTTGAACTTCGGGGAAGTTGTGCTTAAAATTGGAAGACATCAAAGAAGTTATTTATAATTCTTGACATGTATGACGCAATGTATGATCTTCTGCCAGAGGTTCAACATATATTTCAAGCAAAAGCATCTATGGAATCATTGCCTAGTTTTGAAGACTTAATGAAGAAGATGGGACAAACAACATGCAGTGTGGTGTTTGAAGTATAGCAGAAAGATGCTATGGAAGATCACGTGGTAATGAAGAAGGTTGCCAAGCTCATGTGGCATGTAAAAAAGAGCAGTGAAAACACAAGTCAAATGCTATTGGCTGATATAAAGCCATAACCCTCCCTTTCTACAATGGATGACAAAAATGGCAGAATCTTCCCCTTTACATGGCTTTGGCAGCAGTAAAAACATTCAAGAAAATGCATATTGGCAGGTTGAATGCCCATCTCCAATGGCACGTGATGACTGGTAGAGGGCCTTGATGTTTTCACCAAATACAAATCAACGCCATGTCCTCCTCCCCCCATGTAGTGTTCAGTGAGACATTGTTAAACCCAAGTAAAAGAAAATTGATAGGATGCGTGGTTGGATAGAGCATGGAAGCTCTCAAGAAATTGCAATTTTGGCAGGTGTATTGCCAGAGATGAGACTCCCATTTAGCATGGCAAGCAAAGGCGTTTCAAGCCTCAGACCAAATGCAGATTGGCAGTGTGTTATGCAATGGTGTATGCCCAAACTCCATGACGTTGCCAACATCCTCCATGTGCATGTTTGAAAAGGCATCAAAGAACTCCAGTAAATGCAATTCGCAGGTGTGAAGCTAATCCAGAAGCATCGAAACTTCCAGCAAATGCAAATTGGAAGGTATAAAGCATAATTTCTTCCCTTATGTGGTATGGGTAAGGCGATCTCCATTAAAACCCCTAGGCAAGGTGCCAAAGAAGAGAGTAAATCCTCCCTCCATGTGAAAATTTCAAGCAAAATGTATTTTCAGGCATAAGCCTTAATCCCACATTGGTTGGGCAGGCATGTTTTTTGGTATTTAAGTATAAGGCTCTACTCATCTAATATGTCAAAGCCACAAAAGGCTTTTGATGAAAGCCGGTTGGGCGACCAGGTGGACCCCACGTGCGTGGGTGGGGATCCCAAGGCAACTGAGAAGGCTGAGCAATGACCAAGTGGACCCCACGCAAGCACGGATCTGGAGGCGGGCGAATTTTGTAGACAAAGGGTGGCTTAATCGGTGAGCAAGTTCAAGACGATCCAACGGTGCATGTGACTTCGCAGGACGAAGATGCTCGCCGGTTAAGGGCTGCAAAATGGCGAAAAGCTCAGGCCGAAAATAGGAGTTAAAGACCATGTAGCTTTGGGAGATCCAACGGTCGGTGCGATTTCATGAAGGAAAGTTGCACATCGATTACCATCTACGAAATGGTGAAAAACACATGTTAAAATGAGCAAGTTAAAGAACATGCAGGTTTGATGAAGATCAACGACTCGCGTGACTTCGTGACCCAAAGTTGCACGCTGGTTATTGTCTGCGAAATGGCGAAAGCCAGGTGGCAGGTCCAGTTGGCGGTCCAGCAGGCGGGTCCCGTCCTAGTGGCGCATAGGTGGCGATGACGTGGCACACAGGTGGCGCCTAGTGGATCCCATCGACCAATCAGGGGCTACCATGTGGCAAGGCGTCAGGGCAAAAAGGGAGCCAAAAATCAAAATTAAAATCAGTTATATATATAGTGTAGACTATATTAAAAAATGAAAAATTTAAATGATTGTGCACACATGAGTGATTAATTCGCCTAGGGCTTTATTTTTACTCAAAGTGGCAAGTATTGTATATTGCCAGAAAGCTCTCAAGATAAGGAATGCAATTATGAAGTTTGTTTCAACAAATTTTGGATAGTTTGGGAGCAGTTTCAATGGGAAAGATGAAGGAAGTGAAATTCAGTTGGAGAAAGGGGACACTTGGCTTGTTCTGATGAAACCTAATTTGTTCCTTCTTCCTTCTTATTCCAATTTTCTTCTCATTGTAAGGGTTCCAGAATTCTGTGAGAAGGGCTCTATTTTTCATGGCTTCCATTTTCTGAATTTCTTGACCCAAACTTGTAAAGTTCTATGGATCTTTTCAGGGTATAGAGGCTGCATTGCAGGATGACAGATTGTTTTCCAGTTGTAGGTCTTACTTGTGTCAGGCATGAGTAAATTTCCCATGATATTGTCTCTATGCATGTATTTCATTGTTATGAATTGAATCCTCAAGGAGGCTTATAATTTGTCATCTCAAGGAGATTGTATGATTGTTTGTTGGCATTCTTCAATGAAGAGTTTAAATTCTAAAATTAGTCATAAACAATGGAATGTGTCCCAGATTTGATAATTTTGTGAATGGATTGAGTAATGCATTAGTATAAGGTATTAATGCAGGGATATTTTGTAAGGAAAACAAATTTGCAGCTGTGATTGACATTTGTAGTTCTGTGTGTGACTTTGTTGCCCAATGAACAAGGCACTGGTCTTTGACAGATTTGGGGATGGTTTCAGATATATATTTTAAAAGAAAATATATTTCCCTTTATGTTTAGGGGTTTGTGTTCTATCCTTCCAAAGCTCTATTTCACCCATTATTTGTACAAGATCCAGCCAATCTGTATGTGTTATCTAATTTTTTGAGCTTGTGGAATGGTTTATCTACTTCATTGATGCTATCATGGTGAGTAAATGAGTTAGTTTCATGCATCAAAAAGGGTGTCCCCCCTAGGTCTAGTAGAACCTGAAGTGCAAGAGGATCATTAGGATCCTATGTTATGTTGTCCAAGCCTTGGAGTGTTTTCATTGATTGAGATTGGCTTTCTCATAGATCAATTGCAGGTGTACTTGGGTTAACCAGATTTGATGAACAACAATAAGGCCTTATCTCTTAGTGTTCTTGTAAACAATTTTGCAAGAAATCGCTACTCATTAGAAAAATCAGTACACAAGGTTTGAAATGTTTTGACGTGTGTAAGAGGATCACCTTTTCCATTATAGAGTTCTAATTGAGGGATCTCAACATGTTTAGGTGGCATGAATTTAATAATATCAAGAGAAAGTGGGCTCACAACATCAAAGGTGGGCACACTAAACTTGGATTGACTCATGGAAGCAATTTTTTGTTGTAAGGAAGACACGATTTGATCAAGATTGTTAATTATCATTTTGGTAGAATAATTGATGTTAGAAATAAGTGATTGAGAAGGCGGTGTGATGTTGTTGAAAGAAGGCATGGACTAAGAATAAGGTGATGGGACATTATTATAAGTAGGCATTGGTGATGATTGAGTAGGAAAAGGGACACTTAAAGGAGGAATAAAGTTGTTGAAGGAATTGCCCCCTTGTGTCACACTGATTGGTTGAGGAATAATAGGAACACTCATGGAAGACATAGGTAAAGATGGAGGATTAAATGAAGAAGTGGGATTGCCCCCATGACCTATGGTTGTAGGAATGACATTTTGAGTTGAAGTAGCCATGATGTTAGATGTGAAAGTAGGAATACTAGTCATAAGATTAGTCAAAGGAATAGAGGAATTGACTTGTGTTGAAGGTTGTGAATAACCTAGGGTTACGACACAACTCTTGATAGGCATGACATTAGAATCAATAATATGTGTAATGCCACACAATATATCAATTCCACTCTTATCACTTTGAAGCATGAATTTAAGACCTTCAATTAATGGAAGAGCTTCAATATTAGGGTATTCTTGGGACATTCATTGTTGAAAGCTGTCAAATTGATTTTCTAATGTAGAAAGTTGATCTAAAGAAACCCTAGTTAAAGCTTCTTCTTCATCATGGGATCCATCAATGGGGTGATTAGGCACATGACCAGGATGGGAAGAATTAGCATGATCCTCATTAAAGAAGTCATTCAAATTAGGCTCCATCTTCTAAGTAATTAAACCTTGGGATGCCTTAATTATAATGCTTCATCTAACGAGGATATGATAGGTAGGACTAATAGTGGTAAAACTCATGCACTAGATGGAATGTTTGAATTTTGAATTGTGAAACAAAGCTTACAAAATTGAGTAATGCAAAATTCAAGAAAATAATGATTACACAATTTAAACTTTGTTGGAGGAAGAGGATGACACAATTTCCAAAAACAAAAGAAAATTGGAATTTTAAAATTAGGGCCAAGGGAATACCACTTAATTTTAAAATTAGAATTTTTAAAATTAGGGTGGACTATAATTAACCTCTTAATTTAAAAATTTTTCTTGAAACTTGAAGTGTTGAATTTTGAAGGTATTTTCAATTCTAGAGGGATAAAAAATTGATAAAATTAGCCAAACTTTTGGATTTAGGCTATTAAATACAACCATAGTTCAGTCTCCCAAAAGTTTGGGAAAAAACCGAGGACTGTGGAGGGAACGCACATGGTCCGACCAACTTTTAAATTTTTTTTCAGGGATGGATATTATGATGATTTTAAAGCTAACCCCCCAAAATTGGTGAATTTTACGATCTCCAGATGGGCAAAATGTGAAAATAGGACCCTATTAGGGTTTTGAAGAAAAAGAGGAATTGGATTGTAATTTTGAAAAGAGTCAAACCTAATGGATAGGGACACCTTGGAAAATGTTTAGAAATCTGAATGTAACTGAAATTGATTTGAAATTCACACAAAATCCAATTAATTTTAAAAATTACGGTTTGATGACCTAACCACTTAATTTTGAAATTTAAATTTTGGGAAAAGGGGGGAAATTAAAAATTTGAATTGTAGGATTGAAGACAAATTTGAGAAAAATCAGAAATATGAAAATTAAATGGAAATCCAATTTTTGCACAAGTTCAAGATGATGTTTGAAAATTATGATTTTAACAAGTAACCTCTTAATTTTGTAAATTTTAATTACAAATTGAACAAGACAATGAGGAAATTGTATTTGACAATCAAAACAATTTTCGGATCTAAGATAACCACAAGCAATTTTTTACAAATCACAAGTTCAATTTTAATTTTAAAAACTAGGGGTTTGGATGATTTAACCACTAACTTTGCAAAAATTTTGAAACTTGTGAATGAAAAATATGCAATTTTGTTCAAATAAAAGCATGCAAGATGTTGGGTTCACCAAAATATAATGGTGGGAAAATGGTGAGTGATAGATCAAGACAAAAACTACCCTTTCCCTCAAAGAGAGATGAGAGTTTCACTATTGATTATCCTTCAAGTACTTTTCACCATTACATTAGGAAGGGGGAGAAGATAATTCACTAGATCCAATCTCTCCACATGAAGATGGTAGATTGAATTCTGAATGAATTGGGAATGTTAAGTTGATCCCCTCTTCCTTGTTTGAAATGGCAAGGAAATTGATTGAATTATATAGTGCAAAAGTGACAAAGAATTGATTATAACTTGAGATCAGAATATGGGATGAAGCTATGCACCTGGATCTGGCAGTGAAATGCCAAGATGAAGTCACCCAGTGAATTTGAGGAAAAGTTGTCTAGAATGTGGTGGGAATGTACACGGTCCTCCGAAAAATACGCGAAACGAAAAAGGGTTTTTCTGCCTTTGCAAATGGAGCCCAAATCCAAGAGTACAGCTGCACACCTACAACCTACACACAGAAAAGAGAGGAAAATGGGTTGGGATTGGGGGTTTTCCTTTAGGTCAAACCCTAGTTTTGGAATTAACCAAGTAATGAAACAAAGTACGTGCAAGTAGATGAAAGACTGAATTGTAAATTATGTCAAGGGAGGTTGTAGTAGCAATGCTGATAGAAATTCTTGTGTGAAATGGTATGTTGAAATCAATCTCCTCTTCAATGGTTGAATCCTCGAGTTGAATGCAACACCTAGCCTTGAAGGGAGACTTGAGAATGCTCAATGGTGGAAAATAATGCTTGAATGCTTGATTTCTTGAACATATCCAACTTTGACCTATCCATCTTATGCAAATGAGAGAGCTAATGCTCCATCAAATACGTGTTTGGTGGATTTTATTTTTGTCATGGACTGACATCGGGGAAGTTTCCTGCTCGAGGCACAACCCACAACACATGCTCTAGGAAGGGTCCTACCCCAAAATAGGGCAAGGATAGAGGTGCCATGCCCCTGTCCAAGGAGGGATAGTGGCACCATGCCACTGTCCTACCCCTTTCTCCAGGGCAGAATGCAGTTGGGGTGATGTAGAGGACAAGGAAGAAGCTGTTTTCACAAGCTGAGCAATCTCCGGTCTCTGATCAGACTAGAGGATTCAAGTTCCCATGCTTGAGGACCCTAATGCTGTCAAAAATTGATAGGGTCACAATTTTATGACACTACAAAAGGTTTTAATGATTTGGGATCAACATATGTGGATGATGGATTTGCTTCTCTATTGATTGGTATTATCATCTCTGACCTTGGTCGTAGGTTATTACAATATATGAACGCATTCAGATCATCATTAATGATCACTTCAACTCCATTGTGTGGGAGCTTGATACATTCATGATATGTTGAAGGAACGACTCTAATTTCATGAATCCATATATATCACAAGAGTATATTATATGTGAGCTCTAAATCAAGGACTTGACATACCACATCCTTTGTAACTGGCCCAACTCTAAGAGGTAAGGTGACTATGTGCTTGGATGAGTGCTCTTTGTCATCATATGCCTTATTGGGAATTGCATGTGTAGAATTCACAACCTTTTTAGAATATCCCAATTGCTTAATAATGTTCAATGTAAAAATGTTCAGACCTTCTCCTCCATCTATCAAGAGTTGTTTTATTCAGTTTTTGTGGAGAAAGGCTTCAATATATAGAGGTACATTATGAGGTTGGCTTACAGATGCATCATCAGCTTCTGTGAATATGATGGAATACAAAACAAAAATTTATCCCACCATGGATTGGAATTGGTCCACATCAAATTAGTGGGTACAAAAGTCCCTCTCAAAGTTTTATCAAGAATAGCTTTGTGTGAAGGGGATATGCTTAATAGCTCAAGAATTGAGATGAGTGCAAGTGTTTTCCCTAGCTAGTCTACAAGATCACACTCATTCTTGGTAGATGATGAGGTTGTGGTCTTGGGTGGAATGCCTTGCAAAGTGACTTTACCTCGACAGGTTGTGACATTACATTCAGGGGTTGACGAAGAGGGTGAAGGTCGAATGCCTTTTAAAGAAACTCAGGATCTTTGTCCTTTATGATGATGGTTGAAACATAATTATCCATTAAAATGTGATTAATAGTAGAATCATAGTCATATGACATCTTGGTACATAATTAGCTTGATTATCTATAGTTTTAGATTTTCCTTTGTCATGTTTAGGAAATGGCTCCTTGAACATCGCATGCTATTCATTGGAGGTGTGTCCATCAACCTCCATGTCACCCCTGTCAATAAGATCCTGTATGATATTCTTCAATCTGTTATAATTACTAGTTAAATGCACTTTACTTTTATGATATTCATAATATTCATCATCATTCCACCAATTTGGTTTTACTTTAGGCTCATATGGTGGATTATCTGGAATTATTATATGCTTGTTTGCTACTAATTTCTTGAATGTTGTTTCAAGTGGCTTTCCCATTGGAGTGTATTTTATTCAAGGCTTTGGCGACCTTTGAGCATTTACTTGATTGTTTGTATTAGAAATTGCACCGGGGAAAGTTAGTTTTGGTTTTACAATATTTGCATATACTACCCCATCATCAACTATGCTCTTATTCTTGTTCCAAAAGTGGAGTTTGTCTTTCCCATTTGATTCCTCTTTATTCTCTTTGAATAGCTTTATGACACCTTGTTCAATAATGACTTTTTTCTTTTGCCATTCCTTTCTCAATGACCTCTTTGAAGGTAGATAAACAAGATTTTCTTATCTCATATCCAATATCCTTGTTGATGTTTTGAGTGAACATTTCTACCATTTGTTTTTGTGGGATATCAAAAGAGCATCGACTAGCAAGACCTCTCCATCGCTGTAAGAATGAAGAAAAAGATTCTCCATTTTTTGCTTAGTATTGCGTAAGGCAACTACTGACACATCTATTTCAATGTTGTATGAGAAGTGTTGTATGAAAGATTTTGCTAGATCAGTCCATGAATTAATTCCTGGTGGGAGTTGGGAGAACCATTCCATTTCTTGTTCACCTAAGCTTTGTGGGAACAATCTCATCAAGTATGTTTTTTCTCCTACTAACTCAATACAAGCTGTGAAAAACTATCTTATGTGTGCCTTAGGATCTCCCTTGTCTTCGTACTTATCAAATTTTGGTGTCATAAAATGTGAAGGAAATGGAGGCATTGAAATGTTTCTATCAAATTGATGCAGAGCTATGCAACAACTAGGTGAAAATCTTCTCTTACCCACAACTACTATGTCTCTTTTGTTTTTCAAGGTGCAAACAACACACCTACCAAATTATCAACTCACACAACATTTTGTGTGACTAGATTCATACCGGCTTAGTATATTCTAGTATCGGTATGATAAAAACACCACCCTTGTATGAACTGGTTTAGTACCATCTGGTACTAGTGGGATGGAAACCTATTGGACTTTGTCTATTTGTGGTCCAAAAACACAAAAAACCCCTAAGATCTAACAATCAGATGTGTTAGGGAATACTTGCCTCACAACTGTCCAATTGTCTAGTAGCTCTACTGGTTGAGTTTTCCAAACACAACTTAACAAAATTACAAAGGAAAAGACAAAATAAAGGTAGATTTAGATACCCTTTATCTAGTTACACAATTCCCCAAAATATTAGGCTCTAACCACAAGTTGAAAGGTCTATGCCCTTACTGTCTTTCCAAACCTAATTAAGCCAATTAGGCTTAATTTACAAAGAAAGTATCCCTTGTATTAGTCCTCTGACTAAACAAACACTTTTTCAAGGTGGGGTAAGGTTTCAAACCACCAAATACAAGGTTTCAAGACTTTATCCCATCTTCTTTATCTTCTACAAGTGATTTCCACTTCTATAGTTCAAGCAGTCACATAGAGATGCCCACCTAGGGTCAATTCAATCTCTCCAATCTTGGAGCCTCTATGCAAATGAACACCAAAATATTATGATTCAATGGCCCTTCTAACATTTTACCCATATGTTGTTTGGTCCTTCGGTGAAAATGTCAGATTAAGGGCATCTTTACAATGAAATCCTAGGTGCCGGTAGGGTTTGTGACCAGTCTGGTTAGAATTGGATGGATCCCTATAACCCAATTGTTACAAAACCTCAAACTTGATTCAAATGAAAGGTAAGAGACTTCCATAACTCATTCAATTGGTTTTAGACATCCACCAATCCATACTTATCAGAAATGAGCGACAAAAACACAAAATTTCAAAAAACTCCAAAACATCATCAAATTTCATCAACTTCAACAACTACGCCAACAAAAAATTAGAATTTATGCAAGTGGGAACAATATAGCCTCCCTAATAGTTTCCAACCACTTTTCAAACTTTGGAACTGTTGGAGGATTAGTTATCCCTTTTTATAGCATTTTGCAATGACAACAAAAGTTGTCAACTTGCACTTTTCTAATTTGGTGACTCCAAGGTGTATTCGACCAATATTTATTTGCCTGACTCATGCCTAGAATCCTACTGACCCACATGGTCATTTATCCATGGTGGCTTATAAAATGCAACCATGACAATGCCTTACATCAATTGGGTCTTATTGACTCACAAAACTATCAACCTATTACAAATGATCATTTTCACCTCATGGGTGATATTAGGCTCTTTTAGACTTCATTTGTGTCCTCCTTTGTGTCTTTGGGTGCTCCTGCACCACAAATGGGTAGAGACATATATCTCTCATTGTGTATTGTTGCTTTGGCGTATTCATGTTTGCCACTTGTTTTTGTAAATCTTTAATCTGCTGTTCCAAGTCATTCTTAGGTGGTGTCTTTTCTATTCGAGCTAGTCCCATGCCTAAGCCACCGAGTGGAGGAGGAGGGATGTAATGCATGTATGGGTGATATTGATCATAGATGTGTTCATATGGAGGAGGAACATAGTTATAGCTAGCATATGGACCACCTGGTATGGTATTATAATGAGGAACACTAGGTCTAGGTCGATATGTGTATTAACATGAGGATAAGAGGTGTCATAGGAATGGTTTTGAGTATTGCCCCAAAATCTGACACGAGGTCTTCTAGTGTCATGATTTTGAATGTTCTCATGAGTGTAATTGCATATATTAGTTCTATCTTGGGTATTATCATGGTCATGTGTAGTGGGATTTCTTCTCAATGGGAAAGAATGATTACAACCCATTGTTCATGAGAGTTCCTATTAAAATTGGCATGAGCATATGTATTGGGAAATTTTGGTTTTTATAAATAAGGATGAAGGTGACTCAGGCATGAAATACTCTCTCGTATAACCACCATTATGTCCTCTAGGATTTGCATTTGTTTGATTTCCTTGATTTGGGCACTCTTCTATAATTTGTGACACATAAAAATCATGAGGTAATCTTATCCCATTTTGTGCCATGACTTGAAAGAGGTATTGTCTATATCTTCTCATGATTTATTCAACCATCCTATTAAACCTTGGTTCCATGATAGTCTCTTCAATGTCTCTGGACGTGATGGATACATTATCATTATTATTATTGTTCTCATTGTCATTGTTTGGTATAGTGTTGCGAATTTCAAATGGGTTATAAAATTCATCACCATCAAATTCATAAGTACTCATGTTGAGAGATCTTAGAGCTTCTTCGGCTTCTCTTCTATACCTTTGTAAACGGGTTTCAACCATTGACTAGGCCTTGGGTAAAAATGAAAAATGAAAGCAAATGTGAAGGCTATGGAAGACCAAGAAGGAGTATGAGATGGAGTGAGAATCTAAGATTGTCTTGCAATGTCCAAAAGTGTAAGTCCAAGATATGTGGGGACTAAAGTAAGGTGTGGCTTCCAAATAGAAGATAGATCTCTTGATGAGAAAAGTTGACCATGGATAAAGATGACCAAGTGAGATCCTAAGATGATAGATCTAATGCGGGACCACCTAGTGAGAAGTTGTAGTGTATTTGCAAAGTATGCGTAGGACAACAAAGCAACCTTTTGACTCTAGTTTGAAAAATGTATATTGAGGAATTGCAAATGAAGGCAAATGATGGATGAATACGTGACGAAGACTAGTTGACTAAAAATAATGAAGCCCTATAGGAAATGCCTTAGAAGCTTTTTCAATCTCAAAACTTAAGCACATTTTACTTGTTGATGGATTTTACAATTTTCTCTGTTTTGAAACACAAATGCAATTTTTAAAATATTTTGCAATTCTGTCCAATTGTGAATTTGTTGAATATGACCAAATGTCAATGTTTTGACTTTTAGTGACAAGAAAACACAACAATCATTGAAGACAATGTCTGAAGGTGTTTGTTTGATTTGAAATAAAACATGTAAGCACAAATCTTAAGGTTGGCCAGGACAATATTTGTTGGATCTAAATTGGTTTCCCAACTATGCTTATTCGAAGTGGATACTGAGATGCTTGACCCCACTGGATCCACTCCATGACACTCACTTCTCTAGGGCAGCCAAGCACCAGTCCCCATAAAAACTCCCCATGGCGAACTTTATATCTCTACTAAAAATTGTAAAAATGTGAGATGACATTGGAGGTCCGACCTCCTATACCAACAACTAGAAGGTTTTTGGCTTCTAAAAAAAGGGGCTTTTATTAAGGGAATCCATTCGAGTGGCCATAATAAGCAGTGTGTTATGCTCAGTTAAGGAAGGCCTCCTAGTCTTGTAGAGGTTACGCTCCACAAGGTTTTACGTGTCACACAGACACTGAGGGAGTTATAACACCATTATCGAAGCATGTAATACTCATTGCTTGCAAATTTTGTCACAAGTATTTTTATTTATAGTGATTCAGAAGAGCTTGGATTTAGCCTGTTACCACTTGGGTAGTTCCCTCTCACTTAGCCTTATGGGCTACTCGGGAGGCATGCTCTCCTACCTAAATAGAAGATGATAACAATTTTTCTTACACCCAAGGTCCAATGGAAAGCGAGGGGAGAGGATACTTTTGTTTCAACTCTAGGGTTATAAACATAAAATGTGCAAAGAGCACCAAACAGTTCAAACAAGTTATTTAACCCCAAATGAAAAATAGATGTGACCCTAATTAGATTAAAATCCAAAGACACACACCTAGATTACCCTTGCAACAAATGATTAGTAGTTTTGATAGATTACCCCCACATGAAAGAACACTATTTGCACTAGATTTCCCACCCACTCGTTGTAGTTATCACCCTTTGGGAGATGGTTAGACCTCCCACCCACCAACTAGAAGGTTGGAGGTCACCTCCCCGTCACTATTATTTAAGTGTGGGCGGCCCCCTACTATTCTATGGTAAATCAATGAAACTACTAGAAAAATCCCTTTATACTCTTCGCCCACCCATACAACCATAAAAAAACTACTCTCAACTCCATGGCCAACCCCTAGAGGACAACTTTGCCAAACCACTCAGACGGGACCGCCGGTTTTTGACAAATCCAAAGGTCTGATTTTCCATGAGTTGTTTTGCATCAAAATTAAAATAATAAAAAATAAACCACCTGCATAATTTCAAGACATTTCCAGAAATGTAAGAAAATCCAGAAAATTTGCCAATTTGCTCCCAAAATCAATTTTTTATGAAAAATCATAAAAAATTCAAAATTGATCCAAAAAATCTAAATTTTGTACTGGAAACTTCTAATACCATTCTTAACCTACAAAACATATTTTTGACAAAAATTCCAAGCAGTGTTTAAGCTATGATCAAAACATTGCAAAACCCTAATTTTTAAAGATATGTTTTTTTTCAAGAATTATTTTGCATCAAAATTAAAATTGTAAAAAACCAATCCCTATATAATTTTGAGAAATTTCCAGAAATGTAAGAAAATCTATTAAATTCACTAATTTTCTCTCAAAATTATTTTTTTTAATGAAAAATAATTAAAAAATTCAAAATTGATCTAAAAATTTGAATTTTGTATTGGATACTTCTGATACCATTCCCAAACTAAAAAAATAATTTGATGCAAAAATCCCAAGCTATTTGTGATATCTGATCAAATCTCTCCAAAATATTAATCTTGTGTCCAAAACCCTAGTTGCACAAGGTTATTCTCCAAATTGTTTTACAAAACAAAAATATAGGGTTAAAAAAACCTGCAAAAAATATAGATCTAACAAAAACCCATGTCCCACTGGGCGTGCCAAAATGTATTCAGCGAAAAGTGATGACGATAAACTATTGTAAAACCATAAAGATCCAACCACAAACAATCTAGGTCCTACAATGAAATATTTACCAATACCAATAAAGATACCTAAGATCATGTAAATAAATAATAACAAAACAAGATAAACTATTTACATGTCTAGTAGGGTTTGATCTCCATTTCTTCCTATCTCCATTGATCTTGTTTGACTTATTTGCTCTCATATTTTATGTGTGCACAAGAGCTCAACAAAGAACAAAAATGTGGTTGATAAATTGATCGTAGGAAGGCTTGATTGCATAAGATTGATTAGGTCATTAGATGATTAGGGTCAATAATGAAGGAGAGTATCATCTTATATAAAGAACACTATAAGAAATGGAGGGATAAGATTAAGAAGTGTATAGATAAATAGTCGACAAAAATTAAAGGGGTAGGTAGAGGAAATAAGAAAATAAATCGAGGATACATAAGAGAAGGAATTAAGAGATGAATGACATGTGTCATGAGTAGAAAAGATTAATGAATTAATTAAATCAACAAATATTTATTTAATTAATAGAGGAAGTGGGATAAATTAAATAATATTTATTTAATTTAGGAAAAGGACAATTTAAATAAATAAAAGTATTTATTTAAATGAGAAAAGACTTAGAAAAGGATTAATGAATTAATTAATTAAATAAAGATTTATTTAATTAATAGAAGACTTAAAATAAAATATTTAAATAAATAAAAATATTTATTTAATTAAAGAGGACAATTTTAGGTGTTTACACAATTAGTTCAAATAATTTTTTTAATAATCAAATGCACAATATGAAACTCATTGCAATAATATATATATATATATATATATATATATATATATATATATATATATATATATATATATATATATTGGAGTTGAGGAAAAATCAACTCTACAGCTCCTAAAGATCACTTGCATGCAAATCTATCACAGAAAAAGAGAAGCAAAAAAGCTATGGAGGCCAGAATTCAGAGATCCAAAAAAGAGGAGTCATATTGATTGTACAACAAGAATGCAATTCAATAATTACAGTTGTTATGAAAATACAAAGAGAGAATCTTTATAAGAGGATAATCAAAACCCTAAAGGTGAAAACCTTAAAGAATTATAAGATTCCTAAGTTTAGCTTAAGCATAAAGTATAATAGACTAATAATTAAATAAATAATTATTAGCTAATAAAAGATAACTCTAATACCCCTCCTTAAGATGAACTTAGGGAGTAGCTAAAAAATAACTAAGGATTTAAAAACCATGTAAAAAATGCAAGAAAGCAACAATGGGTCTCAGCAACTAGGCCTAATGAGGTAGCTAAGTACAACAAAATCTTTGTAAAGTGGAGAAAAAAAATAAAACCCTATGGGAACAAAACTCCTCTCCAAGAAGAGATGAAAGCTCAAGTGAAGGACTAAGAAGCCTCCAAACAAGAGTGTTCCAAAAGATAGGAACAAAAAAAAGCATGAAGAACACCACTGAAGCATGAAATAGCAGCAAACACTATCGAAGAGTAACTATTGATCTAAAGAAACTCCATTAAAATCAAACATGACTAGGTAGAGAAGACTGTAATCTGCATGAGTGCCCTCAAATGATACTACTCGAATCAGATGGTAAATGAAAGCAAACAACTGAACTCGAAGATATAGATGGCATGAAGCACCAAAGCCTGAAGAACTGATCAATCGAACCAAGGAAGCATTAGAACAACACTCACTTGACACACATCATGAGGATAATGTCATGGAAGGAACACTCATGCGACAAAGGTAGAAGGAAAACAAAAGCAAACATCAACCCCCTCATGACACTTTATAAGTAGTGCATGTACAATAAGACACAAGGCAAGATCCCAAGTATACAATGCATGGTGGTACTTTATCTCAGTGCGTTTGCAAAAAAGAAAATGCTTACAAAATGATGTATACAAAGATTAGAAGAGACATAAGGCTCGAAATATAGAAAGAAAAACCAAAGACGAGACATCCTACTCAAAGAAAGAGATCCCAAGACCTGAAACATCCAAGATATTCACTAGAGTGCTAAAAAGAAAAAAACTGAATAAAATGTACCTAGAGCAGAATCTGGAAAGAAAACTCATATGATGGGAAAGTGCACAGAATAAGATTTCCAACGATATAAAGTTTTCAAAAAATGGAGTTCAGATGCTCAAGTTATGTCTCTCAGAATGCAAAAAGAAGCTTTTGGCTTTGATAGGTAAAAAACCATCAAAAAAGAAAAATTAGAAGATCAAACCTTCAGATCTGAAGAGAGCTCGAAAAGAGATTTTCGACGATATAAAGTTTTCAAAAAAGTGCCTCCGTATGACCAAGTTACGACCAAAAGAAAAAAACCTTCTTTTAAGGCATAAAGAGGGTTAAATTTTATTTTATTTTTTGAAGAAAATTTTCTAACGTATTTGTTGGTACAACCACACGGTTTTTTTTGCCTCGTAAAGCATATCAATGAAAAATAATGGCCTAGATGTCCTTGTCACCGAAATAGGTCTAATTATATATCAAAATTCATGGAATCGGCCTTCTAAATCCAACCATGAGGTCCCTTTGGCACCAAAATGTACCAAAAAATAAGCTACCCCATAAATAGGAAAAACAACAACTACACAAACCCCCGAATACACAGATCTGAAAAACAAGGCCCAAAATCTCTCATGAAGAGAACATGAGCATGCAGATTTGGAGCTCTGATACCATATTGGAGTTGAGGAAAAATCAACTCTACAGCTCCCAAAGATCACTTGCATGCAAAGCTGTCACAAAAAGAGAGAAGAAAAACAACTATGGAGGCCAAAATTCAGAGATCCAGAAAAGAGGAGTCATATTGATTGTGCAACAAGAATGCAATTCAATAATTACAGTTGTTATGAAAATACAAAGAGAGAATCCTTATAAGAAGATACTCGAAACCCTAAATGTGAAAACCCTAAAGAATTATAAGATTCCTAAGTTTAGTTTAAGCATAGAGTATAATAGACTAATAATTAAATAAATAATTATTAGCTAATAAAAGATAACTCTAAAAAAAACTTTAAAAAATCTTCTATAGATTTTAGATAATTTGTTAAATATTTGTTTATTTGTTGTGTAAAATAAATTTGAAAGGAAAATTTAAACATACTAAAGAAAGATTATGTTAATGTACCTAAAAATTTGCATAAAAAAAAATTCATTTAGATAGTGGATATGTGAAATCCAGTAATAAGATGTAAAACTTTTAGCCAATTAGATTGGAGAAAAATAATTTCTATAATTTAAAAACTTAAAAATCATGCATCTTATCTTTTTGAAAATTGCAAAAAAATATCAAAAGAAAAAATTCATAGTTTTAATTGGTGGAAAGACAATTGAATAATAATGAGTTAACCAAAATTGAGTGCAACCCATTGCAATAGTACTAGCCTAACGGCAAGTACTAATAAAGATGAAAGAAATAATAAAAAGAAAAAAACAAATTATAAGATAAACTTAACACAAGAATGTACTACTTATCATTATATAATTATATTAAATCATTGTAATTTATATATGACATAAAAATTCACCATTGTAATTTATATATGTATTGAAATTTTGCCTTCTATAGATTCTATAAATATTTAATTGAAAAGACTACAAAACAGACAATTCTGTTGTTATGGTTTAGTACGGCACCAATTCATTGCCTATCAAGATGGCCGGCTGGTCTTCACCTTGATGAAGCTTTTGTATTTTACTTATGTTTGCTACTATGAAAGTAAATAGATTTGAAGTATTAAAAACCTCAAATAAAATTTAATTGGACCACTGTCAAGCTCTTTCACTATCATTTTGTCTTGTATAAACTAAAATATGTATTAAATAGCAAGCTTTGTTATATTGCAGATCAGATTGAGGTGATTCAGTACACATAAACCTTTTAATGGCGGGATTCAATTTGTTCAGCCATCCTCATTTACCTTCCCCCCCCCACACACACATATATATATATATATATATGAGCTTTGTATAATATTGGGAAAGGTGAAATATGTGTAGTTTAGAAAATGTAATTATGATTATGATAAGAGCATGAAAAACAAATACAATAAATAAGAGTTTTGATCTTTGGTGTAGAAAGACAAGTTTAGTGTGTGTCTTTAAGCTCAATTTTATTAATCAATTTGACAAGCAAAATTGTTTGAACCATTTATATAGATTTATATAGTATGCTGATCGATGTTTACGATGTCAAACCGGACAATTTTTACGGTGTATTGAATAATAGGGCACTAGAGCATTATTAAGACCTCAAAGTACTCCAAGAGGATCGACAAGAAATATTAAACAATTCATTATCTATCAAGATGGCCCACCTAGTGGATCTTCAGCTCGAAGAAGATTTTGATTTTAGAAAATGCAAATTACTAGTTTTTGTACTTTTCCATTGTCTTTATTTCGATGTATTGAAAATCTCAATGAAAAATCTTACAGATTGACATTGAATTCTGTATTAAAATATCCCCTGAAAATTGACCTGTAGTTTACTGTGAATTCAATATCTATCAAGAGGACTCCGTGGATGTTTGATATGAATAAAAAATGTATTTGGATCTTAGCAAGAACTTTCATTTACTCCTACAAATAGCATGATAATTCTTAGGCTTTACATTATTGCAGACCAGCTTGAAGTGAATCAGTAAACTTACACTTTTTAATGGAGGGATTCAATTTGCAGAATGGTAGAGAGCTTCGGCATTTCAGCCATCCCCATATCTTGAAGCTAAGCACCTAGGAAGGAGGAGCAGCAGGTAAGCAACTGTATTGTAAAGGATGCATTAAACCTGTTAAAGATGGATTGGTTTATACTTGTAAGCCCTGCAATTTTTATCTTCACTTAAGCTGTGCAAAAATCCCTGAGCAGATCAACCATCCTGCTGATAATCATGCTCTCAATTTGCTTTCTCGGCCATGGGTTTATGCATCAGGAGCTTGTGCAACTGCATGCGATGCATGTGGGCAACGAATGAGGCAAGGTTTTTCCTTTCATTGCAGTCTCTGCCAATTAGATCTGCATCCTTCATGTGCAAATCTGCCCATGAAAGTTAATCACGCACATCATCCTGAACACACATTGAAGCTCTATTTTGTTCCTCCATATGAAGACAAATCATTCACTTGCTGTGTCTGCAACGAAAGGAGCAAATCTTTGTGGCATTATCACTGCTCAGAGTACTTGTACGACGTGCATGTGACCTGCATCCATCAAGATTCGATGAATCAGTTTTCTGAGAATTATAATGAACAAGTAAAAAGACTTGTTGAGAGCCTTGAAGAAATGAAGCAGAGTCTTAATGCTTATACCCAAGGGCTAAGTGCCAGTCATATGCACATGGGAAATCCCAGGTATCCTGATTTATATTCTGGTAAAACTCGGCCATCTATGTTTAACAGCTCCTCTTCTTTTCATGTGCAGCAACAGCAACGTCCACCATTTCCATCTGACAGCCAGCCAGGAATGGAACTCATAATGCAGAATTTGTTGGGTGGTTCATCAAATAGTTTTCATTTTATGAGTATGATGGGTTCTGGAGGAGGAGATGGTTTGGGCAGTTCAGAGGACTTGTCTAGTATTTTGAATATGACCAGTTCAGGAGGAGGAGGTGATGGTCTGGATATTTTAGGGAATCTAAGTGGTTTGGGTAATTTTTCTGGTATTCTTGGATCTATGTTTGGCTTCGGATTCTTTTGAATTCAAGGCGACAGGTTCACAATTGCACATACCTTTCAAATTGGTTTGTTTATGCTTTCGGTTGTCCTTATGTAGATTTTGTATATAAAGCTTTAGAAACAGATAGCATATAAGCACAATGTAAATAATGGAGAATTTGAAGAGTTAGTACTCTCAATTCCTGCCCTTTGAACCAAGAGGGCGTTATAATGTAAAAGGGGCTTTTGTAGTGGTGGATGAGTTGCAATTCTGTATTTATCCCAGACATAAGTTTCAATTCTTGGTATTTTACCAAATTTCATGCAGCAGATAAGAAAGTAAATGATAGTGGTTATTAGGCTGGACAACAAAGATGTTATATAGGAATTTAACTTTAGTGACTGTACATCGACTATATGATAGTCTATATGTATCTGGTATGAATATAGTCCATATGTCTTTGGTTTGAATAATATCAATTCAGTTTGCTTCTCTGATATGAGAAATCATGGGTTATGTGATTTGTAGTGTGAGCTGTTGATCGGTGAGTTTGGAAAGATCAGATCATCTGGTATTGACTGTTTTATTGGCAATTTAAAATAAAAGTTATGTTTTTATGAAATATGGTGTCGCTGTGTTTGTATTATTTGTATATATATTTGAAGTTTGTGTTTATTCTTCGGTAACATTCAGTTTAATAATCAAAAATATATTTTTACTATTAAAATTATAATAGCTATTTATTACCATAAAATTGTTTAGATCAGGTATGTTCGGGAAAGGGCCCGATCTTATTATAGTTCAACCACAAGGCAGAAGGGGCAAGATAAAAACAAAACATGGATTTTGAAAAGGCTTTGACCCTTAACAAGCAAAAAGGATCTATGATCCACTAAGTCCAAATAACCAAAAGAGACTAGTGGAATGAGTCTCATAAGGAATGAGACAAAGACAAGCAAATAGAAAAAGAACCAGCAAAAACAAAGCTGCAGTTAGTCAAACACCTAAAAATTAATAAAAATTAATAGGCAGTCACATTAGTTTAAATCCAAAATTTAGGGAGCATATCAAAGGTGGATAGGGTAATGAAGGCATTTCCAACTAATGTTAGAGTGAAACTCAATGGAAGGACTCTCAAGTTTCTTCAATACCATGCAAGAATCACCATCCTTGGTTATTTTATGATAGAAATCCAATAGCTTCTCACAATGATGTTGAGGATCTTGGGTCTTATTAGAGGAAACAAAAACCTTACCCATGAAGGAGAACCTAGAAACTTTGGCTTTCTCATGAACATCAAGGCACATCAAGGAGAAGTTCCCAACATTATGGAAATGGAACTAATGTGAGGCCTCATATCAAAATTTTTCTCTCAAACATCCAATTTGGAGCAAAGTTTAATATTTTTTGGCAACTTTGTTCTAACTTCAATATAAACACATAATCTCACATAAAGAAAGCTAGTTCTATCTTTAGAGACATTAATGGAAACAATTGACCAATTCTCTCAACTATACCTTGAATGATATGATCATCCTAGTACTCTAAGGGAAGCTCTAGTGATGAACCCACATAAGAACCAAGTTAAGCTTCAAATCCTTGAACCTACTAGACCATCTTTGTAAATAGAGAAAGACCTTATTTAGAAACCAAGGACCTCCCATATTAACTTGATTGTAGTCCACATTGGATTTGAAAGAGAATAAGAGGAAACCATTTGCCATAGCCTTCACACCCAGAGGACCAAAAACACCCCATTAGTAAGAAGCCCTCTCAACTATAACTTGAATGATACAATCATCCTAGTACTCTAAGGGAAGCTCTAGAGATGAACCCACATAAGAACCAAGTTAAGCTTCAAATCCTTGAACCTAGTAGACCATCTTTGTAAATAGAAAAAGGTCTTACTTAGAAACCAAGGACCTCCCATATAAACTTGACTGTAGTCCACAATGGATTTGAAAGAGAATAAGAGGAAACCCTTTTCCATAGCCTTCACACCCAAAGGACCAAAAACACCCCATTAGTCAGAAGCCTAGTTGCAAATAACATCTATGTTTGGTTTGTTACCCTTGAATCTCGTAATAAGGCATTTTGAAGGCTAGTCAATGCTTTGTCCACCGAAGCATTAGGGAGAGAAAGAAAAGTGTTTAGAAATGAGCATTAACAAGAGTGGGAACCTTGTCAGTACTAAAATATAGTATAGGAGAAAAAACCAATTTCTCAACTATTAAGGGAGATTCCACTTAGGAAGGATGCTCCATGTAGATTCCACAAAAAGACAAAGGGAGGGCACAACCACATCTACACTTGTAGTCAAGGGAGAGGCTAGAGAAGGTGGCTGAAGAACAGTTTGTAAGATTGTCTTAGCAGAGTGAGCAATAAAAAAACTTCTTTAAAACCAAGATCACTAGGCCTACACTCACCCGACTTACTATCCAAAGAAATTAGCTTAATAGCCCAAGCCTTTTCCCATAAGAATATGAGGGAAAAATCCTCATTAGAGACAATCTTCTCATGATACTCACAGACCTTAGAGGGAGCCTATTGAGCCTTAAGTCAGGCTTTCAACAAGATATCCAAGAGGGTTTCATCCTCTTCTTCTTTCTGAGAAAAACACTAGGGATCAAGAAATGCCTTAGTGAATTTTTTTAGTGGAAAAAGAAGGATGTGAATATTTGCGTAGCTATTTTATGGAAAATTGATGTTGGAATTAATAAACATGTTCAATGTCTAAAAACTACAAAGTGAAACTATACATATTTTGTAGAAAATATATGAAATGATAAGTAAAATAATATTAAATGTATACTCTCTTGTCATGCATGTTTATTTAATATTTTTAAAAAGCTATTGGTATACTCTATCAAACATAAGGATGAAGCTTGATTTTTAAAAATTTCAATCTTTAATTAAAAATTGAAGCAACAAATATATTAGAAAAAAAATGGAACAAATTATGGTGGTGGATATGATAAATAAATTTAATTATTATTTAAAACAAACTATATGGATGGAGAGTAAAAATACATGTACAATCCTAAAAAAAGTGGTAGTAAAAAATAAGAATAGAACATTGGTAGAAATGGTTGTGTATGATTAGAACACAAGGTTTTCCATAACCTCCTTGGATAGTGCTGGCCTATGACAAAAACAAAATAAATATATGCTCTCTACTTTCACCTTTTTCCCATGTTTAGCCTATCAAATAACCATTGACCAAAGTGACACCAAGTCATAATTATTGGGCCTATTGTTTGCTTACCATGCGATTTTTGTGAAGGGTTGTGGTTGGCCCACTAGAGATCTTATGTAAAAATAATAATGTCATTGATGTCCCCAAAACCATTTGATATTTTGATAATATAAATGATTTTTTTATGGGTGGGTCTGTTGGTTGAATTTTTATGATAGGTTAGCGTAAGGTAAATAGACTATTTATACCATTTGAGATGGATATACAAATACTTATAGAGTTCATATTACTGTATGTATTTGGATGGAGGCCTCATGGACCATTATATTTCATTTTTATTAAAGATTGTTATATATTTACTATGAAATTTTGTGTGCTCATGGTGATTGGCTGCTAGGATGTGTTGATGATCCAACTAGCCAATACATTTATGTTCTTAATGTTGATGATCCTACTAGCCAATATATTTATGTTCTTAATGTTGATGATCCTACTAGTCAATATATTTATGTTCTCAATGTTGATGATCCTACTAGCCAATATATTTATGTTCTCAATTTTCTTTGGTGAGGTGTGTGTTAAAACCTTTCTAAGACCATGTGTATGAATCCTAAATATCTTATTGGTGTGATAGAGTATATTTGATGATTTATATTATATCATTGAGAGTTATATTATTTCCTAGTGGTCCTTTAGACTAGTCCATGATATCTTTTTTTGGTGATATCATGTTTTTAAGGAGTCCTTAGTCTCAAGTCTTAATTAATACCTTTGAATGCATATCTTTTGTAAGTCATCACTAGAGCTATTTTGAATAATCCCATATGCCTTAGAAACAATAGTTAGAGTAGAGTTAGTATAAATATAAGGTGTAAGCTATTGAATATATATTAATTATATTTTATTCAATGCTACTCAAATGAGATTTCCCTTTTGAAGAGGCCAATGATATTTTGTAACAAATTTCTATTAAATTCAATTCAATAATATATTTTGTATAATCATTTTGAATTTTTTTTTCTTATATTTCATCTTTGACTAATATGTTGTAGGAGGTTCCCCACATATGACAATTTTTTTTTCTATAGCCATATTTGTTGCAGTGAAAACCTATTTTTAATGTTTTTGTTTCCTTTCCAAATTTATATGACTATCCATCATATATTCTCACCTCACCGTTTTGGGGATCTCGGTGACAAAAAAATGGTACAATAGTAACAACACTAATTTTTTCCTCTTTTTGTATTATTTTTTGAAGGATAAAAAACCATAAATTGAGGGTTTTAAAATAAGCACAAAAGATTTAGATCACTATGGGAATAAGTAGATTCCTCACTAAGGTTTTTGATGAAGAAGGAATAGTTTCTTTTCCAAGCCATATCGTCAATCAAGGTATGAGGGAATCCTGAAATTTATATGGTCAAAGTCTATCTAGAGATAGGTTGTAAAAAATCTTTATGGCTTCTTCAATAAACACAAGGGTACTAGAAGATCACACTATATATAAAGTCTATCTATAACTTAGATATTAGTTTCAAAATACTCCTCATTTCACTAGACATTTTATGAAGAATCTATCTTATTCAAGAATGATAGCCCTTCTAAAGATTCTTAAAAATATCTAGCATAAGGTTTACACTATATAAAAAAGAAATTAATTGTAGAGATTTTTTTTGGAAAAATTTGGGAAATAGATTTAGTACAGTGCAATTGTGGTTGTAATTGCTTTTTGATCGTGAAGATCCCTCTTGAGTGAGGTGAGAACATATAGTGAATAAATACAATATCTCTAAATGGTTAAAACTAGAATACAAGTCGAGCATGCAAAACTAGATAAAATGAGAGAAATAGAATGTTTTTATTGTCTTTATGGTATCATTTTGAGGGACAATCTCCCAATAGAACATACACTTCAATTACAAATATCCAAGATACGTTCCATCTAGAAATTGATTACAATGTATAAAGTCTTGTTAAAGATCACTCCTACCATCTCATATGTTAAATGAATTAATAAGATGACTAGTTCTGATAATATTTAAAACTGGGAGTGATCTGAACCTTACATATCCGTAGCAAAAGGTGACAAAATTAGGGACTCACGAGGAGTGAGAACCCATAAACAAAAACCTGCTGCTAACCATATCCAACAAAAACGAAAACACTAACAAACCCAAAGACTAAAACTGATAACTAGGCAGAACCAAACACAACAAAACAACAAAAAAAACATACTCTCCCACCCAAAACATGAACCAATAGCTTACCAGATAGGAGAGAACTCCAACTTCCTATTAACACAGATATCTTTACACTTGTCCAACAATGAAATAACTAATTACTTAGAATAATTGCAATATATAAAATCATTTTAAATACAACTCTTTCCCTAGCGTACATATAAAATAATCAATTTACTGTAACAGCTTATATAATCATTAATTAATCATAATATATAAAATCATGCTATAAACGATTCCTTCTGTCATATACACATTAAATATCTGAAGCAGTTTCACTAGAGCTTTTAATTTGTGTCCAGGAATTTTTTCACGAACATGGAATGATAATTATAACTCTCCGTATAGAACTGGGATTCCCCTAATTATTTAGATGTAAGATTCACTTCCATCATTGTCTAGGAAAGTTCAACTGTCTTGTAAGGTTCTTGGTAATTGGTCCTTCGCTCTTTTCCAAGAGAGAATAGTAAGACTTTTCCATATGCAACTGAGCCGGGAAATTTGCAAACAGGGAAGGAGAAGACTCACTGCATTCCACTGAAGTCTCACTACACCTCTGATTATTTATTTGTTATTCATGATATATAAAGATTGACAACTTGTTGGTTATAATATTTTGAATTGGCAAGTATTAATAAAATGAAGAGCTGAGCTGCTTCGAATTTTACTATCAATTAGACTAATCTCTTCCTCAAGTCAATGATGTATGAAAGGCATTTGAAAAACTAGTAGCGTTTTTTTAACTGTTTGCATTTTCTTCATTTTAAGGTATTTAAAATCTCAAATGAAAAATCCCAAAGGTTGACACTGAAACGTGTATTAAAATATCCCAGGAACTTTCATCTGGAGTTTAATACTAATTCAATATCTATCAAGAGGGTTTCATGGTAGTTTGGTATGAATAAAAAATTGAGCGTTGAAACTGAAAAAATGTATTAGGATATTATCAAGAACTTTCATCTACTGCTACAAATAACGTAAGCGATTCTTAAGCTTTGCATTATTTCATATTAGCTTGAAGTGGTTCAGTATAGCATGGCGGGATTCAATTGGCAGAATGGTAGCGCGCTTCACCATTTCAACCATCCTCATATTTTGGAGCTGAGCACCTGGAATGGAGGAGCAGCAGTTGAGCAATTATATTATACATCAGGAGCTTGTGCATGCAATGCATGTAGGCAACAGATGAGAGATGGATTTTCCTTTCATTGTAGTCTCTGCAAATTAGATCTGCATCCCTTCATGTGCGAATCTGCCCGTGGAAGTTAATCAACCACATCATCCTGAACTCACATTGAAGCTGTATTTCGTTCCACCTTATGAGGACAAATCATTCACTTGCTGTGTCTGCAATGAACGGAGTGCGGATTATCACTGCTCAGAGTGCCTGTACGACGTCCATGTTGTTGGAAGTGAAGCCCAATGGACTCCTTCCTCTTGTCGTCAAAATTCTTGGTTCTTCAACTTCTCCTTGCATGCTCGTTAAGAGCTGATTGTAATTTATTTGTAGAGGTTAATCCTGGAGCTGCTTGCAGCTGTGTATGTGTAAACCAGATTGGTTATTAATCGATTGATTCCCCTGTTTCAAGTGTGGACGTAGGCAATTACCGAACCACGATAAAATTTGTGTGTCTCATTTGTCTATGTTGTGTGTTTATAATTCTGTTTTAATCTGCTATTTAAATTCGTTTCTTCATCCTAACAATTGGTATCAGAGCGAGGTTAGATCGCTGTTTAGATTTTGGTGGTTGAAATTCCAGAATCATGGAAGAATCGAAAATAGAGAAGTTCTCCGGTCAGAGCTTCGAGTTATGGAAGGTGCAGATGGAGTCCTTGCTGATATAGCAAGACCTTTCACTCATGCTTGAAGGGAAAGCAAAGAAGCCAACTGCGATGGTTGATGACGAATGAGAAAAATTAGACAAGAAGGCGAGAGCGACAATTTTTCTCTTGATGTCCAACAATGTTCTCAACAAAAGATGTATGGGATAGACTCACAACCATGTATGAAATGGCATCGACTGCAAATAAAGTGTTTATTATGAAGTGCTTGTACAAACTGAAAATGAAGGAAGGTTGTGCTATGGCAAACCACATCAATGAATTCAATACATTGATTAGTCAAGTGACTTCGGTGGGGATGACATAAGATGATGAAAGCAAGGCTATTCTCTTATTATGTTCTTTACCAAGCAGCTAGGATGGCATTGTAACAACAGTTAGCACATATATATCCGGTAAAAATAAGTTGGTTTTCAATGATGTAGCAACTACTCTTCTCAACGAGGATTTGAGAAGAAAGAATGATGAACCTTCATCCGGTGAAGCCTTAACGGTGGTCAGCACCGAAAATAGAGGTAGAAGTCATAATAGAGACAAAAATAATTACCATAGACGTTCGAAATCAGCAAAGAGATCGAAGTCTAGAAACATAAATGGTGAATGTTGGTTTTGTGGCAAAGCTGGTCATGTGAAGAAGGATTGTAGAAACTTCAAAAGGGCACAAGAGAGGGTGCGGGACAATAAAGAAAATATAGTCTATGATAAAGATGATAGTGTACTAATCCTTTCAACAACCGACACTACTACGAATTCATGGGTGCTTGATTCCGCCTCCCATCATGCTACCTCAAGTCTTGAAGCGTTCATTAACTACCATGAAGGTCATTTTGACAATGTTTTCTTAGGAGATAACAAAGCTTGTGAAATTACAAGCACAGGGGATGTATTACTGCCATTAGAAGGTGGTTAAACATGGCCGCTCAAAGATGTTCACCATGTCCCAAAATAGAAGAGGAATTTGATATCCGTTGGACAACTCTTTGATCAAGGTCTTAATGTGAATTTTCTCCCGGATACATTGAAGGTAACTCATGGTACCATGCTGATTGCAAACGGTAATAAAGTGGGTATTTTATACATATTTAAGACTCATGGTGAAGTGGGAGCTGCAATGGTGATTGAGGATAGCAAAGTGGATCTTTGACATCAAAGACTTGGGCCCATTAGAAAAAAAGGTCTTAATGTTATGCATACAAGAAATCAGCTTCCGGGTCTCAAACTTGTTGACTTAGCCTTTTGTGAACATTTCTTTTATGGCAAACAAAAGAGAGTCAGTTTTTTTGAAAGGTGGGCGTGACACAAAGACAACACTGCTGGAGCTTGTATACTCGAATGTTTTTGGGCCTATCGAGGTAACCTCAATTGGAGGAGCTAACTATTTTGTAACCTTTCTTGATGATTGTACAAGAAAAGTATGTATTTATATGCTTTCTAGGAAATATGAAGTCTTTTCAAAATTTAAAATTTTCAAGGTTTTAGTTGAAAATCAGATTGGGCATAAGATTAAATGCTTAAAAACTGATAATGGTGGGGAATTTTGTTCACATGAATTTGATGATTTTTGTGCTGATAATGAGATTAGAAGAATCAAGGTTGTTCCTTTCACTCCTCAAGAAAATGGTGCAGCCAAGAGGATGAATAGAACAATTCTTGAAAAGGCACGATGTATGTTGTCAAATGCAGGTTTAGGCAAGGAATTTTGGGTAGAAGAATGTAACACAACAGTGCATTTAATCAACCAAAGTCCATCATCGAAATTGGATTTTAGTATTCTCAAAGAGGAATGGCAAGGGAAGAGGATTTCATACTCGCATCTTCATGTGTTTGGATGCGAAGCCTTCTCGCATATACCCAAGGAGAAGCGAACCAAATTAGATCCAAAGTCACTGAAATGTATTTTTGTTGGGTATGGTGAAGAGCAATTTGGTTTCAGATTGTGGGATCCAGTTCACAAAAAGATTGTTCACAGTAGGGATGTAATTTTCCATGAAACCTCCTTTCCCGCACTACAAGATTCAAAAAAATCAAAGGAAGAATATGTCCCTATGTTTTTGTTTCAAAATTTGACTACCAACACTCTGCCTTTGGTCTCTCATTCAGTGGGAGCCCCTATGACATCTACCTTAGTTGAATACAATTCTCAGATTGAGAATAATGAAGAAAGTGCTAATAATGTTTAGTCTTCATTTAATTCTAAAATTGGGGGTCTACAGAACATAGCACATCCTCCCCAAACTAGCACCCTTTTCGTAGAAAATATGAAGGAACCACGGTGGTCTGCAATTCCATTAGTTTCTGCACAACATAACCCACCCTACTCACCACTCATTCACCAAAACGTAAGGCATTCACACACACCCGCTGGGCTCTCAAAGCAGCCAGTGCTGTAGTCTTCCTATGAGCTCCCTACAGGTCCTCCCTCCATGGGCTCTCCACCCCACAGGCTCTCTCTACACTTTCCCTTGCGTTCCCAAGCCTCCACGGGGCTCGTGCCACCACCGCATGGCTTCTCTGCCAACGGTGATGTGGCAGCCTCCTCCGCTAGACCTTGCTCCTCCCGTAATCCCAGCTCCTTGCCCATATGTCCAACGTAGGCAGAGAAAGACACCTCTGCAGGCCCACTGTCCTATGACTTGTTTGCAACCTATGTGGAAAAAAATCCACAGGTCGCTGTTTGCCCTGCAGACAGGGAAATTAACATTAAAACTACCAAGCTAATTAAAAATGGGAGAGATATCAGTTTGCATAAACAGGGATCACAAAAATTGAATGACTCTGCTACTAAAACAGAGATTCAATTGAGGAAATCTTCTAGACAAAGGCGACCTCCTGCAAATTTCTCCAATTATGACTTATTGTTTTGTGAAGAAGTTGAACCTACTTTGCTCATCTCTAATCAAACAGAGCCTGCAACATACAAAGAAGCTTGTAAAATTGCAGACTGTGATAACTGGCACATTGCAATGTGCGAAGAAATGGATGCACTATTGCGAAATCAGACATGGGATTTGGTGCCACTTCCGCATGACAGAAAGACATTAAGAAATAAGTGGGTGTATAAACTAAAAGATGAAGCCGATGGTCACAAAATATTTCGAGCAAGACTAGTTGTAAAGGGATCATTCTTCTCCTTTATGTGGATGATATGCTAGTGGCCGACACAAGCATGAAGATTATGAGTGAACTTAAAACTCACTTAGCAAAGGAATTTGCCATGAAAGATTTAGGGACAGCAAAGAAGATTCTAGGAATGACTATTTTTCGGGATAGGAAAAAGAGAGAACTCAAACTATCTCAGCAAGACTACATTAAAAAAGTTTTGGACAGATTTGGTATGGCGGATGCTAAGTCCGTTTGTGTACCCTTAGCCTCTAATTTTCAGTTGTCTTCTGAATTGTGTCTACAAACACAAGAAGATAAGGAGTTTATGGATAAAATTCCATACAAATTTGCAGTTGGAAGTCTCATGTATGCTATGGTGTCTACTCGATCGGACATTGCTCATGCCATGGGATTGGTAAGTAGATTTATGGCTAATCCAGGCAAATCACATTGGGAGGCGGTCAAGTATATCTTGCGGTATCTCAAGGGTACTTCTGATTTTTGTTTATGGTTTGGAAAGGACAAGGCAGTTTTGCAAGGGTTTACCAATTCTAATTTTGCCGGTGATTTAGACAAAAGAAAGTCTACTTCAGGTTATGCTTTCACATTTTTTGGGGCAGCAATTAGTTGGGCTTCAAAATTGCAACATACAGTTGCTCAATCGACTGCGGAGGCTGAATACATAGCTCTTTCTGAAGGAGCAAAAGAGATGGTATGGTTGCAACTCTTGTTCAGCGAGTTGGGGTTGAAGCAATCAGATTTTTCTTTATTTTGTGATAACAATAGTGACATTTTTATGACTAAACATTAGACATCTCAGCCACAGTCAAAACATGTTGATGTTCGTAGTCATTATGTTCGCCATATGGTCGAAGAAGGCAAGTTTCATGTAGATAAAATTCATACCGACATGAATCCAGCTGATGTGTTCACTAAAGTAGTTAAGTGGGAGAAGTTTGATTTTTGTTGAGCTTCTCTCGGCCTTTCCAATAACTGATAGCAGGACTGAGAGAGGGAGTCGACTTGTTGCAGTAGTTCGTTGGTCTTTAGTGGGAGATTGTTGGAAGTGAAGCCCAATGGATTCCTTCCTCTTGCCACCAAAACTCTTGTCTCTTCAACTTCTCCTTGCAATCTCTTTAAGAGTTGATTGTAATTCATTTGTAGAGGTTAATTCTAGAGCTGCTTGTAGCTGTGTATGTGTAAACTAGATTGGTTATTAATTGATTGATTCCCCTGCTTCAAGTGTGGATGTAGGCAATTGCTGAACAACAATAAAATCTATGTGTCTCATTTGTTTGTGTTGTGTGTTTATATTTCTATTTTAATCTGCTGTTTAAATTCATTTCTTCATCCTAACTCATGTGACCTACACCCATTCTCTCAAACAAGATCCGATGAATAAATTTACTAAGAATTATAGTGAACAACTAAGGCGACTTGTTGAGAGCCTTGAAGAATTGAAGTAGAGTCTTAATGCTTATACCCATGGGAAATCCTAGGTATTTTGATTTATATTTTGGTCTAAATCATACATCTATGTTTAACAGCTCCTCTGTGTGACATCAACAACGTCCACCATTTCCATCTGCATATGGTAATGGGAACATGAATTACGACATGTTTAGACAGGTAGGAATGGAACTCATAATGTAAAATTTGTTGGGTGGTTCATAAAATACTTTTGATTTTATGAGTATCATGGGTTGAGGAGGAGGAGATGGTTTGGGCAGATCGGAGGACTTGTCTAGTATTTTGAATATGATCAGTTCAGGAGGAGGAGGCAATGGTCTGGATATTTTGTGGAATTTGACTGGTTTGGGAGATTTTTCTCGTATTCTTGGATCTATGTTTTGCTTTAGATTTTGTTGAATTCGTTCTAGAACATATTGACAATTACACATACCTTTCAAAAGGGTTTGTTTATGCTTTAGGTTGTCTTTATAGTAGATTTTGTGTACTAAGCTTTAGAGACATATAGTACGTAAGTAAAAAGAAATAATGGAGAATTTGAAGAGTTTACTCTCAGTTCCTACCTTTTTGAACCAACAGGACGTTAAAATAGAAAACATGATTTTGTAGTGGCAGATCAATTGGAATTTTGTAAATATTCCAAGCATAAGTTTCAATTCCTGCTCATTTAGAAAAACCTCATGTGTGTGAAAAGTGGACCTGTATCTGTAAGCACAACACTTCAATTAAGTCATTACATGCATGGTTAGATAGATATAAATATGAATAATAAAACCATAACAAATCGACTCATTGCCTTCTAGTAGATGCGAGTTTAGATTGCTATCAAATTGCCAAGCTATCCAGTGACTAGACAACACCTAAATGAAGGATTTTAATCTATATGAGCATGATATTAATGCTAGATGGATGCAAGATTAATCTAACAAGATTTAAGCAATAAATGAGATAAATGATCTAAATATGTATGCAATATTCTCAATGAACCTAGAGCAAAATCAACATAATAACAATATATTCTCCAGGATCCTTTTTTTTTTTGAATGAGAGATGAGAGCCTGAATTTATAGAAAATTCAGAATGAAACCAAAGGCTGACATCAAATGATGATGAGTGGTCAAGATTTTCCAAGAGGAAGCACAATCCAGGTGAATTGATGTGATTGGATGCTTTTCTCAGTTTTAAAGGAAATTGAACTAAAATTAAGATAAAATCAAGAAAAAACTGATTTATTCTCTACTTCATTCAATTTTAATATTTAATTGTTTTAATTGCTTTCTTTGAGATTATTCATCAATTTTTAATTTGTTTTTCAAGATTATCTCCAATTGATTTCTTTTCTCAAATTTTTAATTCTTTTTTGTTCAATTAATTCCTTTTTTGATTTATTTCCATTTTTGAAGATTTGTGCTCATAATTTCCAATTCCTCTTTCTTGATTTGTTTCCTTTTTTTGAAGATTTATGACAATTTTTTTTATTTTTCAAATTAATTCCTCTTTTTGATGATTTAATGGCAAATTGATTTATTTAATTAAATATGCTAGGATATTTAATAAAATAAATAAGATAATTCTTTTAAAAATGATTTACTTGGAATGATTTAATTAATTAAATAAATATTTAATTAATATTGAGTGATTAATTTGCCATGTGACATTTGATGATTTTGGAAATTAATTGTGTGCTCAAGATTGATTTAGTTGCCTTTGGTTAGGACCTTGGTGATGTTGTCGAGTTTAGGGCCTCATGGTTTAGATGACCATTTTTAGGGTATTACATTTTCCCCTCTTTGAATTAATGTACGAGTAGCACGTTGGTTCAAAGAATAGTTGATGTCTAGGAGATACCAGTTTTGAACTTGATTGATCACGAACTAGATGAAAGCGAGGTGTTTAGCTTGATTCAAAGAGACAAAGTTGAATGGAGTCTGATTAAAGCGATATCGATCCTGAACTTGATTGAACTTAAGAACGATAAAAAACAAAGATACCAAACTTGAACTTGATTAATCAAGAAGCGGATCTTACTGATCTAGAACTTGATTGATCTAGACACAGTGAGTGATGATAAAAAAAATTGATCTTGAACTTGATTGATCAAGACACGATGAAGATAAACTGTCTAGCTTGATCAAGAAACGAATATTGAACACCTACTTAGATTGAGTGTGATCAAAGAAACTCTTTAAACCCTTGATTGAGTTTAAACGAATAATCAGCTTGATGAAAAGTGATGAAACTGATTAACGTTAAGAGATTGATTCAGATAAAAGACAAATATCAGCTTGATTTGAAGCGATGAAACTGATATGCCCCTAGCGATTGATTTGATTCAGAAATCTCAACTTGATATAAAGCGATGAAACTGAGATGCCCCTAGCGATGAGGTCTTATTTGATTTTCTTTAGTTGAGAAGATTTTTGCTCGACTTTTGATGAAGATTTGAAAATTTTCTCGACATTGAAGATGTGAGGTCATAAGGTCATGAGTATGCCCCCTCGGGAGCGAAATCGAAAGATAGCGAGGGCACACGATTATAGGTAATTTTTAGCGATGATAAGTTGTTGTGAGCACAAATTGATTCAGAGGAATTTTTGAAAATTTAGTGAGAAATTGAGCGCAAAGTTGATTTGTAGAAATTAAATTGAGATTCAGCGTTGATTCGCAAGAAATTGAGTGCAATTAAAAGAGAGAATAAGTTTTTGATGAAAAGCGCTAAGTGGTCCAAATTTTGTGAAATTTTGATGAGAGAGTTGACATCAGATTTCGATTTCGATCCCAAAAATAGACTTAGGACAGCCGATTTACAAGCTCTTGATTTGATTTCATCATACTTGTGTTGATTGATTATGAGATGTTGTTCTATATGCTTTATTCTATATGTATGCATTTCTTTTTTAGCATGGATGAATGTAATGCAAATGATTATTGATGTCTATTTTTGTTTCTTTTCATATGCACATAAATGAATGAGTATGAGAGATATGAATAATGCAATGTTTTTAGTTTTCTATGCAATAAGATAAATGCAAATGAGTATTAATGAAATGTATGAATCTATATAAGATGCTTATGTATGCAGCTAACATCTCAAAAACACAAGTACTTGATCGGACAAATGATGAAGAAGAGACCACTTAGCGAAGAAATGAGGATACTTCAAACTCTCATTCAGAAGATAAAGAAATCATTGTTACCATATCGAAATCACTCTAAATTCATGAGATGCAGAATGAAAGGAAAAATGAGATGCAAAATTAGATGCAACTGAAACCTAGTCATTGGATTTGAAAAGCTTAATTTTCATCATTGAGCATTTTACAAACATAGCAGGCAGATTAGAGTTCCTTTCTTTTCAGGTGCAATATTAATTATCTTGTCCGCAATGACCCTTTTTCCTCGATCATATCCTTGGACAGATTATGCATGGACCCGGATTGCACAATAAAGAAATTCTCTCAAAACAGACAAAGAAATGATGGGAACCTCCTTCTAGCATACAAATAAGCGGAGTCGAGCTATGTGTGGCAATTTCACCTTAATGTGAAGGCTCTTATCAGAGACACCCAACTAATTTAGATGTTTCCAGATCATTGGAATCATTCCTACAAGTAGAAAACAAAGAAAATATTATGCCCCCAATCCTTGCTCCTCTTAGTCAAGATAGACTTCCTCGAGTTACTCAGAGGGATAATAATTGAAATTCAATAAAGACAGCACACAAAGAAATTTTTTATGCATAGCTCAAATTCTTCAATGATTGTTTTCAGTTTTGTTTTACTTGTGTACTTAGTGATAAAACTCTTCAGTAGTCAGGAGACAGGTAATTGACTTGGAGTGGATGACCAGGTTTCACTAACGTAAGGTTGACTTGGTTGATATTGCTTAGGATATGTAATGTGCTCTTGTTGATTACCTAAGACTAGGACATTGATCAGTTTCAAGCCATGAGGGTTCCAACGAACTAGGATGTCACAAAAGTGATTGAAATATGTACAAGCAAAAACAAATATGCAAGAAAGCGAGAATGCCAATGTTGCGTTGATAGATGGAGTGCTTGAGTACAAGAGGCGCCTGTTTACCAGGTTTTCACCTACTTGGCATAGATTTCTTTTTTTTTTTACCAAGGTACCTGTTTACCAGGTTTTCACCAAGGCATTTTCTCTGTTTTTCCCTTTTTTTTTTTTTTTTTTGAATTTCTTCAAGATTTTTTTTTTCTAATTTTTAGGATATCTTCAGGACTTTTTCTGATTTTTAGGATTTTTTTAGGACTTTTTATGATTTTAAAGATTTTTTAGGACTTTTTCTGATTTTTCTGATTTATTTTTTAGGACTTTTTCTGATTTTTATGATTTTTTTCAGGACTTTTTAGCCGTATAGGCTGCTGGAACAGAGAATATTTAGGTGAAGACTTTCTTTAGATGAATGGTGTTGATTGGTTTGTGGAGCTGTTCTCCTTCCAATGTTGAGAGTTGATAAGCACCAGAGCCAAAAGCTGCAGTAACGATATAAGGACCCACCCAGTAAGGTTCAAACTTCCCTTTGTTGTCTCAAAACTATTGATTTTTAGGATTTTCTCTTAGAACTAGGTCACCAACCTAAAATTCTCAATGCTGAACCTTTTTTATTATATCCTCTAGACATTTTCTTTTTATACACTATGAGATGATCAAACGCCACTTGCTGACGCTCATCCAACAATTCAAGCTCTTGCAATCTAGATATTCTATAGTCTTCATCAGTAACAAGACCTTGCAAGGAAACTCTGAGAGATGGTATTTCTACTTCAATAGGTAATACTGCTTCAGACCCATACACCAAAGAGAAAGGTGTAGCCCCAGTAGGTGTTCTGATATTTGTTCTGTAAGCCCATAATGCAGGATTGAGTTGTAGATGCCAATCCTTCCCGGATTTGTTCACTGTTCTATGCAAGATAGTTAGTAGGTTTTTGTTAGATGCCTCTGCTTGTCCATTACCTTGAGGGTAATATACTGATGACCAATGTTGTTTGATTTTAAATTTCTCACAAAGTTCATGTAGATCTTTGTTCTTGAACTGTCCTCCATTGTCAGTTATAATGGATGAAGGTATACCATACCTGCAGATGATATAATTAAGAATAAAGAGAGCTACTTGTTTTCCTATTGCTTTGATGAGTGGAACCGCTTCTACCCACTTAGTGAAGTACTCAGTGGCAGTGATAATAAATTAATGTCCATTAGATGATGCAGGATATATTTGGCCAATTAGATCAAATGCCCACTGTTGGAAGGGCCAGTGTGTCACAAAGGGAATGAGATCCCTTGCAGAAGCGTGTATAAGGTGCCCATGTAGTTGGCACTTTTCACAGGTTTTAGCAAATTTTATAGCTTCTTTTTCCATATCTGGCCAGTAGTATCCAGCCCTTAGTAGTTTCTGTGCTAAAGTTAGACCATTCGAATGAGATCCACAAACACCTTCATGAACCTCATATAATGCACATTGGGACTGTTTATGGTGAAAATGGATAACAAATAACAACAATATTGAAAGACTAAAATGGATTCAACCACAAAACCCTAGTCTAACAATGAACAAAGATCCACCATAACATATGAAGATAACCTAAGACAATGCAAAATAACTCAAAATCATAAAGATTATACCATCACATGTCCAATAGGGTTTTGATCTCCATTCTTCCTATCTCCATTGATCTTGTTTGATATGCTTTCTCTCAGATTTTTGTATGCACAAGAGCTCAACAAAGAACGGAATGTGGTTGCAAGTGGGATTGTAGTGTAGCCAAGTACTCCAAAATTAGTCATTAGGGTTTGTCATTGAAGAAGGCATCTCCTTAAATAGAAGACACAATAGGAAATGGAGGGTTAAGATTGAGAGGTGTAAAAAGAGAGGTCGGCTAGGATTAGAGGGTAGGTATAAGAAATAATAAAATAATGAAAGGGGTAGGTAGTGTAGGAATTAAGAGATGAATGACATGTGTCATGTGTAGAAAAAGATAATGAATTAATTAAATAAATAAAGATTTATTTAATTAATAGAAGAAGTAGGACAATTAAATAAATAAAATATTTATTTAATTTAGGAAAGGGATAATTTAAATAAATAAATGTATTTATTTAAATGAGAAATAAGGCTAGAAGGGGATAAATGAATTAATTAAATAAATAAAGATTTATTTAATTAATAGAAGAATTAGGCTTAGATAATTAAATAAATAAAATATTTATTTAATTAGACATGACAATTTTGAGTGTCTACATTTTGCCCCTCTTTGAGACAATGCGGCTTGTCGCATTGTTTCAAAGAAGATAAGATGAACTGATACAGAGTTGCCCCAAAATGGGAATGATATGCCCCCTCGAGAGATTGGATGAAAATGTCTGAAAAGATTGCAGACAATCTCTCGATAAGAAAGAAAGGCTAGAATGGATTGAGCGAATAAAGTGACAAAGTCACGGGATGAGAAAGACTGACTCGAAAAATGAAGGCCAGGGCTAGGGTAGGCTATAAGATAGGCCACAGGCAAAAGACATCCTCATTGTCATCCACACCCTTAGAAGATCACAGTGCAGAGCGAGAAAAGAGCAGCAGCAGTCAGCAGCGATGGCATTCATTCATAGATTCGACCGTGTTCGCCGATTCCAGCGACCAGCCGATGCAGGAGAGCCGGTAAGTACCCAAAAATCTCCTCGTACTTTCACGCATTTCGAGTTTTGTCATAAATGCATGTTTAGGAGCAATAAATGCGCTAGGAATAGGATATTTAAAAAGTGCAAAAACGCGCAACCGCATCTGTGTCAGCGCCAGACGTGTCTGTGTCCAACAGGCGCGTCTGTGTCGGGTCCAGGCGCGTCTGTGCCTGGAACCGCGTTTGTGTTGAATACGGACGCGTTTGTGAAATGTAGCAACGTCTGTGCTTTTTAGGAGCGTTTATGTAATGTAGGGACGTCTGCGTTCCCTGGTCGCGTTTGTGTCTGTCATAGGCACGTTTGTGTTCAGAAAGCGCGTCTGTGTCGCAGAAGCGCGTTTGTGCAGTCTATAAGCATGTTTAGGAGTTAAAAGCGCGTTTTTGTTGTAAAAGTGCGTTTGTGTGTTTAAATGCATGGTTTTAGTCTTTTAGGTCAAATCGGCAGTTCTGTGATGAACATACGCTGTCGATTGGATAAGCTGCTGAGAGGATACACTCAAGCAGGTCCTCTAGAAAGATTAGGATAGATCAAGGCACTATGTGATGAACAGGGAGCACCAGGATAGGCAGCACTTTGTGATGAACAAGGAGTGCGAATGTGAGTGACACTTTGTGATGAACAGGGAATGTCACACACATAGTACTTTATGATGAACAGGGAGCACTACTTAGGGTAGATAGCAACACTTTGTGATGAACAGTGAGTGTCACTAGGATAGATAACCAAATGCATTTAGGTAGCAAGTAGCATTTTGTGATAAACAGTGAATGCCACGATAACTGACAAGATTGATTGTGTGACTGCAGGAGTATTTGCCGATGTTGGAGTCACGGGAGAGATTCCCGTCGACTCAGAGACTGCGACCAGAGTTGTCGATCCAGGACATGATTTCCATTGAGGAGATGGGTCTCACACATATGCTCTATGTGCCCGAGTTTCGGGCAAACATGGGGTTACTGACTGCGTTGGCCGAGAGATGGCACTCGGAGACGTGCACGTTTCACCTACCGATGGGTGAGATGACAGTGACATTAGAGGATGTCTATAGGATACTGCATATCCCCATAGATGGAGAGTTGATTCCCTATGACCGTGACGGTGACAGGGAGGCATTGAGACGAGTTTTTCAGGATCCCGGTTTGGAGATGCGAGCAGGTCATGTAGCCTGGGATACCATGACTGCCACAGGTTTAGCATTGCCGGTAGTTGTTGGGGGAGTCATCAGTGGGTGCTTGTGTCCAGATAGGGCCACACGAGGATTGGTAGTGGGCTGGGGAGGGGCATTGGAGACGCTGATGGCAGAGCACACTAGGTATGCATGGGGGCCATGTGTCCTGGCACATTTGTATTATGAGCTGCATCAGTTTGTCTACCACAGATCAGTGGGTTTGGGCTGCGGCGTGACTCTCTTGCAGGTGTGGGCTTATGAGCACCTTCCCATCACACGGCCCATTCATTTCAGAGGCAGAGGACAGGGACGGAGTTTCGTGCACCTGTATGACATGATCACATCCCAGCCTCGGATTGGGAGATTGGAGCATTGGAGGTGAGTCATTGATGATATAGACATGGTCATCTGGAGGCCGTACCTGGGGTGCGAGGAGTGGGAGGACGACGCGCTAGAGCTACCCTATGTGTTCAGGAGCAGGTATCTGATTGGGCGGACACCCTATATTCTGGAGAGGCAGCTTGTTGATAGGGTGTGCAGGCAGTTTGGGCGGATCCAGTGGATGCCACGGGGCTCGGGCATGTATGCCCGTACGGTCAGAGATCAGGTGCAGTTTTGCCCACTACTATCATATGATCAGGCGGTGACGCAGCTAGTGGAGATGATGCCGATGCCATGGGACATGTGGCCAGAGGTAGACGATGCAGGGGTGGATGCAGAGTACTCTGCGTATTGGGCAGAGCATCCGTTTCCTAGGTTGACAGATCCGATAGAGCCACTGGATGGAGAGGGTGGAGGAGATGATGATGATGGAGGAGGGGATGGAGGTAGGGGCCGGCGAAGGCGGAGGGGAGTGGTGGGAGAGAGGTGGGTGGCACCTCGGAGGGAGGGAGGACAGGAGAGGGCAGCTCCAGTGGTGAGGGGTCGGGGTGGACTGCCCCTACAGGTGCCAGCAGCACAGGGTCCTAGACAGGGACCGAGACAGGTACAGGCACACGGACAGAGACAGGTACAGGCACAGGTACCTATACAGGCACAGGGACAGGTGCAGGTAGAGGCTGAGGGATAGGCACCTGTAGGGGAGGAGCCACAGGTAGAGGTTGAGAGCGGAGACTCTGAGGAGGATGAGGTGTTGAGGCTGTGGGAGATCTGCCAGGGCCAGGCAGATGAGATTGAGGATTTGGTGCGGGAGAGAGACCACCTCAGGATCAGGGTCAGAGACACAGAGCGGGAGAGGGATCAGGCCATCCAGAGATACACAGAGGTCGAGACAGCTCTGAGGGCAAGGAGGCGAGCAGCAGAGGATGCAGGGGCAAGCTACGCATATGTTTTGCGAGCCGGAGAGGAGATCGCCTACTGGAGGGATCTATACTATGCAACCGTGCCAGCAGATCAGCGGGCTAGGAGCTTCCATAGATCGTCGCGCACAGCGACGGCTACGGGAGGGAGTCGTAGGAGACAGGCATCTAGCGGTGGGGTCATGGGGCCTCCACCACCACCAGAGAGACAGGGGGATCCTGGGGCGGGGCCATCTATAGCTTAGACTCCGTCGAGGCGAGGCGGCTCCGAGGGAGGGAGTTCCTCATAGCTATAGTGGGCTCCCATTGTATCAGTATATGTACCATCGTTGTATTGTAGACACCTGCGGGTGATTCTTTGTAGCCATATGATTCTTTTGACATCATTGTATCATGACACTTTTGATTATATATGAGAGATGATTCATTTTGCGGCAGCTATATGCATGTGTACCTTATGTGATGAAATGTTCTTATGTGATACATGTTTTATGATATGGATGCTTATATGATGCAATGCAATATATTTTTGTTCTTTTATGTTGTATATGTGATGCATGATGCAAATGTGAATGTATGTAATGCAAATGAATATGATAATGCAAATGATTATTTACATAATGAAAATGTGAGATGTGCTAACATGTGTTGTATGCAGGATGTGATGCAATTGTGATATCTATATGTATGTATGAAATGCTTATATGTGGTGATGCAGATGCGACTATATGAAATGCAAATGTTTTTGGTGTGTCATTATACTCAGTCATGTGATAGCAGGCTATGCGGAGTCGAGAAGGACAATGGAAGTCAATCAAGAAAGGGGGATGGAAGACAACAGATATGAATGTGAAAGAGCTTCTTGTGCGTTATCATCATTGAGCTTATTATGGCAAAATAGGTTATGACAATCGAGGCATATGCTCGGCCCAGAAAGTCATTGTACCTGTTTGCATGGAGATAAGACAGTCACAAACAAGGAATGCCCCAGTTCATACTAGACTCACAGTGTCCTCATATCCTTGGACAAGTCATAGCATTACTAAAAGACAATCCACAGACAGTAAATGCAAATAGGTGACGATACCCCATCCTTGCCTTTCTAGCCAAAGACATCCTGGAGATAGAATCTCTAGTCAAAGACATCCTGGAAAAGCTAAAAGACATGTCACCAAAAAGATAAAATCAAAAGAAAACCAAGACTCGACACCAATATTCACTGTAGTCCTCAAGTTTAGTGTCTCTTGTCACTTGTATAAGTCTTATTTGATTGTGGTCACAATGTTCACTTTCACAAAAAGGATAGATAGCACTGAACCATAATGTTGTCTGAGTCTATTGAAAGATTTGATTTTGTTGAAGCTCATTGTTGCTGTTGTGTCTCATCTGAAACTGACTGAATCCATGAAACTGATACTTTATTGTGGAGAAGATGAAAATTTATTGCGGATCTGTGATGCAAATGCTGCTTTATTGTGGATTGTGCATGGACAGACTTGAAGGAAGCTAGAAGAAACTGCACTCCTCAAAACATGTGATGTTCTTAGTTCCACACCCATTACTAGACGTAGGAATTGGCCGTAGTCACAGATAAGATCTGATTTATTATGGATGGAAAGGGAGTGAAAAGGGAGGGTTATGAATGGCTAACCAATCTTAGGTAGATCAATAACAAGCCCTGATGGGAATGGGTAAGTTTATTGTGAATGAATAGGCTGTGAGTGTGTGCAAAGTGAAAGGATGAAAATGAATCCTGAAAGAGGGAGGAGCAAAGTCCCTACGCATGGCGCTGGTGACCCAGTTTTCACCATGGTACTTGCCCAGGGCGCCACCGAAGTGGTTTTCACCGTTGGACGAAATTATTTCTCTTTACTTTTTTGATTTTTCAATTTTTTTTGTTGTCACAAGGTGCCTGTTTGCCAGGTTTTCACCATGTAACGATTTTTTTTTGTTTTATAATTTTTTTGTATTTTTGAACTTTTTTGATTTTTTTGTATTTTTGCATTAGGATATTCAAAAAGAGCTTATGTGTAGAACCTGCGAAGGTGCATGCTGTTGATAGGATCTTCCAAGGATTCACCTTCTATAGTTGAGAGCTGATATGCCCCAGATCCATATGCTGCTGTAATGATGTAAGGACCAAGCCAGTTGGGTTCAAATTTGCCCTTCTTATCTCTGTCTTGCTGATTTTTGGGGTTCTCTCTGAGGACTAAGTCACCTACCTCAAATGTGCGAGGCTTGACCTTGTGATTGTAACTACGACTCATTCTTTGTTGGTAAGCCTTGAGATGATTAAAAGCAGTGTGTCTTCATTCCTCCAGCAGTTCTAGTTCTTGTAAGCGAGAGACCCTGTAGTCTTCATCGTTGATTATGTTTCTTAAAGAGACCCGTAAAGAAGGTAACTCGACCTCAATAGGCAAGATGGCTTCAGCGCCGTAGACAAGTGAGTAGGGTGTAGCTCCTGTAGGTGTGCGGACACTGGTACGGTAGGCCCAAAGTGCGGGATTGAGTTGAACATGCCAGTTACGGCCAGCATCGTCGACTGTCTTTTTAAGGATTTTAAGAATTGTTTTGTTAGACACCTCAGCTTGGCCATTACCTTGGGGGTAATATGGTGTGGAGAAACGATGAGAGATATGGAAGCACTCACAGAGTTCACGAACATCCTGGTTTTTGAAGGGACGCCCGTTATCAGTGATAATGGAAGTAGGAATCCCGTATCGGCAAATGATGTAGTTCAGGATGAAAGTAGCGATTTGTTTCCCAGTAACTTGTGTGAGAGGCATGGCTTCAATCCACTTTGTGAAATATTCTGTGGCTATGATAATGAATTTATGTCCATTGGAAGAAGGAGGGTGAATCTTGTTGATTCCGTCATATGAGATCACTCCTACGGAAATGATATGTGTTGTTGGTCTTGAATCCCAGTTATATGGTTCCATATTCACATACCTTCGCGACAATATCTTACCTCCCGATCTATCGAACAACCAACGCCGCACTTTCATTCGCCAATCCTCCCTCTTTCAGGATTCATTTTCATCCTTTCACTTTGCACACACTCACAACCTATTCATTCACAATAAACTTACCCTATTTATTTAATTAGACATGACAATTTTGAGTGTCTACAGGGACTCCTCAGTTTCTAAACATCTAAGCAAAGTATTATCTAAACCTCGCCTGAATAGGTCGTTAGCAATGATGACATACCGTGACACATTTTGGATTAGGTTCCTTTTTTCATTTCGGGAAAGATTAGCGGGGACAACTTGGTCATGCAGGTAAGAGTAAATGTGGCTATAACGAGATGAGTCATGTCCAATAATAGAACAGACTATCTGGGACTTGGGAGAATCATAGGCAGGGTAATGTAACTCTTCCACCTGGAATTCAAAGAAAAAATTAGACTCCTGTAGCTGTGGTATAGATGCCAAGGTGGCCATTGCATCCGTTGCTCTATTTGCTATTCTAGGGATCTACTGAAATGATACGAAGGTAAATTATTTCTTGAGATCATCCACCATTCTCTTATAAGGCATCAGTTTCTCATCCCTTGTCTGATACAGGTCATTGATTTGGTTGATGATGAATTGCGAATATCCATAGATGTGTAATTCAACAATCTTCCATTTGATGGCCAGTTTGATCATGTTTACCAAAGCTTCATATTCTGCAATGTTGTTTGTGCAAGGGAAGAGAATCTTGTAAGCTTTGGGGATTGAGTATTTTTGGGGAGTAATAAAAAGTATTCCAGCACCAGAACCATGTTGAGTGAAAGACCTATCAAAGAACATCTTCCATGATTGTTCAGTAAGGTGCATGATTGATTCATCTGGGAATTCTATATGCAGAGGTTGATTGTCTTCAAGTGGAGCCTCAATAAGTTGGTCTGCAATAACCTGTCCTTTGATGGCCGTACGTTACATGTATTCAATATCAAATTCGGTAAGAACCATGACCCATTTGGCCAGTCTCCTTGTAAGTGTTGCTTTACTGAGAAGATATTTGAGTGGATCAATCTTGGCTACCAGCTTAATGGAGTGTGCTAACATATAGTGCCTCAATTTTTGTGATGCAAAGACCAATGCCAAGCATGCTTTCTCTATTATAGTGTAGTTCATTTCATATGACACCAATGTTCTGCTAATGTAATAGATAACTCATTCCTTTTTATTGTCATCCTATTGTGCCAGAAGTGCCCCTAGTGAAGTATCTGTAGCTGATATGTATAGAATCAATGGCTTACCTTGAATCGGTGGCATTAATATGGGTGGATTAGAAAGATATTCTTTGATTTGTTGTAAATGTTGTTCACAATCTTTATCCCAATTGTATTGAACTCCTTTCCTTAATACCTTCATGAAGGGTTGAGCTTTGTCTGCTAGTTGAGATATAAAATGCCTTATTCACTGAAGACGGCCTTGTAAACTTCTCATTTGACTGATATTCTTGAGTGGAGGCATTTCCATTATAGTTTGGACCTTTTCAGGGTCAACCTCAATTCCTTTTTTTGAAATTATGTAACCAAGAAATTTTCCTGATGTTACCCCAAATGCACACTTTTTAGGATTTAACCGGAGCTTGAATCTTTCCATTCTATCTAGTATGAGGCCTAGCTCTTGAATATGCATAGATCTCTTCATAGTCTTTACCAGGGTGTCATCAACATAATCTTCCATGTTTTTGTGCATTATATCGTGGAAGATAGTGGTTACCACTCTTTGGTAAGTTGCTCCCGCGTTCTTTAGCCCAAACGACATAACATTCCACCAGAAGGTTCCCCATGTGCACGTGAGAGTTGTCTTTTCTTGATCTTTAGGTGCTATCTTGATTTGATTGTAACCAGAGAATCCATCCATTAATGAATACATCTCATATCCAACAGTCATATCTACTATCATGTCAATGTGGGGCAATGGAAAATCATCTTTCGGACATGCCTTGTTGAGATCCCTGAAGTCTGTGCAAACTCTAATAGATTTGTCTGCCTTTGATACAGGTACTATATTTGATATCCATTCTACGTAGTCTATAGCTCTGATAGTGATAAATCTAGATTTTAACAATTTTTCTAGCTCAACTTTGACTAGCAGTGCCACATGAGGATGCATCTTACGGAGTTTTTGCTTGACTAGTTTAACTCCTGGTGTAATAGAGAGATGATGCATGATGAGATCAGGATCGAGTCCTGGCATATCTGAGTATGTCCATGCAAAGTTGATCTTCTTTTCTACAAAAAGGTTGCTGAAATATTTTAACTCTTCTGCTGATAGTAATTGAGCTAAAGGAATGATGTGTGGTGTCTCCCAATGTTCACTGGTTGAGTTGGCTCGATCAATATGGAAGATCTCTCCTGGAAGTGACTTGGTAGTATATCAAGTATCTCACCTTCAAGCGCCTCAGAGAGGTTTTCACCTTTAGGTACGTCCTTTATTTTCTCTCTTTTTGTTTCTAACACCACCACAACGTGGTTTTCACCACCAGATCTTTTATTTTTATTTTTCTTGTTTTTGCGACTAAGATACTTGATATTCGCTTCGGTCATGTTTTCATTCTGTTTGCTGGTGGAAGAGTACATGGGTTTGACTTCATTGAGATAGTAGGCTAATGTATAGTCATTGGCAAAGGTAGGTACATTCAAGGGTTGGTTATAAAGAGTACAATCAATCAATTCAGGATGTATTAGGGATAAGGTTGGAACAAGCTCAAGGGAGTTCACGGTACTCTCATCATGACTTTGGACCGACCAGTCGAGTTCCAGAAGACTACCTTGCATATGTGTCTTGAGACCAGGAAGAGTTACGACATGATTATTGAAATTCATGTTAGTATTTATTGGACCTAACCCAACCAACCTACTTCTAGCGTCGTCACCTACTTCAGACTGGACTACATACCATGGTGTAACAGTAACAGGATCAGTAGAAAGTATCTCATCATTCATGATAAAGTAGTCATAATGCATTGTTGAATAGTTGTTGTTATAAATAGAGCTCCTGTCTAAGTCATCAAAGTCATAGGATGAAGTTTCTAACTCATCTTCAAGTGGCTTAGTAAAATTATCTATAGTATCAATACCCACATCTTTGATGCTACAAGTTCCTTCGTGATTTGGTTCATTGATTACTTGTATTTGACATACTTGTGGACATAACCTTGATGGTTCTGTTAATCCCTGTTGTCTGTTCCATTCAACTTCCTCTGGACTGATGACTGATTCTATTTCTGTAGATTCTAGGTCTTTTTTTGTAGTTCCGTACCTGATTTGTCTTATCTCATTAGGAGGGTTGGTAGGTGAAGAAATTGCTTGTGTTTGATCTTTCTCCAACTATCGTTCATAGTCTTCTTGTCTTTCTAGTCTGATTTCTTCTATTTCCTTTTGCATTCTTAGGCGTATCAGCTCTTGTGCATCATCTGTGATATCACTGGATTCTTCAAGGGTTTTTGTAGTAGATGTATCTGAGATGTGGTTTGGACCCCATTCATACTCATTTGAATCAGTTTCTGAATCATCTACTTGTTGTCTGCCAGTATATGTGACTGGAACTTTTAGTGGTGCAAACAAATCTCTAATCCTATATACTTCGTCTCTCATATCCTCTGGGATTTCTACTTCTTGTGGTACTATAGCTGATATATTTGGAATTTGATTACCATTTGCTTCTTCTCTCTGGGTGGGCAATTCTTTTTTCTCATTGTCACACTCTTCTTGAGTTTGTTGAGTTTTAATTTCTTGTGTTGTTAAAGGTAGTACCCTTTTCTTCCACTTATGTTGATGGTGAGATGTGTGCTTCTGATCTGATTGCTTTCTTGGATCATATCCCAGTCCAGCTTTATCATTGACAGACTTTGTTTGTAATTGAATGGGTTCAATAATGCCTTGTTGATGCTTGCCTATAGGACCAACACCTGAATATCCCATTGTTGAAGCATCTTATATCCTGGACCATATTGTGTCGGGGAAATCTCACAATGTCGTATTTCTTTGTTTGCACTATCCTCTTTGAAAAGTGATTTGAGGACATCATCCTCTTCTATTTCATTTGTAAGAGAAGTAGAGGACTGTATAAAGAGACCATCATAAATGACTTTTGGAGTTGAAATTTGTGGCTTCATAACCTCTGATGGTTTTCCTGACTGTCTTGGTGATGGAGGAAGAGACGTTAGTGAGAGTATAGGCTTTATCTTGTAGCCATCCATGCCAGTGTTTGTGATTTTCAATTTCTTTTGTAAATCTTTCAGCAAAGATTCTGAACTTTCAATTGTAGAAGCTGCTCTATTATGAGGAACAAAAGTATTACAACTCTGCGTTAATGCATTGTAGGTATAGCTTGTATCGACAGGAATATTGACTTCAACTCTATTATAAGGAAATTTCAGGCATTGATGATACGTAGATGGTATTACTTTCATTTCATGAATCCATGGCTTGCCTAGTAAGATGTATGAAAGATGAAGATCCAGGACCTGAAAAATGACATCTCTTTCTACAAGTCCTACTTTGATTGGTAATAGTACCAGATCCTTAGAAGTTCTTTCTTCTTCATCATAAGCCTTGATTGTTATCTTCTTTGTTGGATCAATAACATTTTCAGAAAATCCCAGCTGTGTCAGTAGATTGTAGGTACAAATATCCAACCCAGCACCTCCATCTATCAAAACACATTTAACTCAGTGTTTATGGATCATAGCTTCAATGTGTAATGGCTGGTTATGCAGGTGACTCAGTGAGTTATCATCTTCTTCAGAGAAAGTGAGGTAATGAGGTGGAGTCAAGTGACCTACCATAGATTGAAACTGATCTACGTCTAAATCTTTAGGGACACTGGTAGTAAGTAAAGCTTTGTCTAGGACCTCTTTATGAGCAAAAGAGATCTTAAGTAGTTCTAAGATGGAGATTTGAGCATTGGCTTTCTTCAATTGTTTGTCAATACTATAACTAGGAGAAGATGATGAACCTAGTTGTTTTGATTTGGCCATAATTGTTTCTGTTTGTCTATTTGGTAGATTTGATGTTGTTTGATCAAAGGTTGAGGAACTAGCTCCTGGGAGAGTGATCTTCTTTTGAGCGCAAGTCACGACATTAGCAGTTTGTGCTTGACTTTGGTGATCCTAGACTATGATCACATTGCAATATTCAGGTTGAATAGATTCAATCATGTTGATCACATTATCGTTGTTAGTGTAGGTATAAATGACCCTATCTCCTCCCTTGGATTTTGAGGGATCTCCTTGTTCATAAGTGGGTAAGGGATCTTTAAAGACCTTGTGACCAGCATTAGTCGCATGATTTCCAACAATGATCTTGCCTGCGTCAATGAGATCTTGGATTTCATGTCAGAGTTTCATGCAGTTGTTTATGTTATGTCCCTTGTTTCGATGGTAGTCACAATATTCATTTTCTCTCCACCATTTGGGTCTAATTTCTGGGTCATATGGCCTAGAATTGTCTGGCAATGTTATCAGATTATTTGCCAATAAGGTTTTGAAAGCTGATTCATATGACTCATCTAGAGGAGTAAAATCATGCTTAGGTTTTGAAAGCCAAGGCTTTTCTTTAAACCATTCTCTTGTTTTCTTCAGAGGATTTTCTACCTCAATTTCAGCTGCCTTGAGTGCTTGCGTGCCACTAGCTAAGTTGAATATTGTGGGATTTGAGGTGGTTTTAACAGTATCTACTACTCTGTCATTAAATACATTCTTATTGTTGTCTTTGCCAAATTTCCAATACTTGTTCTTCTCTTTAGAGCTAGATCCTGGTTGTGTTTCCTTCCAAGGTGAGATATCCCCCTTTTTTATGAGCACTTCTTCCATCTGAATAGCATTATCTACCATTTTGTTAAATGATGGGTGTACTTGCATTTGTATACTATATTTCAGTTCTAGGACTAGGTTATTGACAAATATATCCATTTTTTCAGAGTCTGGGATATGTTGTGGATACCTAGAGAACATCTTTCTCCAACGTTGGAGGAAAGTGAGAAAAGGCTCCCCTGTATTCTGTTTAGTATTGCAAAGATCTATCATAGTCACAAGATGTCGAATGTTGTATGAGTATTGTTGCAATAATAGTTGGATTAGTTCTTCAAACATTTTTATCCCTTTGGGTAGACTCGAGAACCATTCCATTTCTTGACCACTTAAACTCCTTGGGAAAAGGCACATGAGGTATGTTTGATCGTGCATGAACTCCATACAGGTGACACAAAACTCTCTGACATGATCCTGAGGATTTGAGGTACCATCATATTTGTCAAATTTTGGGATCTCAACTCGTGAAGAAAATGGAGACATGTAAAGGTTTTTGTCAAATGGGAATGGGCATATTGTGTCCAGAGAATATTGTTTTGGTGTTTTATCTTTGTCGTCTATTTTTGTGACCGCGGTTTGTAATGCTTGCATTTGTTTGCTTATTTTTCCCCATGGCGTCTCTTCCTCTTTAGCGACAAGGGCCTCCACATTATAACTAGTAGGGAGTTTGGCACCTTGCTTTGCTAATTCTAGGAAATAGTCTTCCTTTTCCCTAGCCATGATGACCTTCATTATTTTTCGAAATTGTTTATCATTCTGACATTTATTTATTTCAGCCTAGGAGGTTCAGGAAGCTTAGATTCAGTTGATGAGGAATCATTGTCAGTGGCATGATTGCTAAAGTCATCGTGAGTGTCTCATTTATTAGCTTCTCTTTCTTGTCTTTCCCTAGACATGGTGGGAGATAAGGGTTGACCAAAGATTGGTATGTCGTAAACTGGTATTTGTGACGAGGATGGTTTATTATAAAAAGGGTTTTCCACAAAGAATGGATTATCTTTTGACAAAAAGGGCGTTTCTTTTTCTTTGTCTCTTTTGCTACAAGAATTTCTGGTTTGAACAGGCATTTGTAACCGACAGGATCGAGAGCCAAATGTTTTGCAGAAGTCAAGATCAAATTGTAGCTAGTAGTTCATTTAACATAGTGATTGAGAGAAGTAACTAAGATCTAGTTTGGTTTTAGGAATGATCTATCCTGTGTAAGACATTATGTAAGTTAACTTAGGTTTGATAAGATGTTTATTTGAACTAGCTGAGAGATGATCAACAAAATCGTGCAATGCAACGACAGAGGTACACTATCAAGGTTGTTTATGCTCAGGAGGATGATAACCAGTTTTAGGCTCACTGTAGACTGTTTTGGATAGGTTTGATTGTTCTGGACAGGCAGAATCAAAGACTCGTACGATAGGATATCTGAGACCATACAACAATATAACAGCTTCAGGACAACAACATTTCTATTTCGTACGAGTTTCTGCCTAGTACCGTATGACAAATGGGCAGGTCCTGAATGACAAATGATTTTGTGCAGTTCTGTCTTGTATGGCATAGTATTTAGCTTAGAACGACATATTTTTGGGTCTCGTACGATAGAGGATTAGCTTTGAACGATAAATTAGTAGACTCATACGACACAGGATATGATGTAGGATGACAAATGATCAGGCTCGTACGACTCTTAATAGGACAGAGATAAAAATTCAGAGTTTTTCAATAGCTGAGTTTGACAACTGAGTATGACCAATTTTGAGGTGGATTGATTTTTGACCGAGATAGACTAGTTTTGACATGGATAGAGTTTATCACTGAGTTGTTGATTTGTTTTCTCCAGTTTTAGTATTTTAGTTTCAGTTTCAAGGATGAAAAACACAGAAAACACGTAGTATGAATAGTAACTCTAATCACAACATGCAAACCCTACGGAAGTTGGCTTAGAGAAGAAAAACTTTGCTTGCTGACTTAGGTACACACCCAATAGCTAATCAGAATATGGTTGCTGAGTCTCATGCAAAGGATTCTCAACGCCGTATTAGCCGACTCCAAATGCTAATGGGGGCACGATATGGCAAGTGTCTTGGGAGAGTTACTATCTCTCTTGCACAAAGATTATCAACCTTTTGGAGGTGAATCAGGTAGCTTCTAATTTTAATTGGATCTAGTAAGGGTTCCGTTCGGCGTGTCGAGGTATAAACTCAATTAAGAGGTCTCCCAGACTTGAAAACCAAGGTTCAATATACCTGAAGGTACTAAGGAGAGCTATTCTCGAGCACCACTGTTGACTTGATTTTCATCAAATCACATTTATTTTATAGTGGGTTGGAGTACTTGGCATTTTGCCATTCCCACTTAGGTCGTTCCCCTCACACCAGCCATAACGACTTTAAGAGTTTTCAACCCCTCGGGAGGGCAGGCCTGCTAAAGATGTACAAATCTCAAACAAAGAAAAAGCCTCAAGGGTCTAGATTTCTGTTTGTCTTAAAAAGACAAGAGCATACTCTCCTACCTCTCAGAATTTTCCAAAAAAACACAAAAGACAGATTTGTTCATTACCCAGATAGCAAGTTAGGTGCCTAGAAAAAATTAAAGAATACACGATGTTTGATTGATTTCTCTTTAGGCAACCTGCAAAAATAACGCATCAGTAGTCATGTTGTTTTTATTCTTTGACAGGCATATGTTTGATTGATAAATTCTTTGACAAGTGTCCTGCAAGAAACTGGTCAAGCTGTGAAAATACTAGATAGACAAAAGACAATTCAGGGTTAGCGTTAGCATAATCCAATTTTAATTTAAAAAAAACCCCGAAAAGTGAAACTTTCTTTTAATCTAACAGAGAACATAATCGTATGACAATTCTCATAAAATGAAACGACAAAAAACTTTTATCGTACGAGTCAGAAATTAGCATAGGATGACAGAGGATAAAATCAAATAACTAGAAACAATATGTCGTACAAGTCCATATTCTGATTCATACGACAAATTATAGTGTATAATATTATGTTGTAAGATAAACTACAGGCTTCAATATAATGTCGTATGATGCAGTGAAACTGCTTGTATGATATTTCGCAGAGATTGTACGGACGAAACCTGCAAGATAAAAAGAATGATTTTAAGGCCGAAAAAGTAGTTTCCTGCCCCACGGTGGGCGCCAGAAATGTGTGTGTGAAAAGTGGACTTGTATCTATAAGCACAACACTTCAATTAAGTCATTACATGCATGGTTAGACAGATACAAACATGAATAATAAAACTATAACAAATCGATCCATTGCCTTCTAGTAGATGTGAGTTTAGATTTCTCTCAGATTGCTAAGCTATCCAGTGACTAGACAACACCTAAACGAAGGATTTTTAATCTATATGAGCATGATATTAATGCTAGATGGATGCAAGATTAATCTAACAAGATTTAAGAAATAAATGAGATAAATGATCTAAATATGTATGCAATATTCTCAATGAACCTAGAGCAAAATCAACATAATAACAATATATTCTCCAGGATCCTTTTTTTTTTTGAATGAGAGATGAGAGCTTGAATTTATAGAAAATTCAAAAAGAAACCAAAGGTTGAGATCAAATGGTGATGAGTGGTCAAGATTTTCCAAGAGGAAGCACAATCCAGGTGAATTGATGTGATTGGATGCTTTTCTCAGTTTTAAAGGAAATTGAACTAAAATTAAGATAAAATCAAGAAAAACTGATTTATTCTCTATTTCATTCAATTTTAATATTTAATTGTTTTAATTGCTTTCTTTGAGATTATTCATCACTTTTTAATTTGTTTTTCAAGATTATCTTCAAATGATTTCTTTTCTCAAATTTTTAATTCTTTTTTGTTCAATTAATTCCTTTTTTGATTTATTTCCATTTTTGAAGATTTGTGCTCATAATTTCCAATTCCTCTTTCTTGATTTGTTTCATTTTTTTGAATATTTATGACAATTTTTATTTATTTTTCAAATTAATTCCTCTTTTTGATGATTTAATGGCAAATTGATTTATTTAATTAAATATGCTAGGATGTTTAAAATAAAATAAATAAGATAATTCTTTTAAAAATGATTTACTTGGAATGATTTAATTAATTAAATAAATATTCAATTAATATTGAGTGATTAATTTGCCATGTGACATTTGATGATTTTAGAAATTAATTGTGTGCTCAAGATTGATTTAATTGCCTTTGGTTAGGACCTTGGTGATGTTGTCGAGATTAGGGGCTCATGGTTTAGATGACCATTTTTAGGGTATTACATTACCATACTTTATCCAGTGGAAAGGAAAGTAAATTTTATATTGTAAGTTAATGATAGCTATTGTACATCGACTATACAATAGGCTATATGTATCTGGTATGAATAAAATCATTCTAGGTTCCTTCTCTGATATGATAAATTTTGGGATATGTGGTTTGTAGTGTGAGCTGTTGATCGGCGAGTTTGAAAAGGTCATATCATCTGGTATTGATAGTTTTATTAAAATTTATGTTTTTTTAAAATGTGGTGTCTTTGTGTTTCTTTTAGTGGTTATATATGAAGTATTAGTAGTTTAAAGATATCTAGTAATTTAAAAATATATTAGATGTTTGTGCTTATTCTTAAGCAATATTCTCTTTAATGATCAAAAATAATTTTTTTAGTTAGTAAAAATATAATAGTTATTTATTATTTCATTGTTTAATTCATAAAAATGTAAGTTTTCTATGAAAATATGAATTGTAAACATTTTGTCATATATAAATAATCACATATACTAATCTTAATTCAAGTGTATAATTTTGCAAATAAGAAAAAGTTAACTGCCTCTTAAAAAGGGGTTTATGTCTTTAATTATAAGACACTATATATCACACCTTGATTATTTTGTGATTTAAAAAAAATTCACGAATGGTTTTTTCTTTTTGACATGAGTGTAAAAGGATGTTTTCCTTCATTTTAAAAATGATCCTCTCAACAAGAGAGGTTAAGAAAAACAAAAGGGAAATGAGTTTGTATTGAAACCTATTTTTGAGAAAGGGATTCTTTTAAAGGTAGTTTATTTTATTGTTTTTAATAAGGTTTAAGTATTGTTGACAGTTATATAAATTATTTGATTTTTGGAAGATAAATATTGTAAATAAGATGTTTCTTACATATAGATTAGTGACAAATGAATCAAATAATTTATCTAGGAAAGTATATATGTTGATACTATTATGCTTTTTATTATTAGAGTGTCATTATTTCCTCATAATAAAGGGGTAAATTAGGTGAATATATTGATGCCACTTTTCTTGATAGTTATATTCTAAATAAAAAATATTCTAAAATCTTGATTTGGACTAATAATAAATTTTTTTGAAGGAAAAATAGTACAATATTATTTTTTGGTATGTTTGTAGAGTTTATCTTGAAAGAAATTAGTTTTGTATTGGGTTCCATATTTTTGTTGTGTTCTCTTCCTCTTGTTTATTTTCTAAAGAAGTATTAATGTTTAATCATGAGAATCACATGATGTCAAAAACATTAAAAGAAATAAATTATGAAAAACAAAAAGTAAGATGATGTTAATTTTACAAACAAAAAATTATGAAATTATGGGACCTTACGCTAGAAAGAAAAACTTAATGATACTAATGATTTTTTTTAATGAGAAAATAAGTATGTAAATATTTGTGCAAATATTCTATGGAAAATTGATGTTCGAATCAAGTTCAACATGTTCAATGTCTAAAAACTACGAAAAAAAATTATGCCTTTTTTTGCAAAAAATATATGAAAAGATATTTAAAATAGAATTGTATCTAAAAAAATAATGAACTTGTCTTAAATTAAGAGAAGGATTAAAATTAATCACACCGTATCAAACAAAAGAGTATGATGAATCAAATTGCAAATTTGAATTTCAAATGTAAAAAATCAAAGGTTGTCAAATTTTTTGTTTTCTTTGTTGAAAATATTTTTAAAAAAACATGATGATTAAATTTCTAACTTTGAATTAATAGGAAAATTAATTGATGTATGAAACTTGAAGAGTTATGTAGAACCTTGATAAGTGAAGAGGGAAAAATTAAAAAAATTAATAGTGAGCCATGTAATAGTGGACAAACTTCAGTGGATAAAAGGAAGAAAAAGTTTGTCAATAAATATAAATTAATAACAATAAAGTAGAGAAATAAGGGAACCCCATGTCACTATAATCATGAAAACAAAAGAATCATAATCCAATATTTAGTAGTAATCAAAGAAATTTTTTTAAGATGCTATTTTTATAATTATGTAGGATAGAAATGGGATCAATCTCACAAGAAAAAGGAGGCGTTCTTATAATATTTCAACTAGAGAAATCGAATTATTTTGCAAGAAAACAATGATATAAAATTGCATTGGTTTTTTAGTTTCACATGGGTTGTCAAAAGATGCTTGGAATGTTGATTCAAGAGCAAGTTAAAACATGACATATAATATGGACTATTTTAAGTTCTTGAGAGAAGATAAAGGTTCCCAAAAGGTCATTTTAGGAGGCAATATTTTACTTTTTTTTAAGGTGTTGGAAAAATTCCCATTAAATAAAAATATAAAAAATATTAAGAAATTATGAATGTATTTCTTGTGTGAAATTTAAAAATAATATTGTTTTAGTCAATAAAATGACTTAAAATGGTCATAGATTTGAAATTTGTCTTGATAAATGTTAGACTAAGAATGCAAAAAATTGATACAATGTTTTGGTTATAGGAACAATTTAAAATGTGTAATACATATTAGATTTAACATTTGTTTATAATAAATTTTTCTCAAGGATTCATAGCTCAACAAGTGAACTACAACATCAATTTCTTTTGCATTTAAAATATTAATTCTCATCTTTATTGTCAAAGAAAATATTTGTTTCTTGGTATTAGCTATGTAAATCCACATACATATGTTTGTAAAAGATTTATGGTCACTTAAAAGTAGCATTTAAAACATCGATTATTGTCTTGCTTATCAAATAAGTATTTGTTTCTTGGTATTAATTGTATAAATCCACATATATATGTTTGTTAAGGATTCATGACTAGAAAGGAGGATACAATTCCATTTTAGAGAAGTATAAAAAGGGATTTATAATTTATTTAGCTTATGCATAGGGGGCATATGAATTCTCAACCACAAGGAGGAGATAAATATAATCTAACCTTTATACATGAGTTTTCTAAGAAGATATGGGTACAATCTCCAACATAAGGATGGAGATCTTAAACTTTAAAATTTTTTAATTCTAAATAGTTAAAAATTGAAGCAACAAATATATTGAAAATATTAAAACAAATAATGGTTGATGATATGATAAAATAAATTTAATTATTTCTTTGAAAAATGTATTATATGGATGGGGACTACTAATACATACAATCCTCAAAAAGGGGTGGTAAAAAGGAAAAAGTAGAACATCAGTAGAAATGGTTGCATAATATTAGATCATAAGGTTTTCCTCTTCTCTTTGGATAATGTTGACCTATGATAACAAATGATGAATATATGATCTCTAGGTTCACCTTGTTCCCATGTTAAGCCTATCATTTCACCATTGGCCATAGAGACACCAAGTCACAATTATTGGGCCCATTATTTCTTTACTATGCGATTAATGTGAAGTGTTGTCATGTTGTGGTTGGTCCACTAGAAATATTTAGTAAATATATAATGTAATTTATTTGGGCCATAGAACCATTTGATATTTTAATGATATGGATGTTTTTTTTATGGGTGGGATCTTGGTTGAATTTGAATGATATTCTAGTGTATGATTGATAGACTATTTTTATCATTTGATATGGATATCTAACATACTTCTTGAGCTCTATTTGTTCCAAGGTAGGGCTTTGGTTTTGTTATAGGGTTTGGGCCCTATGAAAAACCCATCTTATAAAAAATAATCATCTTAACCTCATTTTGTTTTGTGTTAGCATGGAGGCCTCATGGACCATCATATCTCATTTTTATCAATGATAGTTTTTAATTTACTATGAATGTTCTTGTTCTTAAGGTGAGTAGCTGCTAAGATGTGCATTGATGATCGTACTAGCTCCAATATACCTATGTTGTAAATTTTCTTTGGTGAGGTGTGTGTTAACACTTTTCTAAGACCATGAGTATAATTCCTAAATATTTTATTGGTGTGGCCAAGTATATGATGAATTGTTATGTAGAATTGTGGGTTTATTTATTTTCTATTGGTCATTTAGACCAATCTATGATATCATTATCGGTAATCACATGTTTTTAGGACAACCTAGTCCTAAGTCTTTTAAAACTATTATAATACCTTGAATTTATATGTTTTACAAGTCATCATTTGAGCTATTTTGATTGATTCCATACGCATTAGAAATATTAGTTAGTTTCAGAGAATTAGTATAAATATAGGATGTATGCTACTTAATATCTATTTATAATATTTTATTTGGTGCTACTCAAATGAACTTTTCCCTTTGAAGAGGCTAATGATATTTGGTAGCAAATTTCCACTGAATTCAATATAGTAATATATTCCATGTTGTTATTTTGAACATTTTTTTCTTAGATTTCATGCTTGGCTAATATGTTGTAGGGTGTTCCTCACATTTGGTACCAAATATTTTTATAGAGCCATATTTGCTGTAGTGAAAACCTAATTTTCTAAAACTTTTTCTTCTCCAAGCTTATATGACTATCCATCATATGTTCTCACATCACCCTTTTGGGGTTTTGATGACCAAAAAAATAATTACAATAGTAAGAACATTGGTTTTTTCCTCTTTTTTTAGTTTCTTTTTTTGAAGAAAAAGAAACCACATTTTGGGACTTTTAAAATAAGCACAAAATATATATCATTATGGGAATAACTAGATTCCCCATAAAGGCTTATAATGAAGGAGGGAAATGTTTCTTTTCCAAGACATACCATCGATTATAGTATGAGGGAATTATGAAATTCATACGGTCAAAGATGATCGAGAGTTAGTTGTAAAAAAGTCCTTATGATCTCTTCAATCACAGGGGCTTCACTTAGTGAACCTGGGTTATATCATGTGCATTCATGACATACTAAAAAATCCCCCTATTTTCAAAAAAATTGCCCTAAACTCCTTTTTTTTCACCCCCTCCCAATACACAATATGAATTAAAGCCCCCCTATTTTCTTCAATATACACAATGGTATGTGGAAACGCACAATTATATACAAAGTTTATCTATGCCTTGTATATAGGTTTCAAAACACACCTCACTTCAATAGACATTTTATAAAGAAACTAGCTTATTCAAGAATGATAGCCCCTCTAAATATACTTAAAAAATATCTAGCATAAGATCTAAACTATACAAAGAGTGAAACTAATTATGAAGAGTTTTTTTTTTTTGGCAAAACTTAGAAAATAGATTCAGTGCAATTGTGGCTGTAACCACTTTTTGACCATGAAGATCTCTCTCAAGTGAGTTGAGAACATATAGTAGATAAATACCTATTACCCTAAATGGATAAAGCTCTTATAAAAATGGCCCTAGAAAGAGCTTTGATACCACTTACAATGAACATGCATGACAAGATAAGTTGAATATGCAAAATTATGTAAAATGATACTATACATATGAAAATTACCTTATGAAAAACAACTTACAAAACACATTAACCCCCTATAATACTAACTATCATATACCTAAATGGAGTACAGACATTTTTTCCAATCGCAAGACAATGTATACATACCACACTCATAACTTGATTTAATAGAATCCATATCCAAACAGAGATCCAATAATATCAGACAAATCCCCAAAACTATCGAGTCCCCATCCGTTTCCTCCTCCACCTGGATTCATAAAAGCTTGTAAAATACTCCCCAGCACTGTATGCATAATGGTTCCGATCACTGGCCTCACAAACATATTACCCCTCGTGTTATTATATGGGTCTTGGAATGGCGGACGTTGCTGATGTTCCCAGAAACCTCTCTCCAAATGACCGGGGCCTGATCTTGTAGACATATACCCGGCCATATGCCCTCCATAATTAATATATGGGTCTTGGAGTGGCGGACGTTGCTGCTGCTCCCAGAAACCTCTCTCCATATGACTGGGGCCTGATCTTGTAGACATATACCGGCCCATATGCCCTCCACCATTATTAACATATGCCCGGCTTACAGCTTCAGAAGCTTCATTCAGCAGAGATTCCCTGATGGAAGGTATTTGTGTGCAGTTCACATGCGAATCATAGTTGCACTCAGAACAGTGATAGTGCCACGAACCTCCAACTCCGTGGCAGACATTACAGGTAAAAAGTCTATTTTGATAGGGTGGAATGAATAAGAGAAACAAATTATGTCTTTGATGATGTGGATGATTGATTTCCCTGGGCAGATTTGCACACGAAGGATGCAGATCTAGCCAGCAAATAGAGCAGTGGAAGGAGAAGCCATGGGTAATGGGTTGCCAACATGCGTTGCATCTGCAAGCTGAGGGTGCATAATTCCACGGCTGAGACAGCAGATGAAGAACGTGACCACAAGCTGGATGAGTGATTTGCTGAGGGATTTGTGAGCAGGTCAAGTGAAGGAGAAAATTGCAGGGCTGACAATGGTAGGCCAAACCTTCCCCAATGGGTCTCATGCATCCTCTACAGTAGTTCTCAATTGCCCCTTGCCCTCGGAATGTAGTGAGCTCCAGGATATGAGAATGGAAGAAGTGATGAATCTCTCTTGCGCTTGCAAAGTTGAATTCCGCCATTGAAAGTCTTCTGGTTTGGAATCTACTATCTCAAGCAGTCTCACCAGAGCTTTTTAATTTGGGCTCACGAATTTTTCATGAACATGGAATGATAGTTATAGTTCTCCGTGTAGAATTGGTAAACCCCTAATCATTTAGGCGTAGATTTCTTGGTAGCATCCATGAAGCTCGTAAACCACCATCGATTTTTTTAAGAACTGGTCCTCCGGTGGTTTGCAAGAGAGAATGGTAAGACTTTTCCATCTACAGGTGAGGTGGGAAATAAGGATGACTTGAGGAGTTCGAAATTTCCAAACAGGTAAGCTGGAAGACACATTCCATTCCACCGTGTAGAATTGGGAAACCCCTAATCATTTAGGCGTAGATTTCTTGGTAGCATCCATGAAGCTCGTAAACCACCATCGATTTTTTTAAGAATTGGTCCTCCGCTGGTTTGCAAGAGAGAATGGTAAGACTTTTCCATCTACAGGTGAGGTGGGAAATAAGGATGACTTGAGGAGTTCGAAATTTCCAAACAGGTAAGCTGGAAGACTCATTCCATTCCACTGTGTCTGACTACACCCCTGGTTATTTATTTGTCAATCATGTTATATAAAGATTAATAATTAATTAAAAGTATTTCTTAATCTTGATTGTTTGACTTGGAAAGTATTAACAAAATGAAGATTACAAGTCAATGATTTATGAAAGGCATATGAAACTTTATAATGAGTCTTATTACTAAATATTTGTTTAAGTATTTTAAAATAAATTATTATAACGGTTAAATTTGTATATTTATGTCAATTTTTATTTAATTTTAAGTTTCATTTGATAATTTTTTAAATTAATTATATATTAATAAAAAGATCAATTTTGTTTGAAGTTGGACTCATTTTCATAATCTTCATTTTTTCATATTTTTAATATCTTATCTCATCTATAGGTAAACACTTTTTGACACTTTTTACATTTATTGCATCCCCTCTATATTGAGACAAATATTTTCTACATAGACTTCATTATTTTGTTACATAGATAATTCTAAATTGTGTGGATTGATCTATTGTCCAAATATTTAACCCCCAAAATTTTAAATTCATATTTATATAATTTAACATACTCTAACCAATTTTACTAGCCATTTAAGCCAACTAAAAAAAATATTTGTATGAATAATTACTATGACATAGTATCTAAAGTTATCCAATTTTATTCATTTATCCTCTCCTATTGTCTCTCATCCTAGATTATTTTACAATTCAATGATCAATTATTAGGACACTTTGATGGGTGCATAAAAAAATAACAATCACTTCAATATAATCATCTAGGACATCTATATGCTATGGCTTGTGAGCTTGCTTCACAAACCATTTCCTTCCCAAAGACACCAAATGTTGACTTGATCTCATTTGTCTAGCCTTCGCCTAACCCTAGGGAAGAAGTTCAACTTAAATCACCAACATTAAAAATGCTTAAGAAAAATGATAGTTCAAGTTCTTTTCGCATTAGAGATCCTATTTTTATCAATCTAGACGATGATATGGATGATGATGTTGTTCATGCTAACAATATTGATTCTAATGATTTTGATGATATGTAGAGCTTGTTGATGTTAATCATAATTTATCTTCACATTTTTATAAATAATTAACCCTAGCTCCTAGTGACAAACAAAGTGACTCATCATTAGAGCATGGTCCTTGTTTGGAACTTCCAGTGGCTCCATCTACTATGTTTGAAGTGGCTCCTCTTGCATCTTGTCCACCATCCCTAAATAATGTTCAGGAAGATTGGGAGGAAAATGATTTTCTTGATTAGCTTCATTCGTCCCTTAGATCCTCTCTTGTTTGTTTGCTTGTTTGTAATATGCTTCCCCCATGATGTGTTGATTGATATGTTTTTGTGTTATGTTAGGCTTTGTTTGGATGACCCTTGTTACTCTGTTGGTGCAAGATAATAAAGAGGTCGAATCTATCATAACATACTTCTATTTGTATCTCTTTTATTTTATATGTTGTTCCTTATGTTGTCTACTTTAGGATGATGCAAAGCATTGATATCTCTTTTTGGATATCTTCTATATTGACTAAAAAAGGCACATGTTCTCTTCTTCCATTGTGTTTGTAGTTCCATAACATATTCTACCGAAAATAAGGGAAGGAGAACAAGAATTCATACCTTCCTCCTATTGCTAGGTGAAAGTGATTCTTGATTAAGGATGACACACTTTTGACTCAAAGTGAGGGGTAAGTTTATGATAGATATACATTGCCACGTGAAGAAGAGGTTGTAGCCAAGGACTTACACCTCTTGTATAAGAGAGAATCCTTGAGCAAATGTAATAACTTCACACAAGGAATGACACCCAGTCATGAAAAAACACCACTCCACAAATGGAAAGTAGATCCTTAGAGAGGAGAGAGTGAGGAGGAGAAATCAATCATTGCCCCCCAAGTGTAAGAATAATGAGAAAATATCCAATGCAAGAAAATACATTAGTGTTAGTCCCAACCGATGCTGAGAGAGGAGGGGTGAATCAACACTATACCATTTATTATATATGTAAACTTAATTAAAACTTCTTATTCAAACTTAATACTTATCAATATAAGAAGTATTGATAAGAAACATGCACACAAAAATGTAACACACAAGACTACCAAGATTTATCATGTGGAAACCCAAATGGGAGAAAACCACAGTGTGATTAGAAACTCACAAAATATGCACTCTTCTGGACTATGCCTGATGAGGAGCCATCCCTATTAGGAGATTACAAAGACACTGTTAGGTGCCACCCAGTTGAGGGATTTTCTTTGAGGCCTGTTAGAACCTTTACCCTATTAGAGGTAGCCTTGTTAAAGGACTTAGGATTATCATTTAAGATGTCACCTAGTTAAGGGATTATACAAAGGGACCTGTTAAATTTCACCAAAGGGACCTGTTAAATTTCACCAGGGTAAGGGATTTTACTATTGTAGTTATTAGAAAACAACAGAAAGAATGATCTGTTGCAATAGCTACTTTTAGCTTAATCAAATCCAAATGAAGCTCTTCGGTTTGACTACCGGTTACACTTGCTCTGCACTCTACCGATGCTCTGCATCACACTTTCTCTGCACTCTTCTGGTGCTTTGCATTCTTTCTTTGCTCTTCACACTATCCAAGTTCTGCACACTCTCTTCACCACTACTATTTACTTAACAGTTTTGTCCTCTTCTCATCTTGCTAGATCACCTCTCCTCATAATTGCACTTTGCAGTTTTTACAATCAAAATTTTTGGTTTTTGCTAGAAACCTTTATACAAAACTCAGTAGATTTGAAATTAAAAAATTTCCAAATCTTCCCGCACTCTCTGTGCGCTCTCCATCAACATAGCCAATGACTCATCCTTAACTTCCTTTGGGTCATGTTCTGTCTTTTTAATGCAAACCGAAAAGTCCACACAAATCTCACCTTAACTGATTGTTAACTATAGTAGACTTCACTATCCATTTGTTTGCTGATATCTCACCATGATTCAATCACATTTTTTCATCACATCCATCTTATCGGTCACTACTCCGAGATTCACAGAGGATATCATCCTTCAACCGGTATCACCGGTTCACTAGTGTAACTCTTCACCTTTTGCCATCGGCCATTGATCATCAATTAGACTGATCACTTGTCTGTCCAGAGTGTTCTGATCATGCATAAGACTACTAAATTGTTATTTAAGTCACCTCTTGTGACCACATCATCATTTCATCTGCTATTTTTAAGAAACTGATCTCAATGCCTATCGAGTTCTTGACTGACCGAACGGTTACTCTCTTTTCCCTTCAACCGATTAGCCTTCTAACAACACACTGATTAAGTGTATCAATGATGTATATTTGGGAAGCACTAAATCCTCCATGCTGTTTGCATCCATGAGTAAACCATTAAGGTTTACCACATGTTATTGCATATGAGCTTGTCCTTATTCACTGGTAAGTGTTGGTCATCAATGACAATACTAACTGATGAGCCGATTGTGCCAACACCATTAGTTATGCCAACAATCTCCCCCTTTGGCATTGATGGAAACACTGGAAACTTCTCTTTTTAGCAACCAATCACTTCTTCTTCTGTTGTGCTTGAGTAAAGATCTTACTCCCCCTTTCACTGGCTTCCATTCATGTCACATCTGACTTCATCTTCCTTCATGTCCTTCATGTTACATCTGGCTTCACTCCCCCTTTGAAATCAATGCCAAAGGTGTAGTCTAGATAACCTAATGCACATACTACAATGACTGCTCCCCCTAACAGGAGTGGTCGATAACCATAAATCTAAATACATAAAATCTTCAGGAAAGTCATACCAGATTGATGTTGTTCTGATCTTCACTTACCTTAGAGTATACAGGGGAATTACCCCTAGCTTACCTCTGAGATACTCAAAAGTATCCTTAGGTAGTGGCTTGGTGAATATGTTTGCAGCCTATTCCTTGGTTGCCACATATTCCAGTCTAACTTCTTTTTCCTACACCTGTTCCCTAAGATAATGATATTTTATTGCAATATGCTTGGTCTTAGAGTGCATTACCGGGTTTTTTGATATGTTAATGACATTTGTATTGTCACAATGTATCAACACTGGTTCAGTCACCATTTCTTGGATACCTTTCAAGATCTACTTAATCCATACTACCTATATATAGTTGATTACAACAACTACATACTCCACCACAACTATGGATTGAGAGATACGATTATGTTTCTTGCTTGTCCATGACACAATGCCATCTCCAAGAAATAATGCACCTCTACTCGTACTCTTTCTGTCGTCAATGTTCCCTACCCAATCTACATCGATGAAGACACTTAGTTGAAATTTCCCTTATGTGGATACCAGAGACCATACTAATTAGTCCCCTTAAGATATCTAAATATCCTCTTAACCGCCACCATATGAGTCTCTTTTCAATATCCAGCAAATCTAGCAACCAAGCCAATTGCTTGTGCTATATCCGGTCTACTATGTATTGCATACTGCAACTTACCGATCATGGGTCGATATAATGTCTCATTTACTTCATTAGCCTCATCATTTTTGGAGAGCTTTCAACCTATAACCATCGAAGTTCCAATAGGTTTGGAATCTTCCATTCAAAAGGTCTTCAATACTTCCCTTATATATTTGGTCTGGCTAATGAATATACCATTCTTTAGCTAAGATACTTTCAGGCCAATGAAGAATTTTATTTCACCGAGCATGGACATTTCAAACTCTTTCTTCATTTCATCATCTCCTCCAAAGATGATGTCATCTACAATTTTTTTTGCAATCAAATGATTTCCTTCTTGTCCAATCTTTAAATACAAGTTACTGTTGTTACTGGTTCTCATGAAACCTATACTTATCAGGTATGAGTGCAGCCTCTCATACCAAGCTCTTGGTGTTTTTTAGCCCATACAAAGCATTTTTTAGCTTGCATACCATGTATCTTCCATCTTTTGAAGCAAACCCTTCCGGTTGCTCAATGTACACTTCTTCCTCTAGAACACCATTCAAGAATGCCAATTTGACATCCATTTGGTAGACCTTTAACTTCCTATAGGCAACATAAGAAAGCAAGATTTGACTCCTTCCAGTCTGGCCACCGGTGCAAATGTCTCTCCATAGTCCAAACCTTCTTCCTGTGCATACCCTTTGCAAAATAATCTTGCTTTGTTTCTTACTACTTGACCGGTTTCATCCATTTTGTTTCTAAACACCCACTTCATGCCTATTACATTTTTGTTCTCCAGTTTGGGCACAAGGATCCAAGTTTCATTTTTCTCAATTTGCTCCATTTCTTCATCCATAGCTTTGATCTAGTCTTCATCTTTTAGAGTTTCCTTTGCTATTTTGGGCTCAATTTTAGAGAGCAGACAAGTACTCTCCCTTGTTTTTCTTCTAGTCAATACTACTACATTTTTATCACCAATAATATTGTTAGCAAGATGATTATTTCTGACATACCTTGGCTGTACTGGTTCATTTCTTGGAGCTTCTTCTACCGATTGTGTAGGTTCTACTTCACATGTTTCCTCATTTGCAGCTACATTAGGATTCTCTATAGTAGGTTTGTTTGATATAATGTAAACAAATCCTTGATAGTTCTTTGGTTCATTCTTGCCATCCTGTTCATTTTTCTAAGAGAACTCATCCAATTTGACATTTGCACTCTCCACAATCTTACTGATCCTTTTGTTCAAACACCGGTATGCTTTACTCTTTGTGGAGTAACATAAGAAGGTTCCTTCATCACTTTTAGGATCAAAATTTCCAGAGTACTAATCCCTCTAGATGTAATACCTTCTTCCAAATACCTTGAAGTAACTCACATTAGGTGAATATCCACACCATAATTTATAGGGAGTCTTATTTGTCCCCTTCTTCACCTGAATCCAGTTCAAGATATACACAACAATACTCATTGCTTCTCTCTAGAAGACATGTGGAATATCCTTTTGTATCATCAGAGTTCTTGCACAATTAATTAGAGTTCTGTTTCTTCTTTCAACAACTCCATTCTGTTGAGGTGCTCTATGTGCAAACATCTGCTTCATAATCCCCTGTTCTTCATAGTAATTTATGAACTCTTGAGAGTTGAACTCTCCTCCTCTGTCCAATCTCAAGCATTTTAGACTCTTACTAGTTCCTCTCTACACTCGATCCTTGAAGACCTTGAACATGTGAAAGGCTTTAGATTTTTCTTTCAAGAATACAACCCACACCATTCTTTAGAAATCATCTACAAACAACATGAAGTACTAGTCCCCATAGAAACTCTTAGTCCTCATAGGACCACACAAATTTGTATGCACTAGGTCCAACACATTCTCAGATGAATAAGATTTGCTGCTAAAACTATATCCGGTCAACTTTCCTAGCTGACAATATTTACACATAGCATTCTCAGGTTTCATATTGTCAGACATACCTCTGATAGACTTCATTCTACTAACCTTTGATATGCTATCAAAATTAACATGACACAATATTTTGTGCCACAACCAACTGTCTTCTACATTTTCCATTAGCCAACTTCCTACAGTGGTGTCTAGGTAGAACAAATTACCTTTGGTTTGTTTACTGGTAGCAATTAGACCTCCTAATTTATCACTTATTTTGCATATTCCTTCATTAAACTCCAACTGGTAACCCTTATTGTTAAGTTGTGAAACACTTAACAAACTATACTTTAGCCCTTCTACCTAGTAAACATCTTCATAATTGGTTTTATCATTTAGAGCTATAGATCCCTTACCTTTTACCACATGAGGAGCATCATTACTGAATATCACTAGTCCTCCATCATAGTCCTCCATGCTGAGGAATTTGTTCCTGTCACCAGTCATGTGGTGAGTGCAACCACTGTCAATTACCCAGTCTCTACACCGATTTGAACTAGATATGATTGCCATATCACTTGCTATCTTCCTTTACCACTACAAATGCAATCCCTTCTCCATCATATCTTTCTGATTCTTCATCGGTAACTCCTTCTTCTACAAGATAGCAGTCCTTTCTCTTCTCTTTGTATCTTATGAAGTTATCCTTCCAATCATTGTCAAGACATCTGGATGCAATATGACCTATTTTATTGCATGAGAAATACTTCAAGGGTAGTTTAGCTCTGTACTTCCCTTTTCCTCTTAGAAACCTTCTTTCTATTAGGGCTTCAAGCTCATCTTGTTCCTGATATTTAGATAACAAGTTGTTATGTTCATAAGAATGACCTATTCTTGTAGCAGAACTATTTCCATTTTCTTTCTTCTCATTGTTGGTGCAAGTGTCATGGAAGATTTGAAGGAAGCATCAATCTTAGGCATACTGTTATCATAGTTGCTTAGTTCAAAGGAAGTCAGCTTACCGATCAGGGAGTCAAGTGTAACATTAACTATTCCCAAAGATCTAAGTTCATGAATTGCAGAAACCCTTATGGCATATTGTGATAGCAAGGTTATCAATATTTTGCTGACCACATCATCTTCTTCAAGTTTTCCTCCACCACTTTTGATGGAATTTACCATATCCTTTATTCTTTTGCTATACTGTTCTATATTTTATCCTTCTTGCATGCTCATCTCATTGAATTTGCCTCTCAAACTATCCACCTTATCCTTTTGTACATGATGATCTCCTCCATAGACATTATTCATCTTATTCCACATCTCATAGGCTATTTTTTCAGATCTTGAACCTCAACATACTCATTATCAGATAGAAAACTAGCAATCCTACCCATAGTTGCAATGTTATCTTGTTTCTCTTTGATCTGATCTGCAGTGAGAACCCCTATAGGTTCATTGTACTCTATGATTACATGATTCCAGTAATGATCTCCTAGGGTTCTTAGGTAGAGCTTCATTCTACCACACCATAATATGTAATTCTCCTTCGAGAACTTGGGGCCCTCATTTTGCATCATCTTGGATCTTTCCTTAAGTTGTTAAGCTCTTTTGAATCTAAGGACCAAGGCTCTGATACCAAGTGTTAGTCCCAACTGATGTTGAGAGGGGAGGGGTGAATCAACACTATACTGATTATTATAGATTTAAACTTAATTAAAACTTTTTATTCAAACTTAACACTTATCAGTATAAGCAGTATTGATAAGAAATAGGCACACAAAAATGTAACACACAAGACTACCAACATTTATCACGTGGAAACCCAAATGGGACAAAACCACGGTGTGAGTAGAAACTTACAAAATCTGCACTCTTCTGGAGTACGTCTGATGAGGAGACATCCCTGTTAGAAGATTACAAAGACACTATTAGGTGCCACCTAGTTGAGGGATTTTCTTTAAGGCCTGTTAGAACCTTTTCCCTGTTAGAGGTAGCCATGTTAAAGGGCTTAGGATCATCATTTAAGATGTCACCCGGTTAAGGGATTTTACAAAGAGACCTGTTAAATTCCAACCGGTTAAGGGATTTTACTATTGTAGTTATTGGAAAACAATAGAGAGAATGATCTACTATAATAGCTACTCTTAGCTTAATCAGATTCAAATGAAGCTCTTCAGTTTGACCACCGGTTACTCTTGCTCTGCACTCTACCGGTGCTCTGCATCACACTTTCTCTGCACTCTTCTAGTGCTCTGCATTCTTTCTCTGCTCTTCACACTATCCAAGCTCTGCATACTCTCATCACCACTCTGCTATTCACTTAGTATTTCTACCTTCTTCTCATCTTGCTAGATCACCTCTCCTTAGAATTGCACTTTACAATTTTTACGATCAAACTTTTTGGTTTTCGCTAGAAAACTTTATACAAAACTCAGTCCAAATCTTCTCGCACTCTCTCTGTGCACTGTCCATCAATCTCACCAACAACTCATCCTGGACTGCCTCTGTAACTCATAATTTCACCAACCTCTGGGCCGTCTTCTATTTTTTGAATGCGAATCGAAAAGTCCACACAAATCTCACCTTAATTGATTGTTAACTGTAGTAGGCTTCACTATCCATTTTCTTGATGATATCTCGCCATGAATGACACCTTTGGTCATCACATCCAGCTTACCGATCATTTCTTTGAGATTCCCAGAGGATACCATCCTTGAAACTGTATCACCAGTTCACCGGTGTAACTCTTCACCTTTTTCCACCGGTCAGTGATCATCAATTAGACTGATCACCTATTTGTCCAGAGTGTTCTAATCATGAATAAGAATACTAAACTATAATCTGAATCACCTCTTGTGACTGCATCATCATTTCATATGCCAGTTTGAAGAAACAGATCTCAATACCTATCAAGTGCTTCACTAACCGGTTGGATACTCTATTTTACCATCAAGTGATTATTCTTCTAACAACACATTGCTTAAGTGTGCCAATGATGCATATTGGGGAAGCAATAAATCCTCCATACTGTTTGTAGCCATGATTAAACCATTGATTTTTAGCACATCTTCTTGCCTATGAGATTGGCCTTATTCACTGGTACGTGTTGATCATCAATGACAATACTAACTGATGTACTGGTTGTGCCAACACCATTAGTTATGCCAACAAATAGTTTATGTGAAATGTATCTTAGAAGAATTGGTAATCTTCAAAGAGAGAGAGAGAGAGAGAGAGAGAGAGAGAGAGAGATATCACATATTCCCCCAAGGAGGGATTATTCATAAGAGACATACCATTGATAGAAAGGATATCAACACATGAAAAAAGAAACCCCTAAAGGGAATAGTGATACATTAGATAGAAAGAGAGAGGTAGAAAAAACCATCCTTGCCCCCCAAGCAAGATGACAAAGAGGGAGCTTACACATCTTCTAAAGAGAGGTTATTCATAAGAGACACATTGTTTCAAACAAATAATGGGTGCTGACCAAGGAAAAAATATGTGCTCACATGAAGGATAACTCTATGAAAGAAAGGGCATCACACAATGAATAAAACAACACAAAAGAAGAGGTAATTTTTAAAAAGAGGAAGAAAAAGGTTTACAAAAGTTCTTTGAGGAGATATTATTCATAAAAGATGTACCATTTCAAGAAAGAAATAGGTTCCATCAAAGAAACAAACATGTGCTCACATGAAGAATAATTCCATGCAAGAAAGGACATAAAATTATGAATAATGCAATCACAAAGAAAATAGTGAAACCTTAAAAAGAGGAGAGAAAGAGGTGGAAAATCATGTTGCTATCCCTAAGATATTTGATGTTGTAGAAGAATCATCTCTAATGACATAGAGCCCCCAATTAAGTTCACTACTTATGTAATAGGGTGAGGAGAAACATGAGGGTGAAAGGAGTTGTAGCGTCCTAAAATTGCGACACTTGCAATTTCGACTGCATTTGGGTCTTCACGATGGTGGCGCAACGTTGAACCTGAATGGAGACCCCAAAACCTATTTACAACACCAAAAACTGCATTTTTCTGCACCTTGGCATGATCCCTCCTTGCACCGTACTGTCCCGAGAGGTGGGACCATGGTGCCCAGTGCCCTGGTCCCCCAGGACAATGGTGCCCAGCGCCCTGGTCCCTGGCCCTATTTTGGGCCCGTTCTCTTTTGGGCATCGGGTCTTTAAGTTTGCAATTTGGAAAATAATGTTTCCTGGTCAGCCTAAGGTCAAAAAAATCAGTCTATCAACCCTAATTGACAAGTATATAAACTACTTTTCCTCTCCTAGAAAGGAGGAAGAAAAAGAGGAAGACATATGTGAACAAGACGCGGAAGCGATATTCAAGCATTCAAGCATTCAAGCATTCAAGCATTCCTTCAAGCAATTGAGCATTCTAAGTCTCCATTCAAGGCTAAGTGTTGCATTCAAGACAAGGATTCAACCATTGAAGAGGAGATCACATACAACATACAACATACTACATACATTACACCTTCGCATGTAAGAATACAAACATTCTTACAACAAGGTATCAGTACTTGTTTACATTACAAACATTTACATTTACAACATTCTCATTTCTTGGTTAATTCCAAAACCGGGGTTTGACCTAAAGGCAAACCCCTCATCCCGAACCCCCCAACCATCCTCTCTTTTCTGTGTGTAGGTTGCAGGTACGTGACTGTAATTGAAGATCTGGAATCCTTGTGCAGAGACGAACAGATCCCCCTTCGTTTCGCAGATTTTTCGGAGGACCGTGTGCACGCCGGGTGCCATCATCCCGTCAACTTTCACTCAAATTTGCAGAACAACACCGTCTCAACATTTTACTGCTAATTCTAGGTCCGCAGCTTCATCCCATATCCCTATCTCTGTTTATAAGTGAATCTTTCTTGCTTCTACATGCATTCCTAGTTCAATCTTTCTATCTACATTCTTTACAAAAGAGGGTATCCTTGATGTCACAACCCTTGAAACTCATTTAGAATCCAATCTTGCATTGCGTGGGATTGGATCTTGTGGGTTTCAACCCCTCTTTTGAATGTAAAGTCTCCCCTAAGTGAAAACCATCAACCCTAGTGACTCTTCCTTCTCTCTCCTTGGAGTTGGGGAGGGGAGAACGACTAGGGTTCGATTTTTCCACTTTACACTTTGGTGAACCTGACGTGAACATCCTCATTCTGATTATTCATGGTTAGATCTGAAATTTTTTGCTTCCTTAATTACATTTCCATGTTTGATCTTTTGCAAATTTTAAAAGGCTAATTGCATAAAAACCCTAAAATTTTCTTTTTAGTAATTAAACTTGTGGAATGTTTAATTGTTAATGCTTGTTTCAGATTTACCCTTCTATTGCAAATTGTCAATTCATATTTGTGCTTTAATTTTGAAAATTAAGTGGTTAAATGTCAAAACCCTAATTTTTAAGACCTTCTTGATTCAACCTTTGACTGATAATTTCATTGATCAAAACACCTCCAAATCGGCTGTAACTTTGGATTCCGCAATAAAATCACAATATCTTTCATCCCTCAAAATTTGGAAAAAAGTTGCGAGGACCGTGTGCACCCCGAGCGCCATCGTCCCCGACATTTTTTCCGAAATTTCGGGAGCTAGATCTTATTGTATTTTTCTACTAAAATCCAGAATTTTGGCTGATTTTATCAATTTTAACACCTTCAAAATTAAAGTCGTAGTTGGTCTAGCGATTGCTTGGATTGAGGCTTGTAATCATTCAAAATATGTTGAAATTAAAATTCATATCAAAATTGTGTTTCTTACAGTCTTAAATCTGAAAAGTGTGTTGGCATTCATTCGGAATTTCAGTGTTTTATTCAAATTTTTGCAGTTTGTGACTTTTGAAATTAAGTGTTTAATTGCAACAACTTTGATTTCCATTTTCAAAATTCGAATTTTGCATGAAATCGAGTCAATTTTTAAATTTCAAAGCCTGCATTGCTTTCAGCATTCCCTCTAAAATCATAAAATTCAAAATTTCAGTTTCCCTCTCTTTTTCAAAATTCAAAATTTGCAATTTTTCAACAATCTTGGTAGGGTTCAATTTTGAGATTGCAACTTTAATTTGGCCTATCTACAGATCATAAAATCACTCAATTTTTTCAGATTAGCTTTAAAATCATCATAACTTTCATCCCTGAAAATTTTGAAAAAAGTTGCAAGGACCGTGTGCACTCCGTTCACCACGGTCCCTGACATTTTTTTCGAAATTTCGAGAGATTGTCCTGATTGCATTTAATAGCTTAAATCTAGGAGATTGGCTGATTTTATTGAAATTTGCTACCTCTAAAATTCAAAATCTTCTCTCTCTCTTTAGTGCATGAGTTTTACAACAATAAGCCCTACTTACACTATTCCCGTTAGACGAAGCCTTAGAATTAAGTCCTTCCAAGGTTTAATTACTGAGGAGATGGAACCTAATTTGAATGGCCTTTTTAACGAGGACATGGGTAATTCCTCTAATCCTCTTAATGATGAAGAAGCTCTCCATGAGGTTTCTGTAGAACAACTTTCAAAATTGGATAACCAATTTGATGATTTTCGACAATGGATGTCTCAAGAATACCCCGATAGTCAAGCTCTTTCATTAATTGAGGGTCTAAAACGTATGGTTCAAAGTGATAAGAATGGAATTGATATTTTGCGTGGTATTGCACACATTGTGGATTCAAATGTGATGCCTATGAAAAGTTGTGCCGAAACTTTAGGTTATACACAACCTCCTACTCAAGTTAATCATTCTATTCCTTTGACAACTCCTATTGCTAGTATACCTACTTTTACATCAAACATAATGACTACTTCAATACAAGACATTCCTCCTATGATCACTAATCATGGGGGCAATCCTTCTTCTTCAATCAACCCTCTTCCTTCATTCAATCCGACTTCTTCATTCATTCCTTCAATGAGTGTTCCTATTATATCTCCACAAATAAACATGACACAAGGGGGCAATTCATTTAACCCTTCCATTCCTCCTTGTAGTGTTCCTCCTTTCCAATCATCTCCTATGACTAACTATCATAGTGTCCCACTACCTTACTCTCAATCAATACCTTCTTTCAATAACATAATACCTCCATCACAATCTAACACGTCTAATATGAACTCTTCGATTGAAGCGACCATTAACAATCTTGCACAAACTGTCTCTTCTTTACAGCAACAAATTGCCTCTATGAATCAATCTAAGACTAGTGTGCCCACATTTGATGTTGCGAGCCCACTTTCTCTTGACATTGTTCGAGCTATCCCCCCTAAACATGTTGAAATCCTGCATTTGGAGCTTTATAATGGTAAGGGTGATCCTCTAACACATGTTAAGACCTTTCAAACAATATGTACCGATTTTGCTTATGACCAAAGGTTGCTTGCAAAACTGTTTACTAGAACATTGAGAGATAAAGCCCTACAATGGTATTGCTCGTTGCCTTCTTATTCTATTACTTCTTTCGAACAACTTGCAAATGCTTTTATTCAACAATTTCAAAACAATATAAGTCCTAAAGTTACTTTGATTGATTTAATGCATTGTAAACAAGGTGTTAAAGAAAAAGTGACTGATTTCATTGGTAGATATAAGCATTTGTATGCTCAAATTTCTTTTCCAGTACCTGACAATGATATTCAAAGAATCTTTCTTTCTAATTTCCAAAAAGATATTAGACAAAAACTTCTATTTTCTGAGTTTACTTCTTTCCAACAGTTGTGCGCAACTCTTCACAATTATCAACTGACTATGAGTCAAATGGAACAAGCAAATCCTATGGCTCCGAGTGATAAGGGTGATAGTAGTCAACAACCATTTGGGAAGTTTAAACCAAATAGAGAGTCCATTAAATTCAATGAAAACATCATCAACAACAATGTGAATGCGGCATCAGGTGTGCCTCCTATTTCTAAGTTTTTCAAGAAAGAAAGAAAGTTTACTCCTTTGAATGAATCATTGCATAGTATTATGAATAAGTTATTGGAACAAAATGTGCTTACTCTTCCTCCTATAAGGTAAATAGATCCTGCAAAGATTAACTCACCCTATTTTGATAACAAATCTTTTTGTCAATTTCATCGTCAACCTGGGCATGATACTGAAAAATGTTTCTCTTTAAAGGGTAAAATTCAAGATTTGATTGATAATAATACTATCTCTATTTCTAATGTGAATGATAAAGGCAACACATCTGTAGCTCCTCCTAACCAAAATCTTAAGATTTTTACTCATCCATTGCATTCTCATACCTCTAATGCGATTGATACTAATGATTCCTCTATCTCACCTGATGATCTTGTGTCTATGACTCCGAATGTGATTAACTTTGTAGAGCAGCAGAAAATCCGTAAAGAACCTTCCATCACCTTTGATTCTAGTGAAACTATCAGGGCACTTGATGGTCCTTTATATATAGTTGCAAAAGTCAAGAATACACCTTGCCGTGGAGTGCTTATTGATCCTTCTTGTATGGTTAATATCATTACTAAAGAATTTCTTTTTACTTTGCAATTGAATCAAGTGATCTATGATGAAACAAATGTGGTTGTGAAACTATTTGATGCATTTTCTTCTCCTGCAATTGGTTCTATTACATTGCCTATTGAGGTTCATAACAAATCCCTTGATGTGGACTTTGCTATTATTCCATCGTCCGAACAATTTCATGTGAAGCTAGGCTATCCTTGGCTGTCTTCCATGAAAGCTATTGCTTCTCCTATTCACAAGTGTTTGAAATTTCCCCATAATGGTGAAGTTTTTACTATCAATCATAGCCTCTTTATAACCTACGGAAAGAACTTATAGCATTCCTATTGATTACTTTTGGCCTAAACAATTCCAATCTCTTCCTCCGAGAAGTGATCATCTTTTCAAATCTTATCAAAAGTGGAAGAAAGATATGATCCTATCTATAAGTGAACCTAGAACACCAAAACTTGACATTCCTATCGTTCTTGAGAAGGAAGTTCTTCCTTTGAAAGATAAAACTAATGTCTTTCCTCAAGAAGATTCCCAACCCATTCCTATGAATGTGACTATGCCTATATCTAATAAACTTCCTAAAAGTAGACCTATACCTCCTCGTCATAATGGACTTGGTCTCCTTCCTAAACCAAATATTCCTCCCTTATATGGAGCAGTTCCTCCTCCTTCCTCTTATGGAGAGAAGAGACCTTCCTCTTCTCCTATTGTTCAACCTAAGAGACCAACCTAAACACCCAAGTGATAAGGATGAGAACATTCCTCCTCCTCAATCTTTGCAAATCCCTACTAAGACTAGACGAAATCATTCTGCACGTGAACGCCAACGAAAGCGTCATCTTAGAGCTCAGCCAGCTGCTTCTCAAACTTTGCAATCCCCAAAAACACCTTCAAGCAATATTATTCCATTTTCTCCTCAGCCAACGATTGAGCCAAAATCTCCTAAACATAAGATGCATAATGGTCTTGATCCTGTGCGAGTTAAAGATCCTATTTTTATAAATCTTGATGATGATATGGATGAAAATGTTATTCATGATGAAAATGTTACTCCTGTTCATTCTGATAGTGAATATGAATATGTTGATGTTGATAACCATTTATCTAACGAATTTTCTAAAGCACTTATCCTAGCTCCTAGACAAGAACGCCGTGGCTTGGGATATGAACATAGCCCTTGTTTGGATCTTGTGATAGTTCCATCTGCTGTGTTGGATGTTCCTCCTCTAGCGTGTTTCCTGCCTTCCCGAAATATTGATCAACAAGATCGGGGGGTAGATGACGTGCTAGATTAGTTCATTAGCATAGCAGACTCTCTCCTCCTCTCTTTTGTTACTTCTTCTATGTGTTATTCTCATTCTTCTATTTGTTGTCCTTAGTGTTGTCTACTTGAGGATGATGCAAAACATTGAGATCTCTTTTGGTCTCTCTCATGTTGAGTCAAAAGACACATGTGTTCCCTTCTTCTAGGTGATCTTCCTTGATTGGGGAATGAAGAACAATTATGCATACATACATATGATATACATGAATTATCATACAACATACTGACCTCGAGGAAAGTGAAGTCACCTCATTCTTTGTGTTTTGTGTCTATTGTCCTTGGGCTTATCTCACACTTGGGGGCTAAATCCTTGTGATAATTTGCTCCTTTCTCATTTCTTATATGTATCACTACCTTAAAGCAATCACCCCCGGTGAGGCGTGTGCGATCACTTTAACATAGGGGGGCATACATCCCGTCCATATCTTTTCAAGATACTTGAAAATTTCTTGACAAATTTAACTTTGCCTTGAAAATTTTTGATATCTTTCTTGCATGACTCATAGTGAGGGAACCTTACTACTGACAGTCATGGTTCTCCCTCGTGATCTTCCCTTTTACTTTGTCAATCAAAGTCGTAAGATCCTTAGTCCACTGGGGGCTTGGTGTATCTTGCCTCCTTGACGTGGTGAAAGTTTTTTTCAATGTTGTCTCCTTGTACTTTACCGGAAGTATGAGCGTACGCTTATACTCCCGCTAAAGTGGGGGCTAAATGTAGCGTCGTAAAATTGTGACACTTGCAATTTCGACTGTGTTTGGGTCTTCACGATGGCGACACAATGTTGAACCTGAATGGAGACCCCGAAACCTGCTTACAACACCAAAAATTGCATTTTTCTGCACCTTGGCATGATCCCTCCTTGCACCCTGCTGTCCCGGGAGGTGGGACCATGGCACCCAGCGCCCTGGTCCCTGGCCCTATTTTGGGCCCAGTCTCTTTTGGGCATCGGGTCTTTAAGTTTGCAATTTGGAAAATAATGTTTCCTAGTCAGCCTAAGGTCGGAAAAATCAGTTTATCAGCCCTAATTGACAAGTATATAAACTACTTTTCCTCTCCTAGAAAGGAGGAAGAAAAAGAGGAAGACATATGTGAACAAGATGCGGAAGCGATATTCAAACCTTCAAGCATTCAAGCATTCAAGCATTCCTTCAAGCAATTGAGCATTCTAAGTCTCCATTCAAGGCTAAGTGTTGCATTCAAGACAAGGATTCAACCATTGAAGAGGAGATCACATACAACATACAACATACTACATACATTACACCTTCGTATGTAAGAATACAAACATTCTTACAACAAGGTATCAGTACTTGTTTACATTACAAACATTTACATTTACAACATTCTCATTTCTTGGTTAATTCCAAAACCGGGGTTTGACCTAAAGGGAAACCCCTCATCCCTAACCCCCCAATCGTCCTCTCTTTTCTGTGTGTCGGTTGCAGGTACGCAGCTATAATTGAAGATCTGGAATCCTTGTGCAGAGACGAACAGATCCCCCTTCGTTTCGCGGATTTTTCGGAGGACCGTGTGCACGCCGGGTGCCATCGTCCCGTCAACTTTCGCTCAAATTTGCAGAACAACACCGTCTCAACATTTTACTACTAATTCCAGGTCCGCAGCTTCATCCCATATCCATATCTCTATTTATAAGTGAATCTTTCTTGCTTCTACATGCATTCCTAGTTCAATCTTTCTATCTACATTCTTTACAAAAGAGGGTATCCTTGATGTCACAACCCTTGAAACTCATTTAGAATCCAATCTTGCATTGCGTGGGATTGGATCTTGTGGGTTTCAACCCCTCTTTTGAATGTAAAGTCTCCCCTAAGCGAAAACCATCAACCCTAGTGACTCTCCCTTCTCTCTCCTTGGAGTTGGGGAGGGGAGAACGACTAGGGTTTGATTTTTCCGCTTTACAGGAGTGCTAAAGCACTACCTTTTCACCTAGAAAGAGAGCAAGAGATCTATTGAAAGACATATACGAGCATGATCATATTGTTCTTGAACAAATTGCTTCAATGCTTTACACTTTCCAAGAGAATGAGAATAACAATTACAAAAAAGACAATGCAAATCACCTTTCTTATGCTTATAATTGTAACTAGGTCTAATGAAAGGAAAATCAATATTCTTATCATTCTTCAATCTACAAAAGATTCTAGTTGCTAATATTTCTTGATCATTAATAGATGTAGTTTAATTCTTTTGAGATTGAGGACAAGAGTTGTTATTAGAATAGGAAGGATTACCATCCATTATTTTAACTTTACCACTATCAATAAGTTCTTTTATTGAATTTTGAAAATCGGGACAATTATCGACATGGTGATCATGGGTTTGATGAAATGAACAAAAATGAGCTTTTGAAGAGGAATCTCTTTTGTGAGCACTAATGGATTTTTATCTTGCAAGATGATTTTTTGAAGTCTTGAATCCTAAGGAGTTCATCCATAGGATATTTATTATCATTTCCTAGGCCTTCTCTAGTTATTTGCGTAGGAGGGTTTATAGGGACTCGAATTCCTTGTTCAAATTTTCCAAGTCCTTATGCTCTTAAACCTTGTTTTGATAATATGTTAAAGCCACTCCTATAAGAATATTTTAATTGAGAAGGTGGGAGAACATTATAATAAATTTATTTGAAATTTATAGTGTAAGGATGTTTAGAAGGAATGAAAGGATTAGTAGATGAAGAAGGAATATCCTATAAAGGAGGATTTTCCTTTCTTTCATCATGCATATCCTCTTTGGTAGATTGGGAAGGAATATCCTTATCATTTAAGGCCTCATCTTTGCTTAATTTTATATGTGGAGAGAGATCATGAATGAAATGCATGACATCATCTTCTCTACATATGCTTTTATGTTTAAGATAGGCTCGAGGAGAATAAGGAGGATCTAGAGAGATGCAAACACCAATATTTTGACCTTTCCCCCCTTACACAAGGGTATGTATATGAGAAGAAGATGGGGACATGCTACTCTTCAATTCTTTCTCCCCATTAGAGAGATCATTGATAGGAGTATTAGCTCTTTCTTCATTCACATTAGATACCCTAGGGGAGGTACAAGTATTAGGTTTCTCATTGTCATCTCTAGGATTAGGATCTACAAAAGCTTTTAGATGATCTACATATGAAATGTATTTTCCCCAAAATATCACCATAGCACAACATATATGAAAAATGAAAGCTTTGAGATCTAATCTATGAAAATGAATCAACTTGGAAATCTGAAAAATGCAATATGTTCAAGTTCTATGAAGGAAAAGAAGTAACATGAAGTGAAAGAAGCCATTATCCAACACATGATTATAATAAATGTACGTAAAAAGTAATGTAATCATATGTGAAATTGCAAATAGATCAAGTCCATTAATTGTCATGATTAATATTGAAATTTAAGTTCAAGCAAATTATTTGAAAATAAATTAAGATTTTATAAATAAAACCACTTAATTTAATTAAATTGATGATATTCAAATTTGATTTTTTTTTTTTAAATTTTGATAAATGTGAAATGAGAATTTGAAATTTGAGATTTGAAATTTGAATAATTCAAAATTTTAGAAAAAAGGATTATTCAATTTTTGAAAAATTATGCAACCTCCTAGGAAATTTAAATTTATACTTAGGGCCTTGAAATAGCCTCTTAATTTAAATTTAAAATTACCCACTAAGAGATTTGAATTTATCCAATAAAAATTTAATTTTAAAATTAGGGGTTTGTTAAATAACCTCTTAATTTTAAAGTTTGAAATGTTGAAATTTGAGAATTGAAAGAATTAAATTAATTTTAAAAATTAGGGCTCTTTTAATTAACCTCTTAATTTTTAAAAATTTTAATTTGAAATTATCCACAAGAGAATTAAATTTAAATTTAGGATCTTGCAGAAAGAACCACTTAATTGAAAATTTAAATTTAAAAATAGAGCTAGATTGGAATTTGAAATTTCATAAAGTTGAAAAATGCACCAAAATTAATTTAAATCTAGAAATTAGGGTTTGTGTAATTAACTACTAAATTTAAAAATTTAAATTTGAAGTTGAAATTTGATCCAAGGATGTAATTTTGAATTTGAATTTGAATTTAGCAACCAAATTTGAAGAGGAAAATTCAAAATTTAAACAACCCACTTGAGCTCAATTTTAAAATTTTAAAATTAGAGTTTTTGAAATTAACCACTTAATTTTAAAAATTAATTATGGAATTTATCATGTGAATGAAAATTTGAATTTGCAAATTGAATGAATGTTCAAATCTAAAATCATTAATCCAAATTAAGCAATTCACAAGCTCAATTTTGAAAATAAAAATTAGGGTTTTGATGAAATTAACCTCTAAATTCTTAAAATTTGCAAGAAAATCAAACTTGTAATTGAAAATTTGAATTTTAAATTGCATACACTCAGATCTGAAAACAAAAATCAGAATTAATGGTGTAAGGAGTTGGGTTCACCAAAATGTAAAGTGGAAAAGTCGGGGCTTACCAAAATCACTAAGTTGATTTTCACTCAAAGGACTTTACATTCAAACGAGAGGATGAATCTACTAGATACAATCCTAAATGATACAAGGATTGAATACTAAGTAGATTGATTGTGTTTGAAATTAGTTTGATCCTCTTTTGTAATTTGAATAAGTAAAGTGTTGAAATTGAAGACAAAGTAAGCATAAACAGTGAGCTATAGATTTAGGACTTCATCGTGCACCTGGATCTGAGAAGTTTGAGATAAATCGGAGCTACTCTACCAAATCTACCAAAAGTTATAGGGACCATGCATCCGGACTAGTTCACCCTCCTATCGGCCCTCTGAACTTTCCACGCATTGAAAAGGGTTTTTTCGTCTCTCCAATTAAAGCTTAATTTCAGAAGTAAAGATGTGCACTTGCTTCCTGCACACAGAAAGAAGAAGAAAGGGGTTGGGAATAGGGGTTTTCCTAATTCAAACCCTAGTTTGGAATCAACCTTGAATGAAATACCGCAAATGCTTAAAAAAAATGATGGAAAGGTTTACCTTGAGATCTACAATAAATGATGACGGTGCTTTGATTCTTAAATGTAATCACATATGTTGTATGAAATGGTATGAACATGACAAAACCCTAACACACACACATACTTGAAAATGATTGATGTAATGTTGCTCCAATGAATAGATGAAGAATATCCAGCCTTGAGGAATGCTAGATGATGAATGCTTGAATGCTTGATGCTTCAACACTTGAGATCCAATTTTTCCTTCATGAAATATATATTCACCTTATGCTTGTCCATACAAATGAGAGGAGAAGACCTCCTTATATACCTACCTATCATCAAACATTTAATTTTCTAACATAGGCCGACATGGTGGATTTATTTCCTATTGAAATTTGAGATAGGGCTTAGGGGCCAAAATAGGTCCTGATTAGGGAGGACTAGGGCGTGGCACCCTGGTCCTACCCTAATTTAGGCTAGGAACCAGGGGCCATGCAAGGTGCAAAGTGGAAAAATGAAGCTTAGTTGCATAAAAGAGGCATAAATAGGTCCCGATTAAGCATGGGGAGGAGACTATTAAGGTAAGGGCCCAAAATGCGGTCAAAATTGCAGGGGGTGGAATGTTAGGACACTACAGTCTTAAAGAGGGGCAAAATGTAAACACCTAAAAATGACTAGAGATAATTAGATAAATATTAATTATTTATTTAATTATTTTATACCTCTATCAATAAAAAAATTGAATAATTTATTTATTTGATACAATTATCTTATTTCTTTGAAATAAATTATTAATTATTTAATCAAATAATTTAAATTCATCATAATTCATCTAAAATATATCCTAATTAAATAATATTAATTATTTAATTTTCCATCTAACCTAATTCTTCAATCCTAAAATTCACATCACCTTTACAACTCACCTCCCACATCATCATGCCATTTCATCACCATATTGCTAAAATAATTAAATATTATTCATATTTAATTAGCTAAAATTATCTTCAACATCCTCCCTTGTCAAAAGGAAGTGAAACCTTAAGTGACATCTCACATCCTATTCTTCCTCCACTCATCCTATTTACTCTCCAATTGTGCTAATTATGGGATTTCCTAATTACCATTGTGCTTTGTTTCATTATTCTTATTCAAATATTTTAGGATGAGTCTATTAGAATAACACAAATTGCTAGGGCCCGATGACTCTCCTTCACAACATTTTTAGTGATTTTTCTTGGATACAATGCTTGCCTTGGTCATTCTTAGGATTGGTTGACTAGCATAATATAGATTGCTAGACCATTTGACCTCTTTGTTGTGTATATTATTAAGATGAGGTGACTAGCATAACACAACTTGCTGGCCCATCAACTCTTATTTCTCTCTCTCTACCATGTGCTTATAGCATAACACACTTTGCTAGTATTGGATCATGGTATCTTCTCCCTTCAATTGGTGTGCATCCTTGTTCTTATTATAACTTCACATGTGCTCTTGAAATAACATATCAAGAATGATATTAACGATTGAGACATTTTGATTATAGAGGTCTCTTCAACTAGTTGACTTGGTATCTTGTGTTTTAGTCCTGAAATTATTTGTTTTGTGTGTATTTGAATTTTACTTGTCTGGATTGATATTACCTATGCTTGGGGGCTTGATCATCCCTTAGTGTTATCTTGTCCCTAGTTTACTTTTCTCTTAGATTCTCTATCTCTTCATTTCTACTTTACCATCAGTATGCTCATAAGATCATACTCCGCTAAAGTGGGGGCTAAATCTAGTGTTGTAAATTGTATACCTTAAATTAGGGTGTCTAATTTCACACTCTCCTTGCACTCATTTTAGTATCTATCATTATTTGATTCATTATAGGACCTTTTATTTATTTAAATTAATATTTTAATTAATATTATAAGTCCTCAGTTAAATCTCACAAAAATATTACATGGGTCCTTAATCATAAGTATGCCCTTTAATTCTTTTATCTCCTCATTTATCACCTATCTAGGCCCTATTTTAACATGTGTGGCCTTTTATATTTCACCCCAACATCACAACCCAATTTAAATTTAATCATAACCTCTCCTGGGCATTTCCGACCTTGGGTTTGAATTTGGGCCTATATTGGAGGGAGTAAAGGCATCTACTTGTCTTTCTCCTGAGAGAAATCTGATCAAGGTGCCCCACTCCTTGACGTTTTGGTTCAAATTTAAACTAATTAATGGTCAACATGGTTAGGCAGGAAATATTTTCTCATGTTGTCTTTCTCTAAGTTTTGCACCCTAAAATGCTTGATGAGGTATAAAGGTCTCTCTCTCTCTCTTAGCTAGATTTTTAGAACAACACATCTTATGAGCATCTTATCATCAAGACTTCAAGAGTAGATCTAATTGAAGGAGCAACACGATTTTTTAAGGTATCTTCAAGCATTGTTTTATTTATGATTTCATGATTTTTTAATCATGTTATTTCATCAACACATGGAGAACTTATCTTAAGAGAATTGCATCACAAGTGGAGGTATAATGGTTTCAATTCAATCATTTCCTTTGAAGTATTCAAATTCAGACTTATATTCCATTTCATCAATTCTATAGGGTTGAGTCCCAACCTAGGGATTGACTAAGGCAAGCCCTCATACAACCCCAAACTTGGATTAGGTTTTGAGAAAGAAAGCAGTGTTGGGAGATTGTTGGACATTGGCTGATATGTTGTCATTGATGTCAACATATGTGAAGTCAATATGTATTTCTATGTTGTAGTCATATTGGTTGAGTTGGTTGAGCTTGTATGTTGTAGATGAGATGAAGCAATTTAATGGGTTTCAAGATACTCATCTCTAGTTGATTTAGTAGAATTTTCAGAGGTCCGCATGATGATTTGATCAAGTTATGAGATATAATATTATGGATGGTTATTCAGTTGCTCAACATTGGCAGTTTTGGTGAATCTATTTGTTGCACACTAGAATTATAATATCTCTGGTTGTGGATGCGTGTGATGTATTTTGGATGTTTATGTGTGTCCTTAGTTTGAGTATTTCATGATTTGGATATCCACAAGGTAATATTTTAGTTTATCAGCCAATGTCCTACAATCCCCCAACACTGCTTTCTTTCCCGAAACATGATTTGGATATCCACAAGCTTTCATAAATGATTTGGATATCCATAAATGATTTGGATATCCACAAGCTAATCTTTTAGTTTGAGTATTTCATGATTTGGATATCCACAAGCTAAGCTTTGATATACTTTGAGATGACTAATGTGATGGATCTTGATACCATTCATGAGATTTGTGAAAAGTTGGAGACCTTGCATGAAGGTGATAGTCATGTGAAAGTTGCTAAGTTGCAAAGCTTGAAAGGAAAAAATTAGAACTTGAAGATGATAAAATTACTTCTTCTATGAAAAAAGTAAATGAGCTTGTGTGTAGAATCAAATGTGCTGGTGGAGTCCTTAAAGAACCCGAGATTGTTGCTTAAGTGTTGAGATCCTTGCCTCTTGCTTACAAACATAAATCTGCTACTATTGATGAGATCCAGATTGTGACAAGAGACATGTTGGTTGGTAAACTTGCCACTTTTGAGCTAAGTGAGTTTGGTGACTCTCTTCCTAAGACTGAATCTACCTTCAAAGCTACTATTTTTGAAAAGTAGAGATATGATCCAGGAGAAAATTCTACAAGGGTATCTAGATATGAGAAAGAGATCGAAGATGATAAAAAAGAGCTTGAGGAGATTGAATTACTTATTGCTAGAAGATTGTCTAAAGGTGTCGGTAAGTATGAAGGGAAGTTGCCTCTTAAATTTTTTTCATGAAATAAGATAGGACATTTTGCATCAAGGCATTTGAAAAGAGATAGGAATCCTAAGAAGAAATTTAAGCCCTATAAGCCTAAATACCAGAAGAAGTCTTATTATTCTACTGATGAATGTGTGAAGATGATGAATCTGATAAAGGAAATTCTAGAGATGACTTTGTTGGCATATGTGCAGACTATGTTGACATGATGATATTGTATGTTGTCATTGATGTCAATATGATGAAGAGTGAACCAGTAAATTGAAGTAAGCACTTGCAAGAGAACCAATATGATGTTGTGAACCAGTATATGTGAAAAAGTGAACTGGTATGTTGGAATGTGAACCAGTATATGGAATGTTTTGTATATTGAAGTAAACACTTGCAAGAAAACCGATATGATGTTGTGAACCGGTATATGTGAAAAAGTGAACCGGTATGTTGGAATGTGAACCAGTATATGGAATGTTTTGTATCAAGGTTTCGTATGGTATGACTACCAGTTGGTAGTCTTAGCTTCAGGGTTTCTAGTTGAAGTGTTCTATGCCTATGTGATTCAACCAATGACATCGTGTGATGAGTTAGCATTGTAATGAAGAATAGATTGTGTTGCAACATTAGCCTTGTGCACGTGAAGGATCTTGCATGAAGGAGATTGATCCTATCTACCTCAGGAATGTGCGAAGTCTCTGTAAATGGTGGAGAACACGTGATGGGTTATCAGCCTCCAAGAAGCGGTGAAGAACGAACATTGGAGAATGCCTTGAGATCTATTCAAGACTATTGTAATCAATGCAATATGATCAATGGTTAGGATTGAATCAACTAAATTTCTTAACCTAAAAGTTTAGGGTTTAGGGTTTAGGCTACTGACCTATATGTTTCCTATAAGGTCAATGTTGTTTTTCATGTTGAGGTTGTTGGAAAATGGTGTGTGTGTATCTAAGTGCAGAGATACGTGATTCTTGCCACACCAGATAAGAGAATAGATACCTGTAGAGTGTGAGTGTAGAAGGAAGGAACTAAAGCGGATCTACATTGGCATTGAGTGTTGTTACCAGATCATTGTAATACCTATTGACCTCTAACCACTTCAACAGTTGGAAAATCCCTTAATAGGGTAGCTTTAACCAACTTGCTATAAATCCTTTAACAGGGTGACTCAAAATCATTGAGTTCTGAAAAAATCCTTTAATAAGGTAACCTCTAACAGAGTTTAACCCTTAACCGGGTATTTTAGTCATCCCTTAACTGGGTGATCTCTAGTAGGGTCAGTTCCTAACAGAACCTATTGTAAAGTCTTTAACCAGACCAGGCTCCTAATAGAGCATACTTCAAAAGGGTTCAAAGGACAACTTGTGTGTATTCATCCCCATCGTGGTTTTTCCCAATTGGGTTTCCACGTGAAAAATATGTGTGTTATGTGTGATCTTTTTCATGTGATGCTTTGTTATTCTCTGTTAAGAGCTAAAGCATGTTGAACTAGTAAGTCTTTACATTTCTGTTGAAGTATTACTAGTGTATGCATATGGGTGAAGTGGAAATAAGATGTTAGATTATGTGGAAAGCTGAGTTACCAGTTTATGTCTTTCACTGTGCTTAACTAGTAGTAATCTGGTTTAGACCGATGTTATTGCTTGCCAGTCAAAGTACTGTGTTCTCAGTCAAACCGGTTCAAGGAAAAGTGTTTTTCTCAGTACTAATTCACCCTCCCCCTCTCAGTACTGGTTTGGTACTAACTGTTCATCATTGATTCATCAATTGGTATCAGAGCATCCTCCAGGTCCTTTGTGTTGTAAGCTTAACCGCTTGAGGTAAAGATCCTACTCTAATGATGAAGAGGGAAGGTCCAAATTTCAACAAAGACAACTTCAAAATATGGAAGGACAGAATGAAGATATACATTAGAAGCATGGGTGCTCAACATTGGAGCTATGTTGAGAATGCTTATGTTATCCCTACCGCTACTCTCACCGATGATCAAAAGAGAGAGATTTAGAAGAATGGGCAAGTCATGGAAGCCCTAATTAGTAGTTTATTTGACATGGAGTTTATTGATGTTCAGGACAAAGACAATCCCAAAGAATTATGGGATGCCCTTGAGAATATCTATGGCGGTGATGAGCATGTGACACAAGCTAAGGAAGAAAGCCTTAGGGGAAAGTTTGAAGACATGCAGATGATTGAAGGAGAGACCATTCAACAATATGGAATAAGAAAAAAAACTTTTTTTGGAGATATCAAGAGTGCAGGTGGTAAAATGGAAGATTCCACTATTGTTAGCAAAGTTTTGAGATCTTTATTACCGGTCTATGCAATAAGGGTTGCTGCTATTTAGGAGTTGAGGTCTGTAGACAAGACAAAGGTATCCCTGGACTCCATCATTGCAAAGTTAACAACTTATGAGCTAAATAATTATGATGGTAGTATTCAAAAGACTGAATCAGCCTTCACAACATCTGTTGCACCATCTAGAAAAGGCAAAGAAGCTAGTACCAGTGGTGAACCAAGACAAAGTAGAGAAATGGATGATGAGGAGATCCTGATGGAATTTGAAGCTCTTCTTGCCAAGATAATTCCCAAGGGAACCGGTAAATACAGAGGTAAGCTTCCTTTGAAATGCTTTTCTTGTAACTGGATAGGACACATTGTTGTAAACTGCCCTAATGGGGACATCAAGGATAAACCAGAGAGGTTCAAGAAGTTGAAAGGAGGAAACTGGAGAAACTATTTTGTAGCAGTTGATGAAGGTGTCATTGATGAGGAATTAGAAGATGAATAAAATGAAGATATTGTGTTTGTAGTGGTCAAGGAAGATGTGTCAGACAAGATGACTCTTATCTCCCACTTTGATAATTCTAGTGAGTGGATTATTGACAGTGGCTGTTCTCACCATATGACTGGTGACTAGAGTAAGTTTCTATCTCTAGAAGAGTATGATGGTGGTGTGGTTCATTTTGGTAATGATGCACCATGTATGGTAAAAGGAAGAGGGTCCATCTCTCTGAATGGAAGAAGCAGTTTTGACAATGTGTATTTGGTAGAAGGTCTCAGACACAACCTTTTGAGTGTTGCTCAACTGAATGATAATGGACTCACTCTAGAATTCAAAAATTGAGTGTGCAAAATCAAAGGAAAGAATGGTGAACTGATGGCTATCGACATGCAAACCAAAGGTAACCTATTTCAGGTAAATGCTAATGTCAGTACATGTCTAATGGCTAAGTTTGAGGATAGCTAGATATGGCATAGGAGACTTTGCCATGTAAACTTTGACAATACTGTGAAGGCCAGTAAGATCAAGGAAATTAGAGGATTGCCTATGATGAGAAAAACAAAAAATCCTTTGTGCAGAGAGTGTCAACTAGGGAAAATGTCTTCCTCAACCTTCAAAGGTAAACCTTTCACTGCACAAAATTTACTTGATCTTGTGCATATTGATTTGTGTGGTCCTATGAAAACTAGGAGTGTCCAAAGAGATAGGTATTTTATGATTCTTACTGATGATTTCTCAAGGATGATGTGGGTCAAAATCTTGAAGGACAAATCTGAAGCTTTTGGAAAGTTCAAAGCCTTCAGAGCAGTTATAGAAAAAGAAAGTGGTAAGAGGATTAAGTGCTTAAGAACTGATCAAGGAGGAGAATTCATCTCTGGTGAATTCAAAAAATACTGTGAAGAGAATGGCATCAAGAGGTAACTGTCTGCCCCCCGGACTCCACAATAGAATGTCCTAGCAGAAAGAAACAACCGAACTATGGTTGAACTAGCAACTAGAACTATGTTGATCCAAGGAAAGGTTGCTCACACCTTTTGGAGAGAAGTGGTGAGCACTACAGTCTACATAATGAACTGGGTACTCATCAAAAAGGGTAAGGACAAAACACCTTATGAGTATTGGACCGGTAAGACACCAGTGGTAAGCTACTTCAGAGTGTTTGGTAGTAAATGTTATATCAAGAGGAGTGAACATCGGAGCAAGTTTGATGCTAAATGTGATGAGGGAATATTCCTAGGGTATTCCACAAAGAGAAAATCTGTCAAATTTTTCAGCAATAGGACTCAGAGAATTGTTGAAAGCATCAATGTTAGAGTTGATGAAACCTCTGAGAAATTTGAGGAAACCGACAGTGAGCAAGTAGGAGATGAACTGGTAGTAACCTTCTAGGAACTAGTTGCAAAACAATCAAGAACCAGTAACAGTGCTCCTACACCGGTAGATGCTGATGCTGATGAAGATGAGGATGAAGAAGAAAAGAAAGGGGAAACAACTAAAATCATTCCTAGGTATATAAAGATGAATCATGATCCAAAGAAGATCATAGGAGACAAGGATGCAGGAATTCTTACAAGAAGAAAGATCAGAGAAAACTCTTGCATGATCTCTGAATTTGTACCTAAAACATTAAGAGAGACACATAAAGATGAAGACTAGATCAAGGCAATGGAAGAGGAATTTGACCAGATAGAAAAGAATGGTACATGGTCTTTCGTACCCAGACCAGAGCATAAAAATGTCATTGGCACCAAATGGGTTTTCAGAAATAAGCTAAATGAAGATGGCTCAGTGGTTAGAAACAAAGCCAGATTGGTGTGTAAAGGATATGCCCAAGAAGAAGGAGAAGACTACGGAGAAGCCTTTGCTCCAGTAGCCAGATTGGAAGGAGTTCGTATGCTTCTTGCATATGCAACATTCAAGGGATTTAAAGTATATCAAATGGATGTAAAGTCTGCATTCCTGAATGGAATACTAGAAGAGGAGGTGTATATAGAGCAACCAGATGGGTTTTCCCTATCAGAAGACAGTGACATGGTGTGTAGGCTACATAAGGCCTTGTATGGACTAAAGCAGGCACCTAGAGCATGGTATGAACGCTTGCACTCCCATCTTGTGAAGATTGGATTTGAGAGAACAAGTGAGGATAGTAATATCTACTTGAAGTCAAAAGGAGATCAGATTCTAATCTGCGAGGTATTTGATGAAATAATCTTTCAAGGAGATGACAAGATGAGTCATGATTTTGTAGATGAGATGAAAAAGGAGTTTGAGATGTCACTTATAAGGGAGATTAAGTTCTTCATTGGAATACATATTAAACAAATGAAAGATGGAATCTTTATCACTTAGTCCAAATATGTCAAAGAGGTGTTAAAGACCTTTGGCATGGAAGACAACAAATCGATTGGTACACCGATGGTGACTGGTTGTAAATTATCCAAATAGGATGACTTAGGGTTGATAATGAGAAGGAACATCGATCAATGATTCGTAAATTGCACTATGTAGTACATAGCAGACCAAACATTGGACATGTAGTGGGCATTGCTGCACGGTTCCAGAAAAGCCTAAAAGAATCCCACTTGGTAGCAGTCAAGCGGATTTTGAGATATCTGAAGGGAACTATTGACTATGGATTATGGTATCCATACAATAATGATTTCAACCTGAAAGTGTTTATAGATGCTGACTGGGTTGGTAATATGGACAACCGGAAGAGCACAACCGGTGGTGCACTCTTTCTTGGTGGAAGACTAGTCTCATGGATGAGTAAGAAACAAAGCTGTATCTCTCAGTCTACAATAGAATCGGAGTATGTTGTAACACTTATGAATTACACCAAGACAATTTGGATGAAGCATGTATTAAATGGCTTCAAAGTTCTTGTATTTGAACCAGTAAGTATATTTTGTGACAACAAAAGTGTGATTAACATCTCCAAGAATCTGGTTTTACATTCTAGAACCAAACACTTTGAGCTTAAGTATCATTTCTTAAGGGAAAAGGTTTAGAACAAAGAAGTTGTACTGGAACATGTTTCTAGTAAGGAGCAGTTAGCAAACATATTCACCAAGCCTCTACCAAAGGCTACTTTTACCTATTTGAGAGGTGAATTAGGGGTGCTTCCCCTTCAAGAGGTGAACTAAAGGTGTGTGCTCCACATCATTTAGGGCTTAAATTGATATATTTTTCTCAAGATTGGTGTGTTGAAGGATGCTACTCCTGAGGGGGAGCAGCATAGTAGAACATAGATGTTTATGCCTTCACTTTGGCATTGTTGTCAAAGGGGGAGAATATGTGAAGCGGAGAAGATATCTATAGTATTGGGGGAGAGGATGTGAAGCTTAGAGATATCTTTGTATATTGCCATCAATGCCAAAGGGGCAGATTGTTGCCATGATGATATTGTATGTTGTCATTGATGTCAATATGATGAAGAGTGAACCGGTATATTGAAGTAAGCACTTGTAAGAGAACCGGTATGATGTTGTGAACTAGCATATGTGAAAAAGTGAACCGGTATGTTGGAATGTGAACTGGTATATGAATGTTTTGTATATTGAAGTAAGAACTTGAAAGAAAACCGATATGATGTTGTGAATTGGTATATGTGAAAAAGTGAACCGGAATGTTGGAATGTGAACTAGTATATGGAATGTTTTGTATCAAGGTTTCGTATGGTATGACTACCGGTTGGTATTCTTAGCTTCAGAGTTTCCGGATGAAGTGTTCTATGCATGTGTGATTCAACCAATGACATTGTGTGATTAGCATTGTAACAAAGAATAGATTGTGTTTCCACATTAGCCTTGTGCGCATGAAGGATCTTGCATGAAGGAGATTGATCCTATCTACCTCGGGAATGTGCGAAGTCTCTATAAATGATGGAGAATGTGTGATGGGTTATCAGCCTCCAAGAAGTGGTGAAGAAGGAACGCTGATGAACATCTTGAGATCTGTTCAAGAATGTTGTAATCAATACAATATGATCAATGGTTAGGATTGAACCGACTGAATTTCTTAACCTAAAAGTTTAGGGTTTAGAGTTTGTGCTACCAACCTATCTGTTTCCTATAAGATCGATGTTGTTTTTCATGTTGAGGTTGTTGGCAAATGGTGTGTGTATATCTAAGTGCAAAGATACACGATTCTTGCTAAACTAGATAAGAGAATAGATACCTGCAAAGTGTGAGTGCAGAAGGAAGGAACTAAAGCGGATCTGCATTGGCATTGAGTGCTGTTACTAGATCATTGTAATACCTATTGACCTCTAACCACTTCAACAGTTGGAAAATCCCTTAATAGGGTAGCTTCAACCAACTTGTTGTAAATCATTTAATAGGGTAACTCAAAATCATTGAGTTCTAAAAAAATCCTCTAACAAGGTAACCTCTAACAGGGTTTAACCCTTAACCGGGTTTTTTAGTCATCCCTTAACCAGGTGATCTCTAGCAGGATTGGTTCCTAATAGAACCTATTATAAAGTCTTTAACCGAACCAGGCTCCTAACAAAGCGAACTTCAAAAGGGTTCAAAGAACTTCTTGTGGGTATTCATCCCCACTGTGGTTTTTCCCAGTTGGGTTTCCACGTGAAAAATATGTGTGTTATGTGTGATGCTTTTCATATGATGCTTTGTTATTCTCTATTAAGCGGTAAAGCATGTTTAACCAGTAAGTCTTTACATTTCTATTGAAGTATTACTAGTGTATGCAGATGGGTGAAGTAGAAATAAGATGTTATACTGTGTCAAAAGCTGAGTTACCAGTTTATGTCTTTCACTGTGTTTAACCGGTAGTAATCTAGTTTAGATTGGTGTTATTGCTTGCTAGTCAAAGTGCAGTGTTCTCAATCAAACTGGTTCAAGGAAAAGTGTTTTTCTCAGTACTGATTCACCCCCCCTCTTAGTACCGGTTTGGTACTAACTGTTCACCATTGATTCATCAGACTTTGTGTTCATTTCTATCAAGGAATATGATCTCGTAACTATAGATTCTACTAGCTACATTAATGAGAAAGCTCTAGCTGTGAAATTTGAAGAGAAAGATGAATGCATTATTGTTAGTGGTTTCTCACATCATATGATAGGTGATAAGAGTAAGTTTGTGAATAAGGGAATGTATGATGGTTGTGTGGTAAGATTTAGTGATAACAAAGCTTGTGTAATCCATGGTAGAGGTTCTATTTCTCTTCAAGGTAAGCATAACACTGATGATGTCTTATATGTTTAAGGTTTAAAGAATAATCTTTTGAGTGCTGGTCAGATGGTTGATAGGGGATATAACTTTCAATTCAAGGATGGCAAATGTAAGATCTTGAGTAGCTCCAAAATTAAGATTGGATCAGGTACTAAGGATAAATGGGTAATATCTTTCATTTGAATCTTGATGATAAAAGTTGCTTGATTGCTTAGATTGATGAAACTTGGCTATACAATAGAAGGATGTGTCATGTAGAGTTTGATAGCATGGTTAAGACAAGTTCTACTCAAGCAGTAAGAGATCTACCTAAGTTGATGAAGCCTTCTAATCTGGTATGCAAGGAATGTCAATTAGGGAAGTGGGTCCAAGAGTTACATATAATAAAAAATAATATAATTCTAATGAATTATTGAATCTTGTGCATATTGAATTGTGTGGTCCTTCTAGAGTGAGAAGCTTGCAAGGTGACAAATATTTCATCTTGTTGATTGATGACTAGTCAAGGATGATGCGGGTTACTTTCTTAAGGGAGAAGTCTGAAGCATTGGAGAAGTTCAAGATTTCCAAAGCTATGGTTGAGATAGAGGCTAGAATGAAGCTAAAATGTTTGAGATCTGACAGAGGTGGAGAAATCACTTTTGGTGAGTTTAATGCATACTGTGAAGAGAATGGAGTTAAGAGATAGTGATCTGCTCCTAGGACACCACAACAAAATGGGTTTTTGGAAAGGAAGAATAGAACAATTCAAGAAGCTGTTAGATCTATGATGATTGAAGGAAATGTTCTACATGTGTATTAGAGAGAAGCTATGAGTATTGTAGTATATACTCTTAACCGAGTAAATATCAAAGGTGATATTGGTAAGACTCCTTATGAGTTATGGTTTGGTCATGCTCCTACTGTTAGATATTTAAATTTTTTTGGAAGTAAATGTTACATTAAAAGAGATGAAGACCTTGGAAAATTTTATGCTAGATGTGATGGAGGGTGTGTGCACCAAGATGGTGTGCAAAAAAGTGGACGCACACCAATTTTTTTTTGAAAAAACAACAACCATGTTCGCGGTTTTAAAATTAAAAAAAACCCCGTACGCGGTTAGGTTTGTTGTGCCCAAGCCTAAAGGGACAAAACCATGTATGCCATCCTTTAGGAAATTAGACCGCACACACGGTTCTTTAGGAACTAGGATCCCTATGTAGTTTTAGCTCCTAGAGGACCGCGTACGCGGTCCCTGTCAATAAATTGTTTTCTTCATAGTTGACTGTATCATTTTATCCCACAGTTGAGAGCAAGTTTAAGGGATTTTTTCCTTCCAAACCGCACATGGGCTATGTATTTTCACAGCTAGACACCATGGAAAGAGGTTGATTATGCATTTTTTTTTCTTTTTTGTACATTTGATAAATTTTATTTACATTTTCAATTTAAATTTGTTGATTTTGATTAGTTTTTTAAATTTTTTGCTATCAATGTCAGATTCTAAAAATCTAGAACCACAACAAGACGCACCTCAAAACCCACAAGAAAACCCTCAGGATACACCTCCAGCTCCTCCTTTAGACAATAAAGCAGCTACATAGGAGGATTTGCTTAATCAGTTAGGGCAAAACACTGATAAAGTAACTAGACTAATTGCTAGATTGAAAACATCTGATATTGAGCATCATTTATCCTGTGCCACTAGCCTAGAAACATTGGCTAGTGGTGCCACTGTAGTTTCGAGTTAGATTACAAAATGGGGAAACTATAAGTATAGGTGTCACACTTATTATATTGATGGGTTATTATATGATGCAGTGAAAAGAAAAAAAGATAAGTAATGCACAAATATGTTCTCTTTTTGTTAATCCTAGATCTAGTGAGTCCTTACCTCTTAATGCAAAGAGGTTTCCCAAACATTGGTGTACCAATGTGCAGATGAAGAATATTTTTTAGAATAGGTGGTGGATGGTCTTTGGCGAACCACCTTGTAATAATTTTGAGGTTCCATTATATTTTTTGAGGAAAGTATATTGTGATTTTGTCCTTAATGAGTGGTCTAATTATTTTGATATGAGAGAGTTCCATGGTAGAGGTGGCAGCTCTGGCCAACATAGACTTGGAGCCCGTAGGGTATTAGACCCATAGATTCATTTTCCCCTAGCACCCAAACCCAAGGTACATATGACGGTCCCAGTAGCCCTGAAAGAGTTAATGGAGCTAGAGACTCTTCAGGCAGCCACAACATTGATTAATGTGATCATCCAATATGGGACATAGTTAGAACAACCTCTTGGCTCAGATGATGATCCATTAGCTAAGGCAACTGGCACTGGTCAACCCATTGAGCATGTGTGTCCCACTTGCTAAGGCATATGCACAAGGATGGATGTTGAGGCCAATGCAGATAGTTCCATGTCGATTCGTGGGAGTAGATGTCAGACCCACATGATTGAGGATGTGGTACTAATGGATGAATTGATGGACATGGTGTTTTCTAATTAGCCATAGAGACAGGTGTATTGATTTGAATTCATAACATTTTATTTATTAGTCACTTAAAATTTGTAATTCTAAATGAATTTTCATTTATAGATTGATTTAAATTGATACAAGCAATATGCATTTTAGGATGCAACAACGAGTGTTAATACACCATCTGATATTCCTCTAGCAGTTATTGCAGCTGCAACTTCAATGCCCGAGGTATAAATTTTGTAACATGTAAAAATAGAATAGTACTTTGAATTCAAAAAAAATTATAAGATATACTAACTCTCTTTAATACTTGACAATTTTTTTGTTTGGTAGGTGTTGATAGGGGATCAAATATCCCACATTGATAATGTCACACTCTCAACGATCAATTTTGGCCTACAAAGCTATGTGGTATCATATTTTGTACACCTTATTTTATGTATTCTTTTGATGGAATATGCAAGTAATTTAATTTTAGATTTGTTAAATTATGTTTAATATTATCTATTAATATCTCTTGTGTTAATTTTGTTTGTTTTAGGGTACCCCCTACGTGTTTAAGCCTCATCCTTAGCAAAAGAAATCCTCGATGACACCTAAACGTGGGAAGAAGGTAATTGAACACATTTTTAACTGTACAATTTTTTGAAAAGTTTGAAATTGTCTTAGTTGGAATTTGTAGATTGATTAGTGTTTTTTGTCTATTTTATATACATTGACCACTGGGCTTTGTAGAATTGTTGAATGCATTTGATATGCTCGAGGTTTGAGAGAGGGTAGAGGTATGTATCTCTACTTTATTTTCTTGATTTGATGATTATATGCATGTGTACATGTGAACTTGTGATAAATTATAATCATATCATTTTTCATACAGGAAATACCCATAGCCACTTCATCAATGACGAGCCCTCCTCCATGTACTAGAGAAGCATTTCAGGCTCCGATACACTTTTGTTTTATATATTGCATTAATTGTATTTAACCTACAATACTTATCATTATATTAATTGTATTTAATCTTTAATCATTTTTTGTATAGGTAATAGCCACAACTGCTCCATCAATGGCGAGCACTCCTCAGACCACTGGAGAAGCATCTAAGGCTCTGGTACACTTTTGTTCTCTATATTGTATATTTTTAGTTTTTTTGATCTATATATTTTAGTACATTGTATTAATTGTATTTAATCTACAATAGGCCCCTTCATAGTTCAGCCATAACTTGGATCCTTTGATGTTTGTATTCAAGAAAACTCCTAAGAATGACAAGGAGAAGATAAAGAAGATAGTAGATCCTAGATCAACAGATGAGGTAATCTACATTTCAATTACAAATAAATTATGGTTAAATGCATAGTTATGTTTATAATTGTGAACTATTGTCTACAAAAGGATTCTAACTTGTCTTTTGAATTGTGGTTGTCCAACCATCTACAAAGCTACATACTGCATCAAAGAGGCTTGATTTTGATGATCCACCACAAGTATAGGATCATATAGTGTTAGTTGTGGTCATTGAATGACAAATACATGTAGATATATTCTTTATTTTTATTGTATATCGATTTCGATATGGCATTTGCCAAATTTTTGTAAAACTTGTATTGACTTGGCATATATGCCTTTTTGATATATATATATATATATATATATATTGATATTCGATCCAATAAATATGTATTGTGTTCATTATTGTGCATTTTGTTGATATTTATAGGCATATTTGATACATGCAAAATTTGTTCATTGTGTTGATTATTGTGCATTTTGATATATAAAAATGATTATTTATAATTGATACAGTTAATTTTTTCTCAAACTATTTGGTGTATTTGGTGGCTGCCCTTCTATAAAGTTAAATGAATATTTGCCTATGTAATCAACAATATGAATACAAACAACAAAAATCTATTATATAAAGCATTACAATTGTGGAATATGATTTGATAAGATTTCTAAAATATTGAATCAACCCTACAAAACTCCTTGTCTCAATCAAAATGAAATTCAAAGGTAATGATCAGATCTAATCTGTGGTAATGATCACTAAATGATTTTGATTCCTTTCATCACATTTCAGTTTTTGTTTTGTTTTCCATTTGTTTTATCTAAATAAGGTGATTTGGGACCATTAACGATCATTTGAAGTCATTTGTGAAAGTTTGGGGTCATTTGGATAAAAGATGCAAAAGTTGCTCAGCTGTTGTCAAAGTTGTTAATGTTGTCAAAGTTTCATCGTGGGCACAAACCAAAATCATGAGTGCATCTAGGTGGGAAATTTTATGCTATGAATTCTTCTTTTGTTTCTCCTAATGCACCAAAACATCAAGATCCATACCCTATAGGTGTGATCTCTCAAGTGCCCTGAGTCCAAAAAATTGTCAAACATTGACAAACAGTTTCTCACAATCCAGGATGCATATGATTGACCTGTTTGAACCTATAGGGATATGAGAGGCTCTTCTACAATGATCTATCTTGTTTTATGATGACTCGAAGCCATTCTCAAATGGTAGCATTTTTTCACCTACTGCAGAAACTGTCAGTGGCATGGAATGCAAAGTTGCAAGATAGGCTAGATTTTATTATATTCCTCGTGGGCACAAAACAACATCATGAGCACGTCCAAGTGGGAAGGTTTACATTGGGCATGCTCCTATTATGCCTCCCAACATGCTGAAACATCAGGATCCATACCCTACTGGTGCGACCTCTCAAGTGCCCTGAGTCCAAAAAATTGTCAAACTTTGATGAATAGTTTGTGCGATTATGCTTGAAGCAATCAAGATCAAAGAGACCAGAAGATAGCACAATGATGAGAGATAAAATATGTGACAAGAATAAACTATTTTCCTATCAATAATGCCAAAAGAGATCAAGTGGATCATCAAGTTACATACAATGTATGATAAGCCTGCTTATAAAGGCAAGGCCGTGAAACAAGAGAGCACACAATGATGACATATGGCTCAATGAGATGCAAGGGTTGGTAGGGGTAGGTGGGAGAAATAGTAAAATATTCCACATGAGGTGGATTACCCACCAAAGGTGGAATTATCACTCTACAATAAGTGGATATGATAGAGTAATAACAAGATCACACCACAAGAGGTGGAAATTCTCCTACATACACACTCCCAATGTAGCGCATCTCCCTAAGTGTCTCATAAAAAAACTACAATGTGGTGCATGTACCTAAGTAAACCTAAGTAAAGTATAATTATATCCAAGATGAATAATTAATTACACCAACATCCCCCTTAAGCGTAACTTAGCGGAATGCACTTAAGTCTACAATGCAACTAAGCAATGCAAGATGGGTCTCGACTACAAGGCCATGTTAGGTACCCATGTACAGATGCAATCTATCACAAATGAAGAAAGAGAGAAAAACCACATGGGAAAAAAACTCCCCCCAAAAGAGAGATGATGAAAGCACACAATGCTCTTAATGATGAATAAGATTGAAGAAGAGACCATGAAGCCCCCCCCTCAATGTAAAATCTCCTGCAAAGATGGTCCAATGATGTTGACCGAAATACCTCCCCATTAGGAAGAAAGAGAGACCATGCTGCACCAATAATGTCAAAGTGTGACAAAACCAAGTACCATGTCGATGACGATGAATCACTCACTGCAACATGATAGAGATTAGGCATGGAGACAACTTGCTTTGAGCATCAACTAGACACTCGTAAATAGCATAAATACTGGTACAATCAAAGTCTCATAGGAGCCATGCACAAATGTGTACAATCTAAGTCTCAACTAGAGCCATGTACCAAGTCTCATAAGGATATGTTTAATCTAAGTACAAAAGGATTACATCAAAGACAAGATACAAAGAGGTGTGACACTTTATGATAGTGCGTGTACAACACAGCTCATGCAAAAGCATACAACATGATCAAATATGTGCAAAGATGGAAACATGAAAATGATGCCACCAAAAAGAAGCCCTGTTGAATATTGCAGATGAAGATGCCTCTGATTGGGATGTTGCCAAGAAAAATATAAGAGCAATACACCCCCCCGCCCCCCCCCGAGCTACCAGTTGGAAGCGCTGCATACAAGTGTGGTAGACAAGAAAAAAATTTGTTCCCAATTTTGCTTATTTAATGGCAATTTTGTTTTTAAAAACTTAATTAAAAGTTAAAAAAAACAATTATTAAAATCATGCAAAAAAAAAAACTTTATTAACAATAAAGTAAAAAAACCATAATTTAAAAAAAAAAATTCAATTTCTTAAAAAACTTTATTAGACATAATAATAAAGAAAAACATTTTGTTAATTTTTCATAAAACTAAAATACTTATTAAACAAACTAATTTTTATACTTATTTATTTAAAATATTAAAAATCTTTTAGAAAGAAGAAAACTTTACTAGAAAATTTTAATAAAATGTAATTAAAAAACTAAGTTTTTATTTAAAAAAACTTATTAAAAAAAGTGAAAAGTTAAGAAAGGGGTCTGTAGGTGGCTGCAGCTATTTTGGCTCCAAAACAGATTTTTTGTACAACGTGATAGTGGCGTGGTAGTCAATTGCAACCGTTTATTGCAAAATCGATGGTGTAAAATGCTCGACTAACACACGTGTTAGTCAATCCGTACTGCCATTTTGGAGAAAGAAAAAACGTGTCCCCCGTAGGTACCCCTTCATAGGTGGTACCATGTGCTACCACTGTGCAGTTCTACATATGGTTACCGTATAGTACCCAAAACACTTTTGTTTTTTTAATAAAATGCCAACATAAAATTTTTTGTTTTTAATTGAAAAAACCAAAAAAACAAATCACCCCCACCCCCCCACACCAATTTTTAATACATTTTAATTTTTTTTTTAAATTATGAAAAATATAATAAAAAATAGAAAACAAATTAAAAAAAATAAAAAAAATTTCAGAATTGCAATAATGACGTATGTACAACAAGGCCGGGAGGGGGATTTTTTTCAACTTCGAGTCAATTGCTCGGATTTCAATTAATGGACATGTGATCTTGGGGTTTTTGATCCTTCTGAGCATGATGGCAATGACGAATTTGACCTAAAATGCTCCAAAATTGCATATCGCTCCTAGGACAAGTCACTACCCTCCACCTTCAAACGACACTAGATTTGGCCTCAGATGTCAGATTTGGATGAAATAAAAGGAGATTCTAACTTTCTTGAACCTCCTCAATCCAACGGTGACCTCAGATTTGACCCAAAAAACTCCAATAATAACTTACAATAGAAAGCTTGAAAATGCAAAACCCTGAATTTCTCTCAATTGGCAAACCAATGACACTCTAATGGCTCTAATACCATGTGAGATTATGCTTGAATAAACCAAGATCAAAGAGAACAAAAGATAGCACAATGACGAGAGATAAAATATGTGACAAGAATAAACTGTATTCCTATCAATAATGCCAAAAGAGATCAACTGGATCATCAAGTTACATACAATGTATGATAAGCCTACTTATAAAGACAAGGCCGAGAGACAAGAGAGCACACAATGATGACATGTGACAAATGATATGCAAGGGTAGGTAGGGGTAGATAGGAGAAGTAGTAAAATATTCCACATGAGGTGGATCACCCACCGAAGGTGAAATTATCACTCCACAATAAGTGGATATGATAGAGTAATAACAAGATCACACCATAAAAGGTGAAAATTCTCCTACATACACACTCCCAATGTAGCACATCTCCCTAAGTGTCTCACATGAAAACTACAATGTGGTGCATGTACCTAGGTAAACTTAAGTAAAGTGTAATTATATCCAAGATGAATAATTAATTACACCAACATAGTTTCTTTCAATCAAGGATGCATATGATCAATCTGTTTGAACCTATAGGGTCACATGAGGCTCATCTAAAATTACCTATCTCAGTTTCTGATGACTTAGAGCCATTTTTAAATGGTAGTTTTTTTCACCTGTTGCAAAAATCATTAGTGGCATGCAATGGAAAGTTACAAGATAGGATAGGTTTGATTCCATTTTTCATGGGCACAAACCAACATCACAAGTGCATCTAGGTGGGAAGGTTTACATTAGGCATGCTTCTATTGTGCCTCCCAATGTACCAGAATGTCGAGAACCATACCCTACCGACGCAATCTCTCAAGTGCCCCGAGTCTAAAAAATTATCAAATTTTGATGGACATTTTCTCACAATCTAGGATGCATATGATTGATCCATTTGAACCTATAGGGTCATGTGAGGCTCATCTATAATAATCTATCTCAGTTTCTGACGAATCAAAGCCATTTTCAAATGGTAGCATTTTTTCACCTGCTATGAAAACCATGAGTGGTATGCAATGCAAAGTTGCAATATATGCTAGATTTGATTCCATTCATCATGGAGATAAAACAAAATCATGAGCGCATTTGGGTGGGCAGGTTTACACTGGGCATGCTCTTGTTGTGCCTCCCAATGCGTCAAAACTTTGAGAGCGTTACCCTACCAACATGATCTCTCAAGGGCCCCGAGTCTAAAAAAATATCAAACTTTGACAGACTATTTCTTGCAATCTAGGATGTATATGATCAATCTGTTTGAACTTATAGGGTCATGTGAGGCTTGTCTACAATGACCTATCTCAGTTTTTGACGACTCGAAGCCATTTTCAAATGGTAGCATTTTTTCACCTACTACAAAAATAGTCAATGACATGCAATGCAAAGTTGCAAGATAGGCTAGATTTGATTCCGTTCATCATGGGCACAAAACAAAATCATGAGTGCATCCAAGTGGGTAGGTTTAGACTAGGAAGGCTCCTGTTGTACCTCCCAATGCACTGGAATGTTGAGAGCCATACCCTACTGACACGATCTCTCAAGTGCCCTTAGTCCAAAAAATTATCAAAATTTGATGGATAGTTTCTCACAATCTGGGATGCATATGATCAATCTGTTTAAACCTATATAGTCATGTGAGGCTCATTTACAATGGCCTATCTTGATTTTCGACTACTCGGAGCCATTTTCAAATGGTATCATTTCTCACCTGCTACACAAACCGTCAGTGACATGCAATGCAAAGTTGCAAGATAGGCTAGATTTGATTCCATTTGTTGTGGGCACAAAAAAACATCACAAGTGCATCCAGGTGAGAAGGTTTACACTAGGAATTCTCCTATTGTTCCTCCCAATGCATCGAAACGTCGAGAGCCTTAACCTACCAACGCAATCTCTCAAGTGCCCTAAGTCCAAAAAATGTCAAACTTTGACGGATTGTTTCCCGCAATATAGGATGTATATTATCAATCTCCTTGAGCCTATAGGGTTATGTGAGTCTCGTATACAATGACCTATCTCAATTTTTGATGACTTGGAGCCATTTTCAAATGGTAGCATTTTTTCACCTGCTACAAACAACGTCAGTGGGATGCAATACAAAGTTGCAAGATAGGCTAGATTTGATTCCATTCTTCATGGGTACAAAAAAAAATCATGAGCATGTTCATGTGAGAAGGTTTACACTAGGTATACTCCTGTTGTGCCTCCAAATGCACTGAAACGTCGAGAGCCATACCTTACCAACATGATCTCTCTAGTGCCCCGAGTCCAAAAATTTATAAAATTTTGACAGATAGTTTCTCGCAATCTAGGATGCATATGATCAATCTGTTTGAACCTATAGGGTCACGCAAGGCTCATCTACATTGACCTATCTCAGTTTTTGACGACTCAAAGCCATTTTAAAACTGTAGCATTTTTTCACTTGCTACAAAAATTGTCAGTGGCATGCAATGCAAAGTTGCAAGATAGGCTAGATTTGATTTAGTTCATCATGGTCAGAAACCAACATCATAAGTGCATTTAGGTGGGAAGGTTTATGATAAGAATTCTCTTGTTGTGCCTCCCAATGCACTAGAACATCGAGAGCCATACCCTACCGACACGATCTCTCAAGTATCTGAGTCCAAATTGTCAAACTTTGACAGACTATTTCTTGCAATCCAAGATGCATATGATCAATCCATTTGAACCTATAGGCTCATGTGAGGCTTGTCTATAATGACCTATCTTATTTATCTTCCTGTTCATTCCTAAATGCATGTCAGTTGTTTCTAATCCCACTTCTATCATGGTGCTCTTGACAAGCCCATTCCTAACAAACTATTCTAATATGAGGGCGAAATGAAACAGAGAGAAAGAGGGAGAAGGAAGGCATGCAAAAAACTGCTAGCTCTCCTCCATTCTCAGTCTATCTTGTTAGATACTTGATCAATCCCAAAGACAGTAAGAGGGGGGGGGGGGTTGTGAATCCCTGTCTAATCGGTAAAAAAAATATTTAAACTTGTTTGCAACTTTACAACCCAAATTAATGTACTAGTAAACAAGCAATAAAGTAGTAAAGAGAAATAACAATATAACCATCAATGCATACCATAACATAGATATTTTTGGCAAGGAAACCCGGTAGGGGAAAAACCTCAGTGGGATTTGTGCCCCACAATATTTACTCACTGGCCAATATAAATAAATATTACTTATACAATAGGGGCCTACACACGCAGGAAGGCCAACAACCCAGAATTCATTGCTTAATACAAAATAGGAGTCCCACTGTAAGGCTCTCCCCAACCAAGCTTTGATTAACTTAGTTGACCATGTTTGACCCTACTAATAAATGCTATAATTCAATAGGATGGGCTATGTTAGACAGATAGATTGGTGAGAAAAGTAATTAAACCAGGTTATGGAATCATTTCACCTTGAGGTGTACATTTTTATGCATTATGGATTTAGAACTTATTAGATTCCATGATTTGGATAACATTGATGTATGTTGATGCTTCATTTATATGCGTTATGATATAGAACTCTATATGATTCCAGAATAGGATTACTTTGAGGTGATATATGTCATTATTGGATTTGTAGGACTTCACTATGATGATAGAAATAGGATGTATGTTTTATGTATGGATTAAAATTATGAGGATTATGATAACTGCGTATGTGGATTTATTTGGATGTAAGATGTATTGATTTGTTTAAATGTAAATGGTATGTAGAATGTTTGACATGTATTCTTATTCATGTGTTTAAATGTTATATGAGGTTATTTGGAAGTACTAATGTGTAATTGAGATGCGTAGGAAAATTATCCATGTGACCATGAAAATATTATGGAGAACCAAACCTAGACCTATGTACGTTTGTAAAACCAGGGTTTGTCTATTTGGAGAGACAACACCCCATTTGTATAGTATTTTATTTGTAAAAGTGGATGTTGCATGTGTGTTAGATTGAATTTATTTATTTGTGTAAATCCAACAAGAGACGAGATTTCATGTATAATTTTGTAAAAGTATTTTTATTGTGTCACTTGACACATGTGTTGATTTATGTTTTGGTTTTTTTTTTTTAAATTGTCTCTTGGAGGGAGTTGTTTAACCATAGCTTTTACCAATTAATTTAATGTGATTCCATAATTGCCTTGGGAAGAGAATCTTTGGGGTGGTCAACTTAAGTTTGACCCGAAAATTAACTTCAGAGGGGTTTAAAAGGGGTTAAATGGACACCTAGGGGTAGTTTAAGAGTGTTTCCTAAAGCCCATAAGATATACCTAAGGGTTAGGAGTAATTTTAGGCATGTTTCAACTCCCATGTGACCATTTAGACACCCTAAAAAGTGGATTTCCTAAGTTGAGAGAAAATTGAGGCATCACCTAAGTTGTTAACTTTCCTTTTTGATGAGAGATCCTTTTGGATCTTTTTCTGACTTTTCCTTTTTCAATTTTAGAAACTTGTGAGAACTCTCACTAAGGCCTTCTTAGGAAAGAATGGGAGATTTTGTGGGTAATCACCCACTCTCCATTTTTGGAGACAAGGAATTTTGAAGAAAAAAAAGATAGACTTTGATTTAGTATTTTGGCTAAGTGTAGAGAAGCAAGGGATTGTGGATTTGGGCTGCTCATCCTCAACTTGTCTAGCATTCCTTTGGGTAGTTGAAGGTTGGTTAAAATTCTCTTTGTTATGTTTTTATATTGCATGTTATGTTGAAAAGAATTGCATGTGTGAGAAGGCTTGTTTCTTGTATTTTTCCCTTATGAAAATTTATTTTGTGTTCTACATTTTACTCTTGTGTATATACTGTGTTTTGGGAGTAACCAAGATCTCCTACTCTTGGGAGAGAGGATGGTCTTGTGGGTGGTAGAAGTTTGACAGCCCTCGAGTGAGAGGCTCTCATTAAGAGAGTAATCTCAAGGGATTCCTATGTAACCCTTGTTGCATGGCTTGTTTATGCATTTGGGGGTCATAAGGAGGGAAATAAAGCATGAATGCCTTGGGGGGCATAAGGTTGTGGGGTTGTTATATTTAAGATTTATCATTGTTTGCCATGAGGTGGTCTTGAGTTTTACTATACTTGCAGTCTCCTCAGGGTATTTGGTCCACTACCACCCGTGTATAGTCATCACATGTGTGGTGCAATGTAGCCTGGGTTCAGAATGTGTATGTGATTGTTTTTCCCATGTTTATTGTGTTCACATGTGTGTTATCTATCTAGGGCTTGGTTCTCCAAGCTCCAGGGTGGCTACTAGTTAGCCTAGGCTGGGAGGTGAGCTCTCCATGGTCATAGCTTTTGATTCATTTGCAGGTTGTTGGAAGGAAAGAAAAGAACCAGTAGAAGTTGCAGGATTTGTGTGTTTGCAGAAAAAGATTGGGAAATGGAATAGCTTATATTTTAAGTTGCAACAATGAAAAAAGGAAACTATATATTGTAATTTCTTTGAAAAACAAATGTACCCATTGTTATTTAAAGTCCTCATTATTAAAAATAAGAGATCCATTTGTAAGGTTGCCTGGAATGTACTTAAATATACTTTGAGGAGATATATTGTTTTTTTATTAACCATTATTTTGTTGCAAAAGAAATGAAAGGTTTATCTTGGATTAAGTTCCTATAGTTTCTTAAATATTATTTGTTGCATGCATGTTGTTTTGTAAATAAGGGTTCATTTATTTCTTTATGCATTTGAAATATTGGAAAAGAAAGTATTAGAAAAGCATGAATGATAGAAAGATGGAAATAAAATATTTTGTCTTGTCTATGGAAATGCAAATATAGTATATTAAAGCTCTATCATTGTTCCTTTCATTTATTTGCAGAAATTAAAATCTAAGTTAAATAGTCTAACTAGTTTAAATAGAAATATATTTTAAAAGTTGTTGTATAAAATTATTTAAATCTGTCATTTTATTTATTGTAGAAAATAAAATCAAAATTTATTATATCCATTTCTAAAGTTTTATTTTAATAATTTTTCTAGATTTACAAAGTTGTTGTTTGAACTTATTTACTTCTATAAATTTTAATTACTTGCAGAAAAAAAGTCTAGGAATTAAATAAACTATTTGATTTTTATTTTTTAATTTTGGCTGCAAGACATTTGAATCTAACAGGGAAAATACCCATTTATTTAAATTAGTATTCTGTTAAAAATGTTTCAAAGTAAAGACATCAACATGTATTTACAGATTTTGTCTTGTTGCAATATATATATATAAACTTAAAAAAAAAATGGCAAGGTTGGGTTTGATCGAACCCCTGTGCTAAGCACAGTGGTCGGCGCGACCTGGTGTTGCCACTGTGGGCAACCATAGTGGATGACGCCACTGTGGTGTCTCGCAGTGGACGACCCAAGGGCCGCCACAGTGGTCGCCGCCACTGTGGCTTCCCACAGTGGACGGCCCGTGCGTCACCACAGTGGTCGTCACCATTGTGGTAACCCACAGTGAGCGGCGCCCCCAGAAAATGCCGCCTCCGCCTCTCCTTGCCCTTTGCCATAGCCGCCATGGCTGCCGCTTGGTGAGCCCACCCTGCACAACCCAACACAAAGTTAAAACCCTAGCTTAGTTAGGAATAGGGTAAAAATGTGGAAAGATAATAAGGAATGGAAAAAAAATACTGAGTTATTACTTTATAATAAATAAAGGGTTAGGGTTTGCATGGTTATAACACTTTTATTTATATATATATATATAAATATATATAAATATATATATATAAATATATATAAATATATATATATATATGTGTGTGTGTGTGTGTGTGTGTGTGTGTGTGTGTGTGTGTGTGTGTTATATAGGGTTATGAATATGATTTTTGACAAAATTGTAGAGTTATAATAATATGAGCGAATTTGAGTAAGTTGTAATAAAATTTGTTTAAGGAAAAATATATAATTTATATATTAAAGAAATTTTATAATCTATTACATATATTAATGTTTATTTTAATTTAAACATTTAATAATAATGTGGTTTAAGGGCAACTAGTAGATCAAATATTTTATTAGAAGTTTGTTGTTAAACATAGGGGTATAAAAGAAAAGGGATGTTTTTAGATTATATTATTAATAAACTTAAGGAAGATATTCATTTGGAATTAATTGACTTTTTAGTTGATTTATTTTTAATTATTGATTTAAAATGAATTTTAGACAAAATAGACTTATTGGAGATTAATAATATCTTCGCCAAATATTTTAGGGAGTTTTGATTTAATTAACTATTAACCAATTTTGATGAGAAAATAAATTAATTCTTTTCGTAATTCGCATTTAATTCTAAATTATTCTCGTTTACTTGAGTTAGGGTTTAAGTTAACTCCACCATAGTTAAGACAAAACTTGTTAGTGCATTTGTTGTTAGCATTTTAATGTTATTTAGTTTCGATTTAAAAAAAAGATTATCCCGTTCTTGCCCTAAAGTTTGGGCATGACACCCACTGACTACAAAATTAGATGATTAAATCCAATGACAATGTACTACTCAAAAAAGCATTTGCAATGTTGGATTCAATATCGATTTAAGTTCTATCAAATACCTCTACCATAAACCTTTCTTTGCCCTGCTCTACTCTTATTCGTTCATAAAATTATTACATCAAAATGCATATATAGATATTCGCTCTCATATTCCGCTTGCATTTCTTACCTATACACATTTCTTTTTCATTCATTTCATACTTACAAAATGACCTACAAGATCTCACACATATATGAGTCTTTACAATACATCATGTTGGCTATACAAATAATATTACAATACAAAACAATATAATTTTCATGTCGGCTAGGGTGCCGGTAAGATCTTCTGTCGGTGTAGACTCAGTGCCGGTGTGAATAATTTGTAGTGCTTGCTAGTGCTGGTAGATGATGTCTATTGCCGGTGTAACCTGTGAACCATGTTACCAGTTGGTTGCCATCAATGACAACATCAACTATTCTCATTTGAGTGTATAATGCCAACAATCTCCCCCTTTGGCATTGATGGCAACACTCATGAGAAAAATCCAAGAACTGATTCAAGTAATAAGAGTGCTCCCCTTGAGAAAATGATCTCTTATGTACATTTTTCTCCCATACTATTACCCCCCTTTTGACATCAATGGCAAAGGATGTCAAAAAGAATAAAAGAATTCAAAGTTCTACCTCATAGCCTGTAACCAGTTATGTACAATCTGAAATATATCTACCAAAATCAAATTAAGCCTCTGCATGAATTTAGTGTTGTTAGAAATAATGGTTTCAGTTAGTTGGATCGTCTCGGTCAGATAATGCATCTGTTGCTCCGGTGATCTTTCTCCTTGAATTGTTGCCTTAGATAGCTCAATCCGCTGAGTTAAAAGGTTGTCCAGTCTAGGACAAAATTTATTTTTCAGCTCGTGTGCCTTCATTCTAATCCTTGCTTTTTCTTTTTCTAATTTTTCAATCTTTTCCTCAAAAACTACCATTTCTTGATAAAAAACTGAGGTAAGTTCCGAAGAACCTATCATGTTGTCTACTATCAATCTCTTTTTGTGTTTTCTTTATCTCCTCATGACTGTCTTCTATTAGGTTGTGAGGCTTACATGCTTCCTTATATAATTCTTTATATTCCAAAATAGTGGAATTAAGTATCAGTAATAAAGAATAAATATGCTCAGTACAATCCTTGATAGTCTTATCAAAGAATTCACTTTTCTCCTTCTTCACCCTTTCCTTAACAGTCTCTTCATTTTTTATCTATAGTTAGAATATTTGAAGAAATGAATTTGGACAATGTGTCCAGTTTACCTAAAGATCCATCAATATGATCAACTTTAGATGTCGTTGCAATCATTTTTAAAATAGGTAAAGTATCATCAATGGCCTTAAATGCTAAGGTGTTGCAATATATGATCCTATTTATGGAATCCAAAAGTACATCTATTGCATTAGTAGGTCTGTAATCCATAGATGAAGTGCTAGGTTGAGTGTGAGGTTCTGCAGTTGGTTTCTTCTCATCTCTGAATTCCTTAACCACTTCTGCTAACTTGTTTCCATCATTGACCTTTTCTTTATTCACTATTTCTTCTTTCTTCTCACTCTGTGTTTCAACTTTGTTTTCATCCTTACCATCATCCTTACTTTCTGTCTTGCTGACTACCAGTTCAGCTATACTCTATTCTTGTCCTCTTTCTGCTTCATTTTGTGCTGCTATTTTTGTTTCTACCGGTTTCTCAATGTTAAGCTAAGTATCATCAGGGATGATATCAAGTTTCTTAACTTTAGTTGGTATCTCAATGCTCTAAGAGTCAACAATGTTGAGCGATGACTCAAAGATCTCAATATTTGTAGCTTCAGTTTTCTTTGCCTCTATGGTTTCCTTATCAATGATGATGTTGAAGTCCTGAGTGTCCACATTCATGGTAAAAAGAATGTTTGACTCTGGATTAGTGTCATCTTGTTTCATTTCTTCTACCTTCTCTTCTAGTTGACTGTCAGTTTGTGTTGGTGCCTCTGCAGTCATTGGTGAGGTGTCCTTTGCTGGTGGAGGAAGGTTATCCTTGACCATGATATTAGCTACACTACCAATTTTACCTTTACCTTTTTCCTTCTGATATACCTTTGCAAAAGACATCCATTTTTATCTATCCTTTTCTTCTTTCTTCTCTTTTTCCACAAAAAATATATCCCACTTGTCTTCCATTTCATTTGCAATTTCCTTTACTCTACCTACCATAAGGCTAACCTACCAGTGACCACTCACAAAAACTGTTCTGTTTGCCTCTAAAATTAAGTCATCAATTTTCAGTTTGGAATTAACAGGATGCACAACAAGTAGATCCTCTACTTTTAATTTCTTATCTAATTCCATTACTGACATTCTCTTAGCCTCTAACCTCAAGTATAAGTCATTTGGTAGATCATCTACAACCTCAATAAGAACTTTCTTATAGATATCAAGATATAAAATAATTTTCTCTATAGTGTCTTTATCCGTATCCTTGAAAGAATGATAAAGTTTATTTACATTACTAAGGTTACCTTCTTGTGTGATTTCATTGATCAAATCTTTTGGTGTAAGAGTATCCAGTGCCTTAGGTTTTGATTTCTTCTTTGGAGTTACTTTCTTCTTCAGACCACTAGGCTCTCTTATAGCCTGTTGATTCTTTCTTTGAGTTCTTGTCTTCTTGGGAGATGGAGTAGGTGTTGGTGAGGGTTTTCTTTTCTTCCTCTCAACTCTTAAATTTAGTTGCCTTGTCATTGTTAGAATCAGATTGAGTAGCTACAGGTGAAATGTGAGCTACTGGTTGCTGTTCTAATTGACTTTTTGTCATACTAGCAATACCGCCAATATTCATTAATCCTTCTTTAACATATTTTACCATCTTAGAATCATCTTTCATTAGTTTCTCTCTTTTTTTCCTCTTCTTCATCATGGCTACATCACTTTCAATTGTTTCAGCATTACTAAATATTTTCTCTGTTGGTTCTGCTGGAGCATCTAGGAGTATTTTTGCATATGAGTCCAAGATGTGAGAGTCCACCTCATATCCCATTTCAGTAATCCATACAGTTCTGGGTCTAACTGCTTCCATCCATATTTCATCTCTCTTCACTACAAATCATATTTGTTTGTCATATTTATCTATGATGCTTTGTGGAATCCTTTCCCTCTATTTCATTTTAGTTTGGAAATTCTTAAGTTAATCTTTAACCAACTCATCACTTTTAGCTCCCATACCGGTAATTTCCTCCTTTATCTGTTTTCCAACAGAAATATCATAGGCAAAATCCTTATGTCCCATACCGGGGATCTCTTTTGAAAATTAAAGCATCAAACACACTAACATATTTATAAATTTGAAGGTTCCTTTCTTATCACCTTTTATCTTATCGAAATTCTCTATCAATTCATCCTTCAACTATTCACAGATGTCAATATTTGCATTATTTACAATCATCTCATGTGCACTATGAATGCATGAACTTGACACAAAATTCAACCTATTTGTGTGACCAACTTTATATCCAATGACAATGCTAGCAAATTTAACATTTTTATCCTTTATGTCATTGATGCTAAGTGACTGGTTATCATATGTAGCTCTGGTTAAGCTCATAACTTCCTTGTTAGGGATTTTCCTCTTCTTGTCAGGTCTAGAACCGATGGAGGGTAAAACAATAACAACCCTGATAGATTCCTTGGTAATCTTAAATAATGAGTCCAACCACATAAATTCTACATGAACCCTACTAAGGACATAGCAAACACCTTCATCTGAGAATTCCAACATATGGAGGATATCTATGAAACTTAAATCCTCAACTACCTTATGTTCTGGTTTCACTAGCCCATCCTTGTCAGTATTTACATTTATCTACATGTTCATCAAATCTTCAGATCGTAAAATTTCTATGTTGCAATGTATGTATGCCCTAGGGTCTTCAGTAAATGTGACTCCCTTCGGGATTCTAGAAAATGCACCAATAGAATCTTCCCGTTTTGCTATCTTAGGAATGACCTTGAAAATGAGTCTAGGTTGTTTAATGTTTTCCACAATGGTAGGGTTTGCTACAACATCAAGAACAAAATATGAAGATTCCATTATGAAAGATAAATACCTTTTAACTATGAAATCCTTGAATGCTCTGAAAAGACCTTTGTTGCTTCTCCTTTAGAATGCCTTTGCTCAATTTCCCTCTCTTAGAATGCTTGGATTCTTGGTGAATTAAAATGAGAGGTTACAATGCCTTTATAACCAACAATTGACTTACAATAGCAATAAATGCTTCGCCGATGAAGTGAAAAACTCTACATGTCTTCCAGTAAAGAAGAGATATAACTTCTTACCATCAGCCGAGGGTAAATGCATGATTTTCAATTTTTTGCCTTACCCCTAAGGATTATTCGTTAGTTGGATGAAGAATCTGTTGGCTCCCAAATCAACAGATTGGATAGGTTCTAAGGAAATGCCAACTCCTATGGTCAAACCCTCCAATTGACTTGGCCAACTTATAGAGTGAACCTGTTTGGTTGTTAACTCTCTCACTTCAGGCTCTGCAGGACCTAGGCGGGTATACCTATTCACCAGTTGTTTTTAATGACCAATGTTTTTTATAGCAGATTAAGTGTCTTGATCTAGTTTCCTCCTATCTCAGAATGGCATAAGTTCCTAGGATGGAGATATAGCAGATGAGTTCAAGATTGTTGTTGTAGAAGCTATTCGATCTATGTTACCTACTTAATTACTCCTATTGCTTTAAAATAACATATGATGAATATGGTGATAAGTGTAATTTGTAAATAGCTAGTGCCTTCTTCGCTGCTTGGGCTACAGAGTCATTATATTTTCTTTAGGACTTACTGTGCGAACTTGTGAGACAATTTTTAACCCATCCCTTTATGGACCTGTTAGTTATTATTTCTTATGACATCAATTGAATGCTTATATCATAAGTTGCTTGAATGAGTTTAACCCTACCTTTAAGGGACCATTCAAGTAAGCACTGCGAAGAACAATTATAATTCACAAGTAGAACTTTTATTTCAACCTTATAACATACAACATAAATTTCATTCAAAGAATATGAATAACCTTATCTCCTTTAGATAATATCACAAGAGATTGCCAAAAACAAAATGAAATAATCCACAACACATACGCAAAGAAAAACAACCGGTCATAGCATGTATTCCATCAAAATTTGTATAACAGAAAACTTACAAGTTGTCATACATTGCTGTCTTGTTCCTATCATATCTCTTATTCCAATATTACAAAAACCTCTCTCATATATATATGAGAGCAAAAGTCATTTATGAAAAGACATGTCTTTTCAAAATACTAATTGTTAATTTGAATATTCCTAACAAACTTAAGTAAAAAGAGATTAAGAATTCCTAAATGATGAATATAGTGATCCTCTTTAAAAGTCTTGATCTTAACACTCTGTTTCTTCAATTCTTCTCCTTGCGAAAGGTATTCGAAGATCATCTGGTTGACGGTAGGGGCCATGTCTTTGCTTCGATCCAACCTTGACAGAGCCCGATCCTTGATGCTTACAAGTTCATTTCGCAAATCTTCCATAGACATTACTCCTCCTTCTTTATAAAACGAGGGCATTCCAATAGGGCTCCCATCATCCAATTCTTTAAGATCTCCTTTTAGCATATCTTTGAATTTAACATGATCTTCTATATATGAAGTCCCTTCAGCCTTCTCCTTTGGCGTCATCACATCAACACTGTTTATCACCTCATGCAATCGTGCTTTTAACCTTTCATGCTCTCTTAATGCTTTTATGGTTCCAGTGTACACCTTCCAATAATGTTAGACATGTATAAGCATGGTGTTGAATCGGTGTTCAATGATGTCATTAACCAATTTATCCATCTTTTGCTGGATATTATTTACCTGTTTGGTAGCCTTATCTGCTTGATATTTCCAATACAGAACATCAGAAACATCATCCAAGCTCTGTCCTGTGGGATATGAGGCATATTCATTCAAAGGAGTCCCTGTCTCAAGTTGTAATATTTTCGTTTGTAACTTTTGATTCTCCTCCTTAGATCTTTCATACAAGCCCTTATAGGTAATATTTTCCCTGACCAAGAACTCTGTCTGATCCAAATTTAATTTGGCTACATCTAGGTTCAACTTTGCAGTGACCCTAGGGTCAGTCTTTCCAACCTGATGAATCATGAGGTGTCCAAAGGTTTCTTCGATATCCACAATAATTGGTCTTTTTCCTTTCGGATATAATGCCCATTGAAGGAGAGCCTTTTGATCAGGATCATATCCGGAGCCTAGGAATAATTTATCTATCTCTTGAGGCAACACTTGTTGATTCAAGTCTTGCTTCTTCAAGAATCCATCAAACAGAAGTGCTGAATTTATGTCCCAACCAGAAAAGATGATAACACCAGCCTCTTTTAATACTTTCCTCCCTTTCTCAGGGGTCATATCTTTCATGAGGGTATCAATTTCATCCTGTAGTCTTTTCATCTGTTCTTCTTCTGGTTTTCCAGCCATACTTCGTTTCACATGAGCCCCTTTATACTAGTACAAGAATGAAAGGAATTCCCTTGAAGAAGTGAATTCGTCATCAGCAACAAAGTCTTCATGCTCTATCATCCTTATATCAACTACATCTCTAATGTTAAATTCACCAGTGTCCACATCCACCTCTGCTTCAAAACTAGGGGGATAATCTTCTCTAGGAGAGTTAGCAGGGATGCTACTAGCAGCTGATTTCGGTGACATGTGAGCCAATGGTTGACTATCCTTTTCAGTGTTGATAAAATGAAGGAATTGTGGGGGCACTCTATGCATAATCTCTACTTCATGTTGAAGTAGCCTTTTGGCTATCTCCAAAGGATCTTGGAGGTTTCCAAGTAAGTCTCCATCCACCATCCCCCTTGCTCTTTTCCATTTGAAGGCTTCCCAAGTCATTTCGCTTCTTTCTCTCAAAACCCTGGCCTCTTCCCTTTCAAGGTTCTTGATTAAATCATTTGGCATTTTAGCCGCATGTATTCTGGCTTTTAGTTTTTGTGACGCCCTGGGAGCTCTTATATATCCCTCAGGATCAAAGTTCTCTCTAGGATCACCCAGAGTCATGCCATAATAATCTAATTTATTTTGAAGTAAATGATAGCTTTTGGAACTTTTAACAATAAAATCATAAAACACCAATAACCCTGGCACAATGGATTGTTTACCAAAATCCGTAAGATGTTTGGCACTGACAGCAGATAATTGTCTCACAATCTCTAGGCTAGCCACCCTATTTGGTACTATAATTGGAAGCATGTATGGCTTTCCTTCATACCCAAATATTCTAATTTCTATATGATTAAGGTGGCAATACTAGTCAACCCAGTTGTGATCAATCTGAGACTCTGGAGAGAAGTCTTTTGGCCTGAGGAATCTCTTAATTTCAGGGGACAGAGTATAATCTCTATGTTGTCCAAAGGCCGCACTAAGAGGTTTCACAAAATATTCCTGAAAGTGCCAAAATTGATTGTTTATGAATCTTTGATCCCATGCAGAAACCCACAACTAAACTAGTTTCTTCAAACCATTCTTATCATAAGCTCTGATGCTAAAATCATCTGACCAGAAATCGATTTCTTGTCCACAATAAAGAATGATGTGCATCAATAAAGAATACAATGAGAAATGGACATTTACAAGGTCTCCTTTCAACTTTTGCAACCCATGATTTAGGGCTTCTGCAACATAAGTGGCATAGTCAAATGACCTAGGGTCTTTCGATTGTAAATCAACACACAGAACCATAACCTCAATATCCATGAGAGGATGGGCCTCTAAGCCTAATACTTGGGCTGCAGTATAGTATGTATACTTAAAATACGGATGGAATTGGTTGACATCAAATGGCACCTTGTCATCTTTACTGAATGGAACAAAGGACCCCCCTACTTTTGGCTGATGAATGGGTAATATCCACGTCCTGTAGATGTCTTCCAAGTTAAAGAACTCTCGCGACAGTTTCTGCATATCAATTTTCTCTTCTACTTCCCAGTCTAGATCAAATACCATATCAATAGTCTGTTTGTTAATCACCACCAAGGGATTCCCTCGATAGTCGCATATGGTTTTGGTTCTTGGATCATAGCAATCTACCAGAGCTTTCATTAATTCAACATCCACAAATACATTCGGGACTACCAATTTCCCTAAGTTTTTCTTCCATAGGTTACTTATGGGCTCAGGAGCATCCCTTCTCTTGTAACTAAATAGGAACAACTCATGTCCTTTGATTTCAGTCCATATGTCTCCTAAATGTTCAAATCTATCTTCCAATCCTTCTTCTTCACTCTTGATCTTTTTAGACCTCACACTGGACATAGAGCACTGGTCTAGCAAATCCTGAGTCAAAGCTCTACCCTCCTTTTTCTGTCATTTGGATTTCTCTTCAGGGTTTAATTCTTTCCCTTTTCTACTCTTTTTAGAAGAAGAAGAAGGTTCCATAGTTTCAGTAAATACGAGAAATCACACTTGGAGAATTGTCGAACTCTTCTGATTGTCGTTCACGAACTTCAGCAAATTCCTTGCAATTTTCCATCTTTTAGCATCAATCTGGTTCTTATGAAAATTCGATCAATTCAGCTGTAATTGCATGAGCAACTTGTGCATAGTTAATGTCTCTGCGTCTATAATGGCTATTCAAATGTTTAAACTTAATTGCAGATGTGACATTCTCCACTTGGGCTTTTAACTCTTTCACAGGAAGTACTGTTCAACTGAAATGATCGTAAATCGAGTTTTCGATGAAACCCTTGTCTTCGGCTGAATACTTTGATCTTTCATCAAAAGCTCACTTTCCTCGATATCACTTTATTGACGAATAGCCCATGTCGAAAAACCATTTTCTAGTCTCCTCGAAATCATCTTTTCCTCGATGAACTTTCTTTCGATGAGTCATTTGTGAGTTTCATCAAAATCATATTTCAATGGACTCTGTTCTTCGGTGAAAGTCCATGCAAGCCCTCTGAAAGCCTTTTTTTCTTCTATGTCCCCTTTATCAATGAAACCCCTTTATTTTTATTCGATATAATGTTATCGATGAGATTTGTTTTTCGATGAATATTTTTTAAGTCTCTTCGGCAGTTGTATTTCCTCGACTTCACCTTTTGCTTGTTGCTTTTCACTTTTCGATGAAACTGGAGTATCGATGAGTGGCTTCCTTCATTTATCGAAAGTGATATTTCACCGAAGACATCTTTACTTACGTCATGTTCTTTTTCGATGAAAGTATTCTTTCAGTGAAACTCCTTTTGGGATGCTCGATATGATATTTTGGCTGATAATCTTTTAGTTTTCACGCCTATGGGAAGATTTTTTTTATTTTAAATATAGTGTCCAACAGAATCTCCTACTGGTGCAAGATTACCATGTTCCGTTGGTGCAGTGATAGATTCATCACTTCTCTGATCTCTCTATCTAATCCATTGTTCAGAAAATTCTTGCTTGATTTCAGTTACCTTTTCTTTGCCCTTTTTATTTGATCCTTTATTGTTCACCTATACATTCTTTCTTGTACAAAATTTTGCAATATGCCCAATCTTGTTACATGCATAACAAGTTACATTGTTTCTCTGAATAGCCTTTCCATAACCTTGACTGGTTTGAGTTCTGCATTGATTAGATAAATTTCCAAATCTACCACAAACATAGCATTTCACATTTATTCTGCAATTGTTTGAGTTATGACCATTTTTATTGGATTTCGAACATTGACCAGTGGGTAAGTTTGTATTTTGATTATTCATAAATCTACACTCATTTTCTCTATGACCAAATTTGTTGCAATTAAAATATTTCCCATTAAATTTATAAGAATTAGGTTGCCTTACCAGTTTGCTGTGATCATGATTGTTTGCAGTTTTGAAAGTTTCTCCATGTTTAAATTCAAGTCCAACTGTTTCTCCATTAGGTTTCCAACTTTTCAGCATATCATCAAGATTATCTGAACTCTTCATGAATTTGTCTTTGTATTCATTTGCAGTGACGAACTCACTTTCCAAAGTGCTAACTTGTCTCAAAAGTTCCTCTTTGTCATGTTGAATGTGAATCAAATCTATTTTAAGCATATCATTTTCATTGCTAAGCCTTTGAGATTCATCTAGTCTTTCATTAAGTCTTTTGGTGAAATCTTCCTCATTCCTCTTTCTATCTTCATTATCCTTGCATAGTCTCATGGTTAAATCTTGCATCTCATTCTTCATGTTACTGTTCTCTTGTCTCAATTTTTCTACAATATCTCTGAGAGTTTCTTTTTCTTCATCATCTTGATTTTGCAATTGTACATGTAATTCTTTTCTCTTATTCTTTTCTATAACTAGGTTATCTTGAAGTTCTTTGATAAATTCTTGAGAACTTCTAAGTTCATCTTCTAGTTTGATATTCTTCAATTTTTCTGCATCAAAATATTCAAGAGCTCCTTCCAATTGTTGTCTCAAATTTTCCATTGGTACCGGTTTCAGAATCTTCCTCAAGCTCTTAGGCTTCTACAAATAGAGGACTAGGCTCTTATACCAATTATTAGATACTTGATCAGTCCCAAGGACAGTGAGAGTGGGGGGGCGGTGAATCAATGTCTAACCGGTAAACAAAAGATTTAAACTTGTTTGAAACTTCACAACCCAAATTAATGTACCGGTAAACTAGAAATAAAGCAATAAAGAGAAATAACAGTATAACCATCAATGCACATCATAACACAAATATTTCTGGAAAGGAAACCCGACAGGGGAAAAACCTCAGTGGGATTTGTGACCCAAAATATTTACTCACTGAATAAATATTAGTTATAAAATAGGGGCCTACACATGTAAGAAGGCCAAAAACCTAGAGCTCACTGCTCAATACAAAATAGGAGTCCCACTGACTACAAAATTGGATGATTAAATCCAATGACAATGTATTAATCAAAATAGCATCTGCAATGCTGGATTCAGTACCGGTTTAAGTTCTATCAAATACTCGCCATAAACCTTTCTTCACTCTGTTATGCTCTTATTTGCTCATAAAATTATTACATCAAAATGCATATACAGATATTTGCTCTCATATTCCGCTTGTATTTCTTACCTATACACATTTCTTTTTCATTCATTTCATACTTACAAAATGTCCTACAAGATCTCATACATATATGAGTCTTTATAATACATCATGTCGGCTATACAAATAATATTACAATACAAAACAATATAATTTCAATGTCAGCTAGGGTGCCAGTAAGATCTTCTATCTATGTAGACTGCATGCCCGTGTGAATAATCTATAGTGCCTGCCGGTGCCGGTAGATGATGTTTGTTGCCGATGTAACCTGTGAACCATGTTAGCAGTTGGTTTCCATCAATGACAACATCAAATATTCTCATCTAAGTGTATAATGGCAACATGTCTCTCCAAAGGGTGTTTTCTCTCGTCCGAGGGAAAAAAGGGCCTTTTTCTGTGTTGGCCTGCTTCAAACAATCCAAATGCCTAATTTTTTCTCTCCTCCCTAAATCCCTAATAGGAGAAATTTGTGCAAACCCAATCTCTCTAACTCCAAACCCACCACAGGAAAAGCCAAAACTCCCACTTCCAAACGTGGCTTATCTCAATGCCAAAACCGACCCGGCTTATCACATCCCACTCCAAACATGGCTTATCTCAATGCCAAAACCGACCTGGCTTATCACATCACATAAACTCAAAACCCTTAAGATATTCAAAAAATAGTCACAAAACATAGTCACATATATTGAAAAAATATTTTACAAATCATCTCATGGGATTTTATATAAAATTTGGCATTTAAATATGTGTGAATCATCTCATCACCATTTAGATATATAAAATTTGGCATCTAAATATGTACAAATCAGCTCATGGCCATTTAAATATACAAAATTATGCCCCTAAATATGTGTAAATCAGCTCATAGGTATTTATATATACAAAAAACAAATATAGAACAATTCACCTACAATATATACAAAATTCTCAAAATCATTCTACCTTGAACTGTAGAATGAATCAAGTGAGCCTTCTAGATTGACTCTAACCTATATTGTGCTAAGTATTGCCTCATGGTCAGATTCATGAACTTTCCATAAAATCTTGTTATGAGGTCTACCACAATACTTAATCAAATGAATATTTGTTGCAACAACAAGGTTGGAGAAATGAAGAACTTGTTTGTTTGTTTCAAAGTCCTTGAACAACCAAACATTAGAATTCTTGATAGCATATCTACGAAGCTATGTGCCTGTCACTACATTAGACCTTACTAGATACTCAATACCCTCTACATGAATGATTGTGATTGCCAATTTTTTCTTAGGCTGAATACAATGACACAAAAAGTAATCCAACCCTTCTTCATTGTTCTCTTCTGCAACAACAATGTACATAGGGCCTACATATTATAGAATGATAACTAATACCAAAAATAATGTTTGATGTAACAAAATGAGCCAAAAAAATTTCCTGCAATAAAATTTACCTGAAAAATAACCTTGTTCCACTAGGTCGGATACATGATCAAAATCACCTGATGCTTCCATTTGGTTCAACTACAGTGCTTTGGGAATTCGATAGGTATCAATGAGAAGCAATGGTATACAAGACCATTTGTTAACCCACTCTTGTGATTCACATTCTGCCCACAAAAAATACATACATGAAGAGAAAAACATACAATCTATCTAGTATAAATTACCAGTGAACTTCCATTTGAACTTTGAAATGAGTGCATGTCATTGGATCCTGCAACTGTACATCAATATTGATAGTTTTCATCATCAGATTCAGTGATCAACCAAAAATATCTATGAACAATTGATGTACCTGCATTATCTGGTCCCATTGTAGAGTTACACCATTACAAAATTGTTTTTGCATCTATCAATTCAACACCATCTTTATACTTAAATTCTTCTCTAGCTAGGTCTCTTTTTATGCATGATCCTACACCATCATGCTCTCCCTCTCCATGTCCAACCTCAGTGAATTTACAAAAATGTTGTACACCACTTGTCACATGCATCATACTCAACCAATAGAACATCCTTTCTTTTTCTAATTGCGAGGTGTAATTATCTGACCATATTATGTGTTGCTTGTATCGTATGTTCCTTTCCTTTAAACTATCATAGAAAAATTTAAAGCATCATTACACAAACTCTGACAAATGTGTACTATCGTAACTTATGTAGAAGTTATAATCTCTTACAACCTTGCTATCCTCCTTTGTGCTATCATCTACATGCACGAATGCTATGTGTACAAAAATATAAACTTGTGTAGAATGGTAATACATAGTGATGCATGCTAAAAAGGAGGCACAAGACACAAGTTCAAACGTTAACATGTTAGTGACAATCAAAATGAAATACAAATGAACCTATGATCCTTAACATGCATATCAAGAGAGATAAAAATAATATAAGAAGAAGCATACAAAAGCGAAAGAGGGAACGAAAACCCCCTAAGATTCTCCCCACAATGCTCATAGTTTCTCCTCCCTTGTTCCTCTCCTCTCCAAGTTACACATGAGTGTAGCCCTCATCCTTTTGGACAATCTATGGATATCTTAGGAAGATTCAATATTTTTATGAAAATGAGAACAAATGACTATGCAAGTGTAAATAAACTATTATGATAAAGAACCTATTTAGTCTATGTTAATTTTTAACAAAATAACAAAGCAAATGCTCCTAAATGCTCTCTAAAATTAACTATAAGTTTGATGCCTGCAAGATTTCTGGGATCCTTTTGAAGAAGGAATGGGCTTTATTTATAGGAAAAGTGGAGAAATGTATGGTTGAGATTGAGTAATCTCAACAAGGGCCAGGATTGATGGGTTTGTGATCCATGTGAGGGATTTAAACCCAATCCCATAATGACAAATGTCAACATGAGATGGCTTGAGAGGAGAGGGAAGAAGCATTAAATGCTTGAGATGACATGAAGGTTACCTTGGGAGGGTTTGGTTAGGCTTGAGTTATTGAATAAAACTTTTATCCGATGAATAATGCCTTTATCCAATGGACAAACTCTTGTGCAAGAGTTTGTGGGGATAACCATGGTCAAAGCAATGAATGCTTGAATAGACAAATGAGTTAAATAAGGGTTGGGTTATAGGGAAAGCCTCTAACCATGTGGGTGAGTTGAGTTTAAACATTAATGGTCATGTAAGAGACATAAATGGTTATGTAAGAACCATTAATGGTTTGGAAGACTTTAGGGGTTAACTTGTTGAAGGATAGAAAGCCTTTAATGCATTTTAAAGACTTTGGAGGCTTTGAGAAGTGACTTCTCTTTGCTTAGGAGTGTGACAATAATTAGGGGATAGGATTAGGCTAATTTGGAATGGATTAGAAGAATCTAGAAGGGGTTTAAGATGGAAGTGGATTGGTGGGTGAGAGAAAATAGGATTTTAATTAAAATAAAATTTCATTTATTTCAACTAAAATTGTGCAACTTGCCTTTGTAGGAGAATGTTGTTGGCATTCTACACTCTTATGAGAATAGTTGATGTTGTCATTGATGGCAACCAACTAGCAATCACCTGGCAACCCACTGGCAGTTACCGACACTGGCAATAGACCTCTACATACACCGGCAGGCACTTCACCAACAATAGCAATAATGCATACAGACACTCAAGCCAACACGGAATAAATTTTGTTTATTCTTTTATATTGTAATTATCTTTTGTAAAAGCCGACATGGCATATTGTAAAAGACTCATATATATGTATGAGATGTCATAGGTCATTTGTATGAGATATGGATGATAGGAGATATATGATGAGAATATAGATGATATTTTGTATAAGGTGATATAGTTGACAATGAAGGTTTTTGGTAATAGACTGAGCTTAAACCAGTACTAAACCTGGCATAGTTGATGCTGATCTGAACTAGTACATTGTATTGGATTTTGATAATCCATTTTGTAAGTCAGTGAGACTTCTATTCTGTAATTGAGTAGTGAGCTCTAGGCTGCTAGCCTTCCTGCATGTGCAGGACCCTCATTGTAAGTAATATTTATTCATTAGCTAGTGAGTGAATATTGTGGGTCACAAATCCCACTGAGGTTTTTCCCACACTGGGTTTCCTCATTAAATATCTTGTGTTATGGTATATTCTCTATGTCATCTCTGCTATTGTTATTTTCTATATTAATTCTTATTTACCGGTACACTGTTTTGGGATACAAAGTTCTTAATAAGGTTAAATATTCTGCTAATCAATTAGACACTGATTCACCCCCCCTCTCAGTGTCTTTGGGACTGTCATTGATTCTAACAATTGGTATCAGAGCCCGGTCCTCTATTTTCAAAAGCCTAACAACTTGAGGAAGATTCTGACACTGGTACAAATGGAGAACTTAAGGGAACAATTGAAAGGAGCTCTTGTAGATTATGATGCAGAGAAATTGAAGAATATCAAACTTGAAGATGATCTGAGGATTGCATAGGAATTCATTAAAGGACTTCAGGAGAACCTTGCTATAGCACAAAATAAAAGAAAAGAACTTCATGAGAAGATGTAGAAAGATGATGGGGAAAAATAAACTCTTAATGAACTTGCAAACAAGTTGAGACAGGAAAATAGTAATATGAAGAATGAAATGCAAGATATGGCTATGAGGTTATGTAAAGACATTGAAGATAGGAAGAAGAATAAAGAAGATTTGACTAGAAGACTCAATGATGTTGGAAACGAAAATCTAATACTTAGTCATGAAAATGATATGTTAAAGATAGGTCTGATTCACATGCAACATGATAAAACTGAGCTTATGAGACAAAAGGATATTCTGGAAAATGAATTGGATACTGCAAATCAACACAAAGAAAAATTCAAAAAAAGTTTAGAGGAGCTTGATGACATGCTAAAAAGTCAGAAACCTAATGGAGATACAAATGGACTTGGATTTGAAGTTGGAGAAAGTTCCAATACTGCAAACAATATAGATTAGAACAAACTAGTAAGGCAGCCTAATGCTTATAAGTTTAATGGAAAATGTTTCAATTGTAACAAATATGGTCATAGAGAAAATCAGTATAGATTTAGAAACAATCAAAATATTTATGCACCCACCGGTCAATGTTCCAAATGCAACAAAGTTGGTCATAATTCAGAAAATTGCAGAATGAAAGTGAAATGTTATGTTTGTGGAAGATATGGACACTTATCTAATCAATGCAAAACACAAACCGACATAGGTTATGGAAAGGTTATTGAGAGGAATAATGTGACTTGTTATGCTTGTAACAAAATTGGACATATTGAAATTTTTTGTAGAAGCAAGACTTCATCGGCAAACAATGAAGAATCTAATTTGAAAGGCAAAGAAAAGGTAGATGAGGTAAAGAAAGAATTTTCAAAACAATGGATTAGGAAGAGAGATCAAAATGTTGATAAAACTATCTCTATACCGGTAGAATAGAGTAATCCTTTACCGATAGGAGATTCTTCATCCAACTGAGAAGTAACCCTTTGGGGGTATTGCGACAAGTTGAAAATCATGCAGATTACACTTGGTCGATGGTGAGAAGATAGATTTCTTCTTTACCAGAAGATGTGTTAAGTTTCCACTTAATCGCGAGCATTTAATGTTGTTGGTAAGAGAAATGTCATTATAAATCAGCCAATTTCTCTCTTTTTCGACTCACCGAGAATTCAAATTAGTAGAGAGTACGAAATCAGAGCAAAGACATTTAAGGCGAAGTGCGAAGTGATTTATTCAAGCATTCAAAATATTTTCAAGCAGCTAAAGGTATTTTTCAATGGCTTCTTCTTCTGCTCCCGAGTTTATTTGAAACCCTACTATTGTGGAAAATGTGAAATGCTCTAGGCCTGTATTTAAGATAATTCTCAAAGGAGCTAAGCTAGATGACTTTGTAGGGGAATTTTCAAAAATTCCTAAAGGTGTAGCTTTTGCAGAAGACCCTAGGATTTACATAGATTGCAATATAGAAGAACTAGGTTCTGAGGAGTTGATGAAAATGTTTACTAAGATGATTTGTGACAAAAATGGTGCTATCAAACCCGAACACAAGATTATAAAAACTCTAGGTTTTGTGGAGATACTGAACATTCCCCAATTTCCAGAGGAAGTTGTAAGAATTGTCTTGAGAAGAGCACATGGAGAATTTTTATGGTTGGATTCTTTCTGCAAAATAACCCGACAAGCAATTAGGGCAGTAACTGGTTTACCTTCAATCGATAGCAGACCTGACAAAACAAAGAAGATTCCTAACAACAAAGTGAATTCCTAACAACAAAGTGATGACCCTAACCAGAGCAACATTTGATAATAGATCACTGAGAGTGAATGATATCAAAGACATCAATGTAAGATTTGTGAGTATGGTGCTAGGTTATAAGACTACACATACAAATAGGCTAAATTCAATTTCTAGTCTTTGTATTAATAGTGCTTATGAGATGGTTAACAACAATGCAATTATAGATGTGTGTGAATGGCTGGAATATGAACTCATTGATAATTTGAAAAAGATTAAAGGAGATAAGAAAGGGACATTCCGCTTTGAAAATATTTTGGTATGTTTAATGTTGTATTTCACTAAGGAAATCCCCGTACAGGACCTAAAGACTTTGGATATGACATACTGGCAGGAAAACAATTTCAAGAATCTTTTACCGGCATGAGAACCTCAAGGGACAAAAACATAATTGAATACTTCAAAACCTTCCAAGAAAAAATGAAAACTAGAGAAAGGCTACCACAGAGTGTAGTGGACAAATATAACAAAGAAATTTTTTTTGTTATCAAGAGAGATGAGACATAGATGGAGGTTGTACTCCCTAGGACTATCTGGGTAACTGAAATGGGATATGAGGTATATCTTAGCATTTTGGAGACATATGCTAAAGCTTTACTGGATGCATCGAGAGAACCATCAGAACAAGTTTTTGGTAGTGCTGAGACTATTGAAAGTGATGTGAATACATTGAAGAAAAGGAAGAAAAGAGAAAATTTTATTAGAGATGCTTCTAAGAAAGTTAAGGAAATCAAGGAAAATGTAATGAACATTAGTGGTATATCGGCCAGTGAAATTGAAGGACTTCAATTGAAGGTAGATATTTCAACAGTTGGCACATCATTTGGAACCAACAGTGACAAGGCAGTTGAGTTCAAACAAGTTGAAAGGAGGAAGAGAAAACCTTCACCGGTACCCTCTCCTTCACCTAAGAGAACAAGGACTTTATTAAAGCAACAATAGGTAGTAAGGGGACCACCAAAGAAACTAACACCAAAGAAGAAACAAAAACCTGTTACCCCTTCGTTGAATGATTTACTAAATGAGATAACTGATGATGGAAATTTGGCCAATGTACACCAATTGTATAACACATTTTATGATTCAGATAGGGAAATCATTAAGAGCAGTATAATTTTACATCTGGACATATACAAAAAGGTTTTAACTAAAGTTTTGGATGACCTACCAAATGATCTGTATAGGAGATTAGAGGCAAAAAGGATTGCAATGATGGAATTAGATAAGAAACTAAAGATTAAAAAACTTCTAGTTGTACATCCTGTAAATTCAAAAGAGGAAATTGATAAATTAATCTCTGAGGCTAACCGATCTGTTTTTGCCAATGGACATCGACAAGTAAGTTTAATGGAAGGTAGAGTGAAATAAATTATAGATGAGACTACTGATAACTGGGATATATTTTTTGTGGAGAAGGAAAAACAAGAGGAAATGATTCGACCAAATAAAACATTTAAAGTATATCAGAAGGATAAGGACAAGGGAAAAGGTAAAATTGGTGGTATTCCAAACATTAAGATTACATACAACTTACTGCCACCTTTGGATATTGCACCGGTACATACTGATGATCCACCAGTTATTAACATTGAAGGTGTTACACATGATGACACTAATCCTGAATCTGAAATACTCTTCACCATGAATGTGGATACTCAGGAAGTGAATATTGTTGTAGATAAGGACAATGCAAAGGTTAAGGAAGACAATGTTGATAGTGGCAACTTGGCTGCGAAACTGGTACAGACTGTTGAGGTTGAGATCCCAACCCAAACAAAGCAACCATTGGAAATAGAGAAACCTACTAAAGGAATAGATGCTGGCATAGGGCCATCGGAGACTGAGACACCAACAAAACTTACTGAGAAACCTATTGAGGTAGAGGTACATACTGAGGCAGAGAAACCAACAATCACTGAGACATCAAAACAGTATGAGAAACCCTTGCTAGTTGAAATGCAAACATAGACTGATCCACTAGAGGTAAACACAAGTAAAATGGTTACAACTGATGGAAGCACAGAGGTAATAAAGGTAATTGGCCAAACATCTAGCAGTTCATCAAGTGAATTCAGACCTACCAATGTTACAGAGGTATTTTTGGATTCAATTAAAAAGATAACGGATTACAATGCTTTGGCCAACAAGGCAATTGATAACACTATACCTATTCTTAAAATGATTGCACCAAATTGTAATATAGAACATATTAAGGATTCTTTAGGCTAATTGGACACATTGTCCAAATTTATTTCTGACAATGTAATAATGGTTGATAAAGTGAATGAGGATAGAATAAAGGAAAGAGTAGAAAAAGAAAAGAACAAATTATTTGACGATGCCATTAAGGGGTGCATAGAACAACCAAATACATTATTATCGGCACTAAACTCTACAATTTTGGAGTACAAAGAGCTATACAGGGAAACATGCAAACCTCACCTTCTGACAGAGGACTTAGACAAGGAGATCAAAAAAATATAAAAGGAAATTGATGACATAGCTGATAATGTAATTGGTTCATCTGGTCACATATTAGTTTTTGAGCAAGAGATGGCAGGTTTTGAGAAAAAATTATAGAAACTTGAGAAAGAAAAGGAAAGGATAAGGTCTAATGCCAAAGAGCTTAAGAATAAACTTGGTCCTAAGTTGGAAAATCTTATTTCTCAGAGAATAGAAATATCTAAGGAATTACTTCAGGGAGAACAATCATCAGAAGATCACATGCATCATCTCACTGGCATGATCCAATAGACTGAGGCAACCCTAAATGATAGCAAAAGGTTTATGCAGAATCTAAGTCTGGTTTTAGCAGATATCTTTCAGATTGTAACCAACTGGTTATAGACTTTGAGGTGAAAGTTTTGCACTCATTTGACTATTTTTGACAACCTTTGTCATTGATGTCAAAGGGGGAGTAGAGGAGAGAAAAATACTTATTCAAAGGAGATCATTTGCTTAGAGGGATCACACCTTTTTGGATTTAAGTTTTTCGAATAATTTTTGGATTTTTCTCATGAGTGTTGCCATCAATGCCAACGGGGGAGATTATTGGCATTATACACTCTTATGAGAGTAGTTGATGTTGTCATTGATGGAAACCAACTGGAAATAACCTGGCAACCCACCGACAGTTATCAGCATTGGCAATAGACTTCTACATACACCGGCAGACACTTCACTGATAGTGGCAATAATGCATACCGACACTCAAGCCGACATAGAATAAACTTTGTTTATTGTTTTATATTGTAATTATCTTTTGTAAAAGTTGACATGGCATATTGTAAAAGACTCATATATATGTATGAGATCTCATAGGTCATTTGTATGAGAGATGGATGATATGAGATATATGATGAGAATATAGATGATATTTTATATAAGGTGATATAGTTGACAGCGAAGGTTTTTGGTAATAGACTGAGCTTAAATAAGTACTGAACCTGGCATAGTTGATGCTGATCTGAAGCAATACATTGTATTGGATTTTGATAATCCATTTTGAAAGTCAGTGCGACTTCTGTTTTGAAATTGAGCAGTGAGCTCTAGGCTGCTAGCCTTCCTGCATGTGCAAGCCCCTCATTGTAAGTAATATTTATTCATTGGCCAGTGAGTGAATATTGTGGGTCACAAATCCCACCGAGGTTTTTCCCACACAGGGTTTCCTCGTTAAATATCTTGTGTTATGGTGTATTCTCTATGTTGTCTCTGCTATTCTTATTTGTTGTATTAATTCTTATTTACTGGAACACTGTTTTGGGATACAAAGTTCTTAATAAGGTTAAATATTCTGCTAACCGGTTAGATACTGATTCACCCCCCCTCTCAATGTCTTAGGGACTATCATTGATTCTAAAAAATGCAAGTGGGGGGGGGGGGAGTTTAGAGATTTTAAATAAATATTTATTTATTTATTTAATATGAGGAAAGGGGTTAAATTAAACAAATATGCTTTATTCATTTAATTAATTGTTAGAGTGTGGTTTAATGAATTAATTTAAATAAATTGAATAATTTATTTAGTTAATAGGAGAAGAGGTTGATGATGAATTAATTAAATATTAATTTAATTAAATGTTGACTGATGGTTAAATAATCAAATAAATACTAAATATTCATTTAATTAAGTGGACAGATTTATGTGTCTACATTTTCCCCTCTTTGAGACAGTGCAATTTATCGCGTCATTTCAAAGAAAGAAAGGTAGGTATGAAATATATGCCCTAGAAATGCTAATTTAGTGGGTGGTATTCCCCCTTGAGAGATGTGCCAAAAAATTGGACAAATTGGGCGATCTATCGAAAAAGAGAAAGAAGTTGGGGGGGAGGTAGACTAGAAGAAATTAGAAATAATGGTGAAAGAATGGGAGAAGACAGAGTGAATACAGAGAAACAACAAGCCAGTGAGTACCCTTAGGTCATGCAAGAGATACAATGCAAATGTAGTGTGTGCTTTTGATTGATACTATACGATTGATCAAAATTGGTTGGACAATCTGGTGCAATCGATTGAATTTCCCTAGTTGAGTCAAAGCATGACAGTTGATGTCAGTTGTTCGCTTGGATAGGATAAAGTCTGAGTAAGTGAATCAAAGTGACCTGTTATGACTTAGATAATTGATGTGATTTCCTGATGAAGTCAAGGTATCTGAAGTAAAATACTTGTTGAGACTTAGACAATTGAGGTAATTTCCCGTTGTGATTGTGTTTGATTGGCTGATCAATTGATAGTGATTGTGTTGTAGGTTGGTTGTGATGAATCATAGCAGCCTTGTTCAAACTAGGTCATTGTAATAAATGCTTGTTGTAGTCTAGGATTGCCATAATTGATTACTTGCTGAGACTCAGAGAAACTTGATCAAAAATTATCTATTGATAGTCTAGGTGTGTGTGAGTTGATGTGCCTGTGTAGATAGAGTAACTGGATTGATTGGGTTGATGGGAACCAATGAAGGTATTATGATGATGACCTAGATGTGGAGGGTGAGGGGGGGATTCAATATTAGATAAAAGGTATGGAGGACCTAGGATGGGAAATGATGCATGGTATGCATTTATGATGATGACCTAGAGAGGGAGGTTGAGGGGGATGATTCAATGTTAGATAGAAGGTATGGAGGACCTAGGACTCATTCTTGTGGAAGAAGATAAAAAAAAGAGAGTATCCATTGCCATTACTATGTATGAATGATATTAGAAATATGGATGTATGTATGGATGGAATGCAATATATACAAATGAGATGAAATGATGATCCATAGATTATTCATAGTGCCTTATTTTCATCATTAAGCATAGTAGTATCGATCTTGGCCGAGGTATCCGAAACCACAGTTGAGTGTTTCACCTATAAGCAAACATTGTAGACAAAGAAAGTTCCCCTCCATTCTGGTTCATGTACAAATGGTCGAGGTATATGTTGTAGTAAGTAAGCCATAGTGATCCATGATTGTATTTGTGCATAGGATGATGTAGCTTAGTGAACTTCCCATGTAGACACCATTAGTATATGCCCCAGAACTTCATTGGAATAATCCATAGACAACAAACAAAGAAAAGGATATTAGGAACTATCCTGGCTACTCTAATCACTTGTTGATATCCTAGAGTAGTGTAGGAACTTGATGTAAATAAATAAATAATTGACCAAGTACTTATCAGCCAAACCTAATTTTCTTGTCAAAGAAAATGTTACCTTGTCTTTGTTTTGTGAGGAAGGATGCATCCTTGCAAAGATGTTTGTGTGCATATGTTTTGATTGAGTTGGTTGATTTAATAAGTGATCATCATTTGATTAGCTCAAAATGTTTGTTTGGTGTCATTTTCAATGTGTATGTACAAGGAATAATATATGTTGCAATGTTTTTGATTGATTTTTGATGTTTTTGTCATGTTTTTAGATTTTGTGAATTTTTTTTGGGATTTCTGATATTTTTGAATGAGGAACTCAATGAATCACAAGAAATGTAGAATCCATGTCCATCAGTAGGTTAACAACATTTCCCCCAGTTAGATGTCGCTATGAAAGCGTGATGTGAGACACATGAATTAATAACCCTGATTGCAGATCAATAACAAGCCATGGTATAAATGATAGATGAATGGATGGAATGGATGCGATCACAACAAGTTTGAAAGACAATGGAGGCTTAGCCTTTATGAATAGTCCTTTTTTACTAGGTTTTCACCATTATACCTACCCAAGGTGCCACCGGAGTGGTTTTCACCATTTGGATGCATAATTTTTCTTTACTATTTTCTTGATTTTTTGTATTTTTTATTTTTTTCAGGACTATTTTTTGAATGTTTTTGGTATTTTCTGATATATTTGGAGGAGCCTAATGCTCTGCATAGCTTATGTATGAAACTATTTGAGGTTCATGTTGTTGATTGGATCGTCTAGTGGTTCTCTTTCTGAAGTTGCCAATTGATATGCCCCAGACCCGAAGACAACAGTGATGACATATGGACCCAACCAATTGGATTGAAACTTGCCCTGATATTCTCTGTTCGATTGGTTGCGAGGATTCTCCCTAAGAACAAGATCTCCTACCTCAAATGTGCAAGGTTTAACTTGGTGATTGTAGCTTCTGCTCATGTGCTACCGATAGGATTTTAGGTAGTTGTAGACAGCTTGTCGCTTTTCATCAAGCAGTTCAAAGTCCTGAAGACACAAGATTCAGTATGGTTCATCATCTATCAGTTTGTGCAAGGAGACCCATAGAGATGGTATTTCAACTTCAATAGGCAGGATAGATTCTGCTCCATAAACCAATGAGTAGGCGGTTGCGCCTGTAGAGGTTTGAATGCTAGTTTGATATGCCCATAGTGCTAGATTAAATTGAATGTGCCAATCACGACCAATATCATTGACTATATTTTTGAGGATCCTAAATATGTTCTTGTTGGATGCTTCAGCTTGACCATTTCCTTGTGGGTAATATGGAGAGGAAAAATGGCGTTGGATATGAAACTTCTCACAGAGTTCACAAAAATCCTAATTTTTGAAAGGAATGCCATTATCTATGATGATGGACATGGGTACACCATACCGGTAGATGATTTAATTGAGGATGAATGAGGTGATTTTCTTTCTAGTGACTTGCATGAGTGGAATGGCTTCGATCCACTTTTTGAAGTATCCTGTGGTGGTAATGATAAATTTATGACCGTTGGATGAAGATGGATGGATTTTACCCACAAGGTGAAGTCACCATTGATAAAAGGACCATGGTGTTGTGATAGGTTGCAATTCTTGTGCTGGGGCATGTATCAGATATCTGTGAACTTGGCACTTCTTTCACTTTGTGACAAAGTAGTAGGAGTCTTTTTCCATGGAGGGCAAATAGTATTTGGCTCGCATGATTTTCTTTGCTAATGAAGGACCTCTTGAGTGAGCCCCACAAATTCCTTCATGTACCTCTTCCACAAATTCCTTCATGTACCTCTTCCAAGGCTTTTGTTATCTCATCTTGTTCCAAACATCGAACGAGAGTACTAGAAAGACTTTGTCTATATAGGGTTTCAACAATGATGGTGTATCAAGCGGTTTGGCGGATAAAGGTTTTTTGTTGGTTGTTTGATTGGTTAGGGGGAAGGGTGTGATCATGTAGGTAAGTGAAGAACTCACCATACCATGGGGAGTCAAAACCAACAAGGCAACATATCATTTCAGTTTTAGGGATATCATAAGAGGGGATCCACAACTGTTCTACCAAGAACTCATAGCATGTCATTTTTTTTGGAAGATCCATGAGAGATGCAATTGTAGCCATTGCATCAAAAGCTTGATTCCGATCTCGTGGTACTTGCTAAAATGTGATAGTTATAAATGATTCTTTGAAACTATCCACCATCCTTTTATACGACATGAGCTTATCATCCTTTGTTTGGTATTCATCAGTGACTTGTCAGATGACTAGCTGGGAATATCCATATACCTGTAGCTCTTTCATATTCCATTGTATGGCCAATATGAATCATGATTAATGCCTCATATTCTACTATATTATTTGTGCATGGGAAAGTGAGCTTGTATGACTTAGGAATGTTGTCACCTTGGGGTGTGATAAAAAGAATACCTGCCCTCCAGCCATGCTTGGTGTATGCGCCATCAAAATAGAGCTTCCAAGGTTGTGTTGCTATGATCATGAATATTTCTTCATCCATAAAGTTGGAAATAAGAGTATAGTCACCTTTGAGTGGTGCATCAGCTAACTGATCTACAATATCCTGTCCCTTGATAGCTTTGCGGTCCACATACTCTATATCAAATTCACTAAAGATCATAACCCATTTGGCCAAGAGATGCTGCCTTGCTGAGTAGGTACTTGAGTGGATCTATCTTGGCAATGAGTTGTACCTTGTGTGTTAACATGTAGTGTCATAATTTGGTGGCTGCCAAGATAACTGCTAGGCAAGCTCACTCAATAGGTGTGTAGTTGAGTTCATAGCCTAGCAGTGTTCAAGAGATGTAGTAGACAAAAAATTCTTTTCCTTCCACATTATGTTATGTAAGAAATACTCCTAATACCGTGGTTGTAGCTGAAATGTATAATAATAGAGGTTTTCTTGGATCTGGTGGAATCAACAATGGTGTATGGATTAGGTAGTCTTTAAGATTTTGGAATACTTGTTGGCATTTTGTATCACATTGAAAATAGATATTTTTGTGTAACAAATGAGTGAAGGGATGACATTTATCAGCCAATTGTGCAATGAACCACCAAATTGATTGTAGTCACCCTTGTAATGTCCTCAACTGATTGATATTATTTGGAGGTGGCATGTCCATGATTGCCTTGACTTTCATAGGATCTACCTCAGTGGCTTTACTTGAAACAATGTATCCCAAGAGCTTCCCATAAGTTACTCCAAAGACACATTTCTTGGGATTGAGATAGACGTGGTATTGTTCTAATCTGTCGAAGATTTTATCCAGTACGACAAGATGACCCTATCTTGTTAGTGATTTAACTAGTAGATCATCAACATAATCTTCCGTTATGGTATGCAACATATCATGGAAGATGGTAGTCATGGCTCTTTGATATGTTTCCCCTGCATTCTTTAGACCAAATGACATCACATTCCAACAATATGTTCCCCATGGACATGTGAAAGTAGTTTTGTGTTGATCCTCTGGAGCAATTTTAATCAGGTTGTATCCTAAAAAGCCATCCATAAGAGAAAGCATTAAATGACCTGTTGTTAGATCGACAATCATGTTGATGTTTGGTAAGGGGAATTCATCTTTAGGACATGCCTTGTTTAAATCTCTGAAGTCTATACAGATACAGATGCCCTCATTAGGTTTACCAATAGGTATAATATTGGAGATCCACTCTGCATAATCAATTGGTCTGATGAAACCAACATCCAAGAGCTTTTTAAGTTCAACCTTGACAAGAACGACAATTTGTGGGTGCATCTTTCTGAGCTTTTTCTTGATAGGTTTAGCTCCTTCTACTATAGTTAGGTGATGCATGACCAAACTGGATCTAAGCTAGGCATGTCTACATAAGACCATGCAAAGTTGATTTGGCACTTTTGGAAGAATCTCACAAATTTTGGCTATTCTTCTGGAGTTAATAGAGATGCCAAGTGTATTTGGTGAGGAGTCTCAGGGGTCCCCACATTGAATTCTTTTGTTTCCTCTATTAGGATGGTTGATCTCTCCTGATTCATACTAAAGGGGAGGATGTCAAACCTTTCATCCTTAGGTGCCTTAGAGAGGTTTTCATCTTTGGATACGCTCTTTGTTTTTAATTTTTTGTGATCAAACAGTGCTACTGTGTGGTTTTCACTAGAAGATCCACGTTTTATTGTAATATTTTTGTAGCTAAAAGGTTTGGCATCTTTCCCAAAGTATGGAGCACTGTTGAGTTCAATGGCAAACCCAACTTTATGATCCCCGCTTGGTATGTTATCCCGTAATTTTAGAAAGTCTATGAGTGCCTCATCATTTTGGAAATGGTCAAGGCATGGGGGATTTGGCTGGTTCCATTCATTGAGTTTGAGATGGATGATAGGCATTACCTCATCAATTAAGTTTAGTTCATAAGAGGCATCAGTGAGGGTTAATATAGAGGAGTGAAGTTCATCAATGGTACTCTCCTTGTCAGATTCGGGCATAGGATTTGATGTAGAGCTTGTGGAAGTTTCTTCTAGCTCAGGAACCCAAAAAGTTTTAATCCATGCTTCTCCATAAATTGGGATATCCTTATGAGGTGGAGAAGAAGATGTGTCTTCCTCATCTGAAGTATTTAGATTTATTGAATCCCATTCCCACTCATGTGAGTCTATCTTAGAATCACTCTCTAGCATCCGATTACTATACCAGGCTCGGATGTCTTTTGAATTGAATAGTGCATTAGTCAAGGGCTTATGTACTATTAGAGGTGGGGTTATTGGTGTCGTAGGTATAACTGGTGTTACTAATGTTTCTGATAAGGTTATCCATTCTGTTGATGCTGCTGATGGGGTTATCGGTTCTATTGATGTTGCTAGTGCTACTGATGCTATTGATGGGGTTATCAGTTCCATTGATGCTGTTGGTGCCATTGATAGGTTTGTTGGTGATGTTGGTATTTTGGTATGGTTTTGTCATTGATGTCAACACCTATCAACACTTATCAACTCTGGCATTTTGGAGAATTGATAATGTTCACCGTCAAGCAAGTGACTTATGCACAGTCACCAGTATCTGGTACACCAACATGATATATTGTTCACCGGCACATGTAATGACATGGAAAATGCTTGGTTATGTTGAAGACATTGTTTGGACACTTTCTCTTGGAGATTTGTTCATTGGTATATTTGAGTTTGCATATTTGTTGTTACTGGCAAATAAGTCCAAGTTATGCACCAATGAGCTTATCTATTCCAAATCAACACTACATGCTTTGGAGATGATTTATCAATGTTGTAAATGCATTAAGCCAACATGTTGAATCAGATATTGCATCGGTTATTGATTTACTTGTAATTGATTTTATTGTAATATCTTTTAGAGTCGACCAACTAAAATTGGTCTTCGGTTATGGTATAAATGTAAGATCTTATTTGTAAGATCAAGTGTGGAATGCAAAGGAAGAAATAATTCGAGATATACAAGAATAAGCAGAGCTATACATGCAGACATCATTTGAAGGTGAAACAAGGTTTTTGTGAAGGCATATCAAAACTACACTGGTACTGAATCCAACATAGAAAGATGCTATTTTGAGTAGTACATCCTTATTGGATTTCACCATCCAATTGTGGTCAGTATGACTCCTATTTGTGTTTGAGCAGTGAGCTCTAGGCACTTGGCCTTTTTGCTTGTGCAGACCCCATTTGTATACACATACTATCTGCAATAGTATCATTTGATTGTGGGTAAGGTTTCCCACCATGGTTTTTCCTCTTATAGGGTTTCCACATACAAACATTGGTGTTACGTGTTGTGGATGTTATTGTCTTTCTGTTTCATGCATTAATCTTTACTGGTATTGTAATTAACTGATAAACTGTCTACTGGCATAAAGCTTGGTTTACCGGTATCAAGCATTAAGTTTAGTTAAGTTGTTTTGGTTTAAATTTATTAGACAACTGATTCACCACCCCCCCCCCCTAACTCTCGGTTGTCTGCAGGACCTAACAATTGATAGGGTTGTGGATGTTGCATATATAGTCAAGGATTGCATCCTTGGAGTAATTGGATGATATATGGATTTGCTAGGTTTTCCTTTGAATCAAAGCTTAGGAAGAGATTCCTTTTGAAAACCCACTCCATTTTTATCTTTTGCTTTTAACTCAAGTTGTAAGGGCTTATGTCATCCTTGTTTGCAATTTCCCAAAGTACCATGGCCATCATAGCCCATTCTTTGCATTATAGTGAAACCTTTGCCATATTTGTCAGTGGGGAGCTTACCCTTCAGGCTTTCTTTATTGATAGGGTCTATGTAGATCCATTCTGTCAGGTCCTCATCCATGGTTTCCTTCTCTTGACTTTTACCAGGGGTGAATTGTGCCAAAGTGCAAGTTCTTTTGGCCAGTGGTGTTTGAAGTAAACCTTGGGGTTTTCTATGAGTTCTAGGGGATGTGAGTAACTACCCAACACAAAAGAGTTGGCTAAGATTATATTCCTCAGGACCTTCCTCAATCATTTTCATTTTCAATTTGTCCTGCTTTGGTATAAGGGTTATTAAGTTGGAAAGAGAGGCTGGATTAATATATGATGAGGAAGGGATAGTTTCTCTGTTGTTAGGTACGGTGATCCCTGACTGATGGTTAATATTATTACAATATGCAAATGGATTAGCATCACCAAGGATTGAAATTTCTACCCCTATGTGGAAACTTGATACATTGGTGATAGGTGGATGGAACGACTTGCATGGCATGTATCCAAGGTCTTCCTAACAAGAGATTATATGGAAAAGGAAGGTCTAAAACTTGGCATACTATATGCCTCACCACTGGAAAAACCCTGATAGGTAACATAATAGCTCCTTCGAAAGAATTTTTTGAATCATCATATGCCTTAATGGTTATCTTTTTGTTGGTATCCACTGATTCTAGTACATAACCCAATGCTGTGACTAATTGCAAGGTGCATATGTTCAAGCCAACTAATTATCAATCAAGACTCACTTGATTCTATAATGGTTTATGAATCCTTCAATATGAAGGGATGCATTATGCGGTTGTTGGAAGGATATGTTGTCACTTTCGGTAAAAGTGAGACATGGTGATGACTTTAGACTACGAACCATGGGTTGAAACTGATCTGTGTTGAGGTTGGCGGGGATAGCTGCTTCCTGGAGAGCTTGGTTGAAGATTGTTTTATATGAGTGGGATAAGCATAAAATCTCTAATATGGAGATGAGGGTTGGTGTCTTATCTAATTTCTCTACAAGATTATATTGTTTGGGGAGGGGTGTCATTCCTTGTGGTACCACTCGAATAGTAATCTTGCTATGATGCATAACAACATTGCATGTAGGATTTGGATCTTTTATGGTAAGAGTTGCAACCTATTCATCTACATCATAAAGGTGATTCATAGTATAATTGTATGAATCTTGGGTGTAATTGGTTGTGGTATACCATAGGTTGTGCAATCTTCACTGTTCTTGCATCCACTATCCCGTCATTGACAAAATTCTTGTTTTTGTTCCAAAATTTTGGTTTATCACTATTATAATGTGGAGGAGGGCCATCTTTAGGTTCATTATAAATTTTGATAAGTCCCTTTTTTATGAGGTCTATTTCACATTTTAGTCCTTGAGTGATAATTTTTTCAAAGGATTTTGTTCCCTTCATGTCCAAATGAAATTCTATTTCATCATTTAAGTTGGAAATATAAATTTCCACTAGTTCTTGCTTAGGTAGATGAAGGGAGTGTCTGCTAGACAATTGCCTCCACCGTTATAAGAAAGTTGAGAACAACTCCCCTAGTTTTTGTTTGGTGTTGCACAAATCTGCCATGGTGACATCACGCTCTATGTTGTGTGCATAATGAGCGATGAATTTTTGGACCAGTTCCTCAAATGTTCTAATGCCACCTGGTAGTTGTGAAAACCATTGTGTGGTTGTGCCTCCCAAACTTTGAGGAAAGAGGCACATTAGATATGTTTCCTCACAGGCCACCTCTAAACAAGCTGAGTGAAATTCTCATACATGATCCCTAGGATCTCCTTTGCCTCTATACTTTTCAAATTTGGGTGTTTCAAACCCTCATGGAAAAGGTGGCATAAGCATGTTCCTATCAAAAGGATAGGGACAAATGTCATTAAGTGAGAATCGAGTAGTCTTCACACCACTATTTAGTTGTTGAGCGAGATTTTCTACTTGTTGTCTCAACATGTCTAATTCTGAAGGAGGAGGAAGTTGAGGATTCCCTTGATGATTAGGGTCATAGTAGAAGTAGTCTCTACCTCCTCCACCATCGTGATGGCTATGTTTCTTGGATGTTTTTCATATTTGCGTTGTATCAAAGTTGGAGGGTAGTTTGGCACCCTCTTGAGAAAGTATCAAGAAATGAGTGTTGGCATTGTTTCTAAGGATTTCGTCAAAGGGTCTATTGAATTTGGGATTATGTTGTTCTCTTTCCATATATTTGGGAGTTGTAGTGCTGGGATCTTCCTCATTAGTGCCTCCTCCAACGGCCTCATGATAATCATTGAGGTTTTCTTCCTCCTCTTCAATTTCTGGTTATCGGTTTCTCATTGATCTTGTTTGAGCCATTTTTTTGAAAGTTGATGTTTGTGAAAGAGATTATGAGGTGGTGATGAAATGTTTTGATGGAAGACAATTTTTGTGAAATTTTTGGTGGAAGATATATTTCTAACACTGAAGGTTGGATGTCAACAAAGTTCTTTGTGAATTTTTTTTTCTTGTGTTTTTCAACAATTTGATTAGATGAGGTATAGCAAGGTTTGAGATGTGTTACAAGCCAAGCTACCTAGTAATGAGAGGATGCACTCATAAACTAGTTTTAACCTATCTAGATGTGTATAAATTCCTCTTAGGATGATTGATCCTAGATGTAGAGACACTCTAAAAGTGATTTATTGGTTTGGTTAAGCAATATTTGAAAGTACTAAGCACAAAAAACCTCTTTGTATTTTGAGAGTTGAATGAATTTGTGATGCTTGTATGTGAAAGTGGGTAGGATATGTGTCTCAATAAAATTATTCCATTATGAAGGGGGTTTCTACTTCTTCCTCTCTTATAGGGGTTGGTGGTTCTCCTCGAGCTTCGTTGTAAGTGATACCAATTTGAGGAAAGAAAATGGGATTTATCCTGCTCCCTTTGTTCTTGTGACAATCAAAATCTCTATACCGAGTGAAAGCTCTATTGCTCAAAGGTTCTTTGTCAAATTCATTGGATTTTACCTGAAGGTATATGATGCAAGAATACCCTATGTGAGAGAAATAGTTGTCTATTGATATAGAAAAATTTCCTTTTCTTGATAAAAGCTTTTGAACCAAGTTATCTCTTCTTCAATTTGGTCTTTTGATGAAGATTTTGTTTTCTCAAGACATGAGTGATGGTCATACAAATTGATACTCTGTTTCACTTTTTGATGTTGTTTTATTTGTCAATATCGATGTAGATTTGTTGGATGGATACTTTGTTTCAATTGTTTGAAATTCTTTGACAAGAAAACACAACAAGCACACAAGCACAATAATCTTGCTCCTTTTTCAACAAAAGGCACAACAGGTGTGGGTCTAAATCAACCTAATCATGAACCTTTTGACCCTTTTCAAATGTATTTTATGTTTCCCAAAGCCTGAAGGCCCAATTTGTTACTGATCTGAAACAAGATGAAGACAACTCAAACACTTTTTATCCCTAAGGTCATGGTTAGTTGCGATATTTTCAGCCCACATCTTGATATTTCTTTGACTTTGCTACTAAATACCTTATGAATCTTGTCGTGGTAGGTAAGGATGTGATATACTAAGTCTTGTGTGAGCATAACAAATAGATGATCCCTATGATGGGGAGTCACCACTTTCATCAAGATACAAGTAGCTTTTCAAAAATCCCTATTTCTACTCAAGGAAATATGTATGGTGAGTATCTTGGGAGAAAAACCATCTATGCTCTTGCTCTAAAATTTTCACAAATACCCTCAATCAATAGAATGGGTGGGCTGCTAAAATAAGAGGTGTCTAGTAATGTTCGATGTCTTTGGGCATAAGTTCATTCTGCAGTGACTCACTTAAGAGCCTTGTAACTTGTGGTGGGGCCCATATGTCCTTTTGAAAAGTTACATTGTAGGAACAACTACACCCAAGGATATAGCCTTCGCTCTCACCTGATTTATATAGTGGCTCAAAGGATTTACTGCACAAGGTCATTCCCAAGAGTGATATGTCTCTTGGCAGGCCTCTCTTAAAAATAGAAAATTTAGAGCATTACTAACACTTTTCCCTTGTTCCTAAGACCATGAGAGCCAAGGGAGAGGATATTGTGTGTTAGAAATGGGACCACTCTATAGATTTGCATAAGCGTGCCAAACATGGAAAACACTTGTTCTTTTTAGCCTTTTATTGCAATATGGTCTATTTGCTACTTGGAAATGTTGCTCCAACAACCATGGTGTTCTTTTTAGCCAAGATAAAAACTGTTTTGGACACTTTGGAAAACTAAAAATAAACCTGGTCAACAAAATGAAATCATGTAGCCTTTGTAGAAAAAAGTGTAAATGTGAGGTTTGTTTTATGCACCAAATTGAAAAATGAAGTTTAAGTGCACCAAAACAGTGAAGTTGATTTTTAAATCCCTTTGCCATCAAACAAGAAAAATGAAGTTTGTTTTAAGCACCAAAAGTGAAAAAATGAGATTTATTTTGGGTGCACCAAAAAGACTATGAGGTTCATTTTAATCCCTTTTGTTTGAAAAACCTGAAAGATGAAGTTTGTTTTAAGCACCAAAAGTGAAAAATGAGGTTTATTTTAGTTACACCAAAAAGACTATGAGGTTAATTTTAATCCTTTTGTTTGAACAAAACATGAAAGATTAAGTTTTAGACTCAAAGACTAAAAAAAATATTTCTAATTTAACTCCTACAAAACATGCATATAAACAAGTTAGTAAAATCCAAAATCTTATGGGGGCTTCCACAAGCCTAAATTTAGTTTTTTTTGTTACAATTTTGAGCTCTCTGTTACAAAAGTGCTACTCTGTGAAAACACAGAATCACTACTTTGGACAACAGTGCCAAAGTATTTACAAAAGCACAAAAAAAGCTCACAAAAGTGCTAAAATATGAACAACAATGCTACTTTAATAGTTTTAACTGAATTAACAAGCTAACAAATAGAGAGCGCAAAAGCGCCAGATTATTACAATACCGCTAATAAATTAACAAAAGCACTAAAATGATGACTAAAGTGATAAACCTACAACAAAAGTGCTAAAACATAGACTAAAGCGCTATAACTCTTCTTTCCATGCTGCCAAAATGTGAGACAAAAGTGCTAAAGTGCAACCTGTGTGTGGAAATGATAGGAAAATGATAAAATTTAGATTTGGAATATCAAAAAATTGCGTGTTCGATTCACGTCGGGTTCACCAAATGATGCATGCTAAAAAGGAGGCACAAGATACAAGTTCAAATGTTAATATGTTAGTGACATTCAAAATGAAATACAAATGAACCTATGACCCTTAACATGCATTTTAAGAGAGATAAAAAGCATACAAGAAGAAGCATACAAAAATGAAAGAGGGAACAAAAACCCCCTAAGATGCTCCCCACAATGATCATAGTTTCTCCTCCCTTATTCCTCTCCTCTCCAACTTCCACATGCGTGTAGCCCTCATCTTTTTGCACTATCTATGGATGTCTTATGGAGATTCAAGATTATTATGAAAATGAGAACAAATGACTATACAAGTGTAAATAAACTATCAAAAGAAAGCACCTAATTAGTCTATGTTAATTTTTAGCAAAATAACAAAGAAAATGCTCCTAAATTCTGTCTCAAAATAACTATAAGTTTGATGCCTACAAGATTTGTGGGATCCTTTTGAAGAAGAAATGGGCTCTATTTATAGGAAAAATGGAGAAATGGATGGTTGAGATTGAGTAATCTCAAAAAGGGCCAGGATTGATGGGTTTGTGATCCATGTGAGGGATTTCAACCCAATCCCATGATGACAAATGCAACATGAGATGGCTTGAGAGGAGAGGGAAGAAGCATTAAATGCTTGAGATGACATGAAGATTACCTTGGGAGGATTTGGTTAGTCTTGGGTTATTGAATAAAGATTTTATCCAATGAATAATGCCTTTATCCAATGGACAAACTCTTGTGCAAGAGTTAGTGGAGATAACCATGGTCAAAGCAATGAATGCTTGAAGAGACCTATGAGTTAAATGAGAGTTGAGTTAGAGGTAAAGCCTCTAACCATGTGTGTGAGTTGAGTTTAACCATTAATGGTCATGTAAGAGACATAAATGGCTATGTAAGAACCATTAATGGTTTGGAAAACTTAAGGGTTAACTTGTTGAAGGATAGAAATCCTTTAATGCATTTTAAAGACTTTGGAGGCTTTAAGAAGTGACTTCTCCTTGCTTAGGAATGTGACAATAATTAGGGGTTAGGATTAGGCTAATTTGGAATGGATTAGAAGAATCGAGAAGGGGTTTAGGCTAAGTTTTGTCTATCCTTTTCTTCTTTCTTCTCTTTTTCCACAAAAAATATATCCCACTTGTCTTCCGTTTCATCTGCAATTTCCTTTACTCTGCCTACCATAAGGCTAACCTACTGGTGACCACTCACAAAATCTGTTCTATTTGCCTCTAAAATTAAGTCATCAATTTTCTGTTTGGAATTAACAGGATGCACAACAAGTAGATCGTCTACTTTTAATTTCTTATCTAATTCCATTATCGACATTCTCTTAGCCTCTAACCTCAAGTATAAGTCATTTGGTAGATCATCTACAACCTCAATAAGAACTTTCTTATAGATATCAAGATATAAAATAATGCTTTCCTCTATAGTTTCTTTATCCGTATCCTTGAAAGAATGATAAAATTTATTTACATTACTAAGGTTACCTTCTTGTGTGATTTCATTGATCAAATCTTCTAGTGTAAGAGTATCCAATGCCTTAGGTTTTGATTTCTTCTTTGGAGTTAATTTCTTCTTCACACCACTAGGCTCTCTTAGAGCCTATTGATTCTTTCTTTGAGTTCTTGTCTTCTTGGGAGATGAAGCAGGTGTTGGTGAGGGTTTTCTTTTCTTCCTATCCACTCTCTTAAATGTAGTTGCCTTGTCACTGTCAGAATCAGATGTAGTAGTTACAGGTGAAATGTGAGCTACTGGTTGTTGTTCTAATTGACTTTCCATCATACTAGCAATACCACCAATATTTATTAATCCTTCTTTAACATCTTCTACCATCTTAGAAGCATCTTTCATTAGTTTCTCTCTCTTCTTCCTCTTCTTCATCATGGCTACATCACTTTCAATTGTTTTAGCATTACCAAATATTTTCTCTATTGGTTCCGCTAGAGCATCTAGGAGTATTTTTGCATATGAGTCCAAGATGTGAGAGTCCACCTCATATCCCATTTCAGTAATCCATACAATTCTAGGTCTAACTGCTTCCATCCATATTTCATCTCTCTTCACTAAAAATCATATTTGTTTGTCATATTTATCTAAGATGCTTTGTGGAATCCTTTCTGTCTATTTCATTTTAGTTTGGAAATTCTTAAGTTAATCTTTAACCAACTCATCACTTTTAGCTCCCATACCAGTAATTGCCTCCTTTATCTGTTTTCCAACAAAAATATCATAGGCAAAATCCTTATGTCCCATACTGGGGATCTCTTTTGAAAATTAAAGCATCAAACACACTAACATATTTCTAAATTTGAAGGTTCCTTTCTTATCACCTTCTATCTTATCCAAATTCTCTATCAATTCATCCTTCAACCATTCACAGATGTCAATATTTGCATTATTTACAATCATCTCATGTGCACTATGAATGCATGAACTTGACACAAAATTCAACCTATTTGTGTGACCAACTTTATATCCAATGACCATGCTAGAAAATTTAACATTTTTATCCTTTATGTCATTGACGCTAAGTGACTGGTTGTCATATGTAGCTCTGGTTAAGCTCATAACTTCCTTGTTAGGGATTTTCTTCTTCTTGTCAGGTCTAGAACCAGTGGAGGGTAAACCAGTAACAACCCTGATAGCTTCCTTGGTAATCTTAAATACTAAGTCCAACCACATAAATTCTCCATGAACCCTGCTAAGGACATAGCAGAGGAGTTCATCTGAGAATTCTAACATATGGAGGATATCTATGAAACTTAAATCCTCAACTACCTTATGTTCTCATTTCACTACCCCATCCTTGTCTGTAATTACATTCATGTACATGTTCATCAAATCTTCAGATTGTAAAATTTCTATGTTGCAAAGTATGTATGCCCTAGGGTCTTTAGTAAATGCGACTCCCTTCGGGATTCTAGAAAATGCACCAATAGAATCATCCTGTTTATTTATCTTAGGAATGACCTTGAAAATGGGTCTAGGTTGTTTAATGTTTTCCACAATGGTAGGGTTTGCTACGAATTCAGGAACAAAAGATGAAGATTCCATTACAAAAGATAAATATCTTTTAACTGTGAAATCCCTGAATGCTCTGAAAAGACCTTTGTTGCTTCTCCTTTAGAATGCCTTTGCTCAATTTTTCTCTCTTCGAATGCTTGGATTCTTGGTGAATTGAAATGAAAGGTTACAATGCCTTTATAACCAAAAATTGACTTACAACCACAATAAATGCTTCACCGGTGAAGTGAAAAAGTCTACATATTTGCTGGTAAAGAGGAGATATAACTTCTTACCATCAGCCGAGGGTAAATGCATGATTTTCAATTTTTTGCCTTACCCCTAAGGATTATAAGTTAGTTGGATGAAGAATCTCCTACCAGTGCAGGATTACCCTATTCTATCGGTGCAGTGACAGATTCATGACTTCTCTGATCTCTCTTTCTAATCCATTGTTTAGAAAATTCTTGCTTGATTTCAGTTACCTTTTCTTTGCCTTTTTTATATCCTTTATTATTCACTTGTACATTCTTGCTTGTACAAAATTTTGCAATATGCCCAATCTTGTTACATGCATAACAAGTTACATTGTTTCTCTTAATAGCCTTTCCATAACCTTGACTAGTTTGAGTTCTGTATTGATTAGATAAATGTCCAAATCTACCACAAACATAGCATTTCACATTTATTCTGCAATTGTTTGAGTTATGACCATTTTTATTGGATTTGGAACATTGACTGGTGGGTAAGTTTGTATTTTGATTATTCCTAAATCTACACTAATTTTCTCTATGACCACATTTGTTGCAATTAAAATTTCCCATTAAATTTGTAAGCATTAGGTTGCCTTACTGGTTTGTTGTGATCATGATTGTTTACAGTCTTGGAACTTTTTGCACGTTCAAATCCAAGTCCAACTATTTCTCCATCAGGTTTCTGACTTTTCAGCATATCATCAAGATTATTTGAACTCTTCTTCAATTTGTCTTTGTATTCATTTGCAATGACTAACTCACTTTCCAAAGTGCTAACTTGTCTCAAAAGTTCCTCTTTGTCATGTTGAATGTGAATCAAATCTATTTTAAGCATATCATTTTCATTTCTAAGCCTTTGAGATTCATCTGATCTTTCATTATGTCTTCTGGCCAAATCTTCCTCATTCCTCTTTCAATCTTCAATATCCTTGCATAGTCTCATGGTTAAATCTTGCATCTCATTCTTCATGTTACTGTTCTCTTGTCTCAATTTTTCTACAATATCTCTGAGAGTTTCTTTTTCTTCATCATCTTGATTTTTCAATTGCACATGTAATTTGTTTCTCTTATTCTTTGCTATAACTAGTTTATCTTGAAGTTCTTTGATAAATTCCTGAGAACTTCTAAGTTCATCTTCTAGTTTGATACTCTTCAATTTTTCTGCATCAAAATATTCAAGAGCTCCTTCCAACTATTTTCTCAAACTTTCCATTTGTACCGGTTTCAGAATCTTCCTCAAGTTGTTAGGCTTCTGCAAATAGAGGTCTAGGCTCTTATACCAATTGTTAGATACTTGATCAGTCCCAAAGACACTGAGAGGGGGGGGGTGTGAATCAAAGTCTAACTTGTAAACAAAAGATTTAAACTTGTTTGAAACTTCACAACCCAAATTAATGTACTAGTAAACAAGAAATAAAGCAATAAAGAGAAATAACAGTATAACCATCAATGCACACCATAACACAGATATTTCTGGTGAGGAAACTGGGTAGGGGAAAAACCTCAATGGTATTTGTGACCCAAAATATTTACTCACTGGCCAATATGAATAAATTTTAGTTATAAAATAGGGGGCTACACATGTAGGAAGGCCAACAGCCTAGAGCTCATTGCTCAATACAAAATAGGAGTCCCACTGATTGCAAAATTGGATGATTAAATCCAATGACAATGTATTGCTCAAAATAGCATCTGCAATGCTGGATTCAGTAACGGTTTAAGTTTTGTCAAATACCACTACCATAAACCTTTCTTCGTTCTGCTCTGCTCTTATTCGCTCATAAAATTATTACATCAAAATGCATATATAGATATTCACTCTCATATTCTGCTTGTATTTCTTACCTATACACATTTCATTTTCATTCATTTCATACTTACAAAATGACCTACAAGATCTCATACATATATGAGTCCTTACAATACATCATGTTAGCTATACAAATAATATTACAATACAAAACAATATAATTTCAATGTCAGCTAGGGTGCCAATAAGATCTTCTATCCGTGTAGACTGGGTGCTGGTCTGAATAATTTGTAGTGCCTACCTGTGCCGGTAGATGATGTCTATTGTGGATGTAACCTGTGAACCATGTTACTAGTTTGTTGCCATCAATGACAACATCAACTATTCTCATCTAAGTGTATAATGCCAACATGTCTCTCCAAAGGGTGTTTTCTCTCGTCCGAGTGATAAAGAGGCCTTTTTCTCTTCTGGCCTACTTCAAACAATCCAAATGCGTAATTTTTTCTCTCCTCCCTAAATCCCTAATAGGAGAAATTTGTGCAAACCCAATCTCTCTAACTGAAAACCCACCATAGGAAAAGCCAAAACTCCCACTTCCAAGTGTGGCTTATCTCAAAGCCAAAACCGACCCGGCTTATCACATCACATAAACTCAAAACCCTTAAGATATTCAAAAAATAGTCACAAAACATAGTCACATATATTCAAAAAATATTTTTCAATTCATCTCATGAGATTTTATATAAAATTTGGCATTTAAATATGTGTGAATCATCTCATCACCATTTAGATATACAAAATTTGGCATCTAAATATGTACAAATCAGCTCATGGCCATTTAAATATACAAAATTATGCCCTTAAATATGTGCAAATTAGCTCAGGGGCATTTATATATACAAATAATGAATATAGAACAATTCATCGACGATATATACAAAATTCTCAAAATCATTCTACCTTGAACCGTAGAATCAATCAACTGAGCCTTCTGGATCAGCTCTAACCTGTATTGTGTTAAGTATTGCCTCATGGTCAGATTCATGAACTTTCCATGAAATCTTGTTATGTGGTCTACCACAATACTTAATCAAATGAATATTTGTTGCAACAACAAGGTTGGAGAAATGAAGAACATGTATGTGTGTTTCAAAGTCCTTGAACAACCAAACATCAGAATTCTTGATAGCATATCTATGAAGCTATGGGCCTGTCATGACAACATACCCTACTAGATACTCAATACCTTCTCCATAAATGATTGTGATTGCCAATTGTTTCTTAGGTTGAATACAATGACACAAAAAGTAATCCAGTCCTTCTTCATTGTTCTCTTCTGCAACAACTACATACAAACGACCTACATATTATAGAATGATAACTAATACCAAAAATAATGTTTTATGTAACAAAATGAGCCAAAAAAATTTCCCGTAATAAAATTTACCTGAAAAATAACCTTGTTCCACTAGGTCGGATAAATGATCAAAATCAACTGATGCTTCCATTTGGTTCAACTAGAGTGCTCTAGGAATTCGATAGGTATCAATGGGAAGCAACGATATACAAGACCATTTGTCAACCCACTCTTGTGATTCACATTCTTCCCACAAAAAATACATACATGAAGAGAAAAACATACAATCTATCTTGTATAAATTACCAGTGAACTTTCATTTGAACTTTGAAATGAGTGCATGTCATTGGATCCTGCAACTGTACAACAATCTTGATAGTTTTTGTATACACATAAAAATGGCTATGAGAAATTAAATAAATATTTTATATTTATTTAATAATTATTTTTCTATTAAATAGTTAATTTGAAAAGATTAATTTATTTAATTCATTGTCATGTCTTTCTATTAATTAATATTTTATTAATTAATTTATCTATTTCATTCGTCTAATTAATTGTCATATTCTTCTAATTAATTAAATATCTAATATTTAATTATTCCTCTAACCAAGTTAATTAAATATTTAATATTTAATTATCTCCTCCAAACAATTAAATATCTAATATTTAAAAATTATTCTCCTATCCTATAGTCTCAAATATTCAATAATTCTTAAATTATTTCATCCCTTTTCCAACTCACCCTCCATCTCCACTTCATCTCCCCTTTGCCAACTCATCCAACATTTGGCTAAGAAAATTAATATTTCTTAAATATTAATTCATCATTTATCTCCAACTTCCAAACTTAATGAAAATTGTGTACGTACACATTTCATAACCATTTCCTATATTCTCTCCAACACCCCCTACATCTTAGGAAGGACTTGAGTCCACTTTTCCTCTCATACCTAAATTTCCTCTAACCATAACCATCCCTAGATTCCCTTAGTCAGCAACCCAGTCAAGGTGAGATGAGTGACACTTGTCTTCTCCTTCCCCCTTTCTCCCAACCTTCACCTTTTCTCACAACCATTCAAATCTGTAGATCTGATCATGACCGTTAATCTGAGCCACATCATCTAATCCTCTCAAAGTCTATAAAATCAAGAGCTTCAGTTGAGAGAGGGTGAGAGAGAAAATCAAGAGTCTTCAAGCTAATCATATGCATCTGTGAGTTTTGAAGCATTTAGCAAATAGTAAATATCATTTTAGCAATATAGTCATATAGCATTATCATTTTAGCATAATCATGTAGCTTTGCATATCATACTATCAGTTAACTACAAGTTATCAGTCCATTCTTCATATGCCATCTTGGAAGCCAACAATGCATTTTCTGAGAGCACACCATTTGCAACCAGGAATAGTGGAGTTAGGACACAATGAGACATAAGCCATGAAGGTAAAATAATGTTTTATTTTAATATGTATTTCATACAGTTTCATTGGTTGAATTTGGATTTCCTGTATGCGTTTCCATTGGTTTTTTTTGAAACTAACTTATTACAGGTAACACTCTAAGGATGAAATTCAAGCTCACACATTTTGGCGCCCACTGTGGCGCTGGACCTCTCATATACCTTTAAAAATCTCACAAAAAGTTAAATCAAAGCATTTGTAATGCAGATTCATGCATGTGTGAATTCTGACAACGCTTTTGTTCGACAAGTTAGCGCTTTTGTATCATAGGTTAGCGCATATGTCATGCAAGTTAGCATTTTTGTTTGAAAAACTGTGCATTTGTGTCATAGGTTAGCGCATATGTCATATAGGTTAGTGCTTTTGTCTTAAATTTTGTGCATTCATATCACAGGTTCTCGCACTTGCATCATAGGTTAGCGCATATGTTAAAGAAATCGCGCTTTTGTATCCACAGAGTAGCACTTTTGTAGTCTAAGTTAATGCTTTTGATCTGTAGGTTAGTGCTTTTGAATAGAGAGATAGCACATATGTTAGGTTAGCGCTTCTGTTTATAAAACTGACAAAATTTTCTTGCAGGTTCGAATGTCCAAGAAATCAGATTTTTAGATTACTAACATGTGTGTATAGGATGGCATTTAAGGCAAATTTTATGCATTTTATCATCTAGCTAATTAAAAGTCTTCATTTGGGAAGTAATATATCATATCTCATTCATGTAGTTTAACTAAGATGATGAATTGATAGCATGCAACTTCTATTTTTGGTAGTTTCTCTAAAATAGTTGCACATAAACTTTTAAAAGGACTAAAATGAACACCATGCTTGTTGGAGCAACATCTCCAAATAGGACTTAGCCAATAATTGCTTTGAAAAGGATAAAAAGAACACTTGTATTTCGTATCTCGAAAGTGGTACGTATATGCTCTCTCCTTAATTGGGTGACCAAAAAGCCAAACCCACTCTTTTACGCTTTCTTTACTTTCAAGCAATTGAATCCTTTAGAGGGACTACCTTCCCGAGCTGCCTTGAGGGGGCCAGTGAGAGGGGAATGAGCCAAAGTGGAAATGGGCTAATACCGAGTCCTTCCAATCCACTATAAATAAATTGTGTTTGTGACGAAAGTCTTAAACAACATGTGCTGATAAGTTCATATTGACACTATGTTTCCCCATAAACCCTATGGAGCGTAACCTCTATAGGCTGGGAACCTTCTCTATTTACAAAGCTAAAAGTGCCACATGTATGGCCACATGACTGGAAGCCTTTACTAAAAACCACTTGTACTAGTTGCCAAAATCCTTCTAGTTGTTGACATAGGAGGTTGGGCCTCTGAAGCGGCTCACATACATACGGTTCCTAGTAGAGATATAAAGTTTGCCATGGGAAGATTTCATGGAAACTGGTGCTTGGCTGCCCCAAAGAAGTGAGTGCCGAGGGTGGAGCCAGTGGGGTCAAGCATCTAAATATCCGCTTTGAATAGCATAGCCCCAGGGGAAACTTCACATGAGATTCAACAACTATTGTCTCAGCCTGCCATAGGGATTATACTTGCTTGTGCATTTTTGTTTATTAAACACTGTATCTTCTATGTCTATAACATGTTCCAAATGATCAAAAATTGAAGAAAATTATCATCTATAAGTGAGCAAAAATCCAACAAATTTCTGAAAAAAGAAAGTTTGATCAAAAGAGTAATGCAAAAACTTTCCAACACTTGAAACATTAGATCAAAAAAAAAAAATCAAAGTGTCAAAACATCAATATAATTTTTGAAGTAGGTTTGTCTCTAAACCATCACATACTTTTCAAACTAGCTCAAACAACTAGGTTGCTAATCCAACAAGTTATACTCAAAAGGTTCTATAAATATCAACATTTAACAAGCTATCGATTCAACCATCTTAAGTGCAAAAATCAACATCTTTGTCAAGTTTCTCATCAGGATAATCAAATCCTCTATCACAAAGCTTGATCAAATCTATACTAGGTTCTTAATCTTGGATACATCTTTCCTATTTTGAACCTAGGTTATATCAAAACCAAAATCCCACCAACTTTGGAATCAACAAACTTATGAATTGTCAAATGCTTATATGACTTTTAAGTATCACCTTAAGAAAAGAAAACCTAGTTATAAAGCTACTCATAAAAGGATAAGATTCTTGTATATCAATCGCAAGATCTTATTGAAACATAGGACGTTCTTACACCATTTTCATCACTACTTACGTGGCTGCGGTACATAATTTGATTGTGAAACTCTACAAAGACATGCCTTTCAACAAAGAGACGCTTTATCCCAACAAACAAATAATAGTGGTAAGATCAACAAAGAATATCTTCCTAAACCAATAATCACCTATTGACTTTGTCCTTTGGGAATTTCAACAACATTGAAATAAACACATGCTAGTTTGGACTAGAGCCCAACATGAACAACTTAGAAAACAACAACAAATGGAGGAAGAAGATACTCCTATTTTCCACACTTTTGGATTTACTGCTGTTGACGAAGAAGCAGTCAATAACACCATTAGAGACCTAGAGCACTATTTCAAATTTGATAGGCTAATGGAAAAATTGTTGGCAAAACAAAAAGAAAAATATCTCTTGATGTTGGCAAAATCTGGAGCTAATCTACCACAAGACTTTAACATGGAAATCTTGAAATAAGATATAGATACAAGTAACACCCAAAACATAGACAAGCAAAATAGTGAACAAAGTAACGAAGAAACAAGGAAAGAAAGGGATGATAAAAGAAAAGAGTGTAGTGATGAAAAGACTCATGAAGAAACAAGGAGAGACTATGTAGACAATCCCTTATCAAACCTTACTCAACAAATACAAACTCTTCAACAACAAATACAAGACATGCAAAATGGGACAAGCTCCAAGAAATATTCATTACAAGATAAATGCCCATATCCTTTTGATAAAAATCTGAATATGATACCATTTTCGCAACATTGCGAGATTCCTAAATATGACAAATACGATGGAAAATCTGATCCTCAAGATCACATTAGGGAGTTTTGTACTATGAGAATGGAATTTGCTCAAGATGAAACTTACCTTATGTGTCTTTTTCCTAGGAGTTTAAATGGACAATCAATGGAATGGTTTTCAAGATTACCATTCGGAATCAAATCCTTTGAAGAAATTGTGAATAGGTTTATTTCACAATATTCCTACAGTATAAGGAATGAAATAACAATGCTGGATCTCTGCAATGTTAAACATAAGAATGGTGAATCCTTTATGATTTTCTTACAATGATGGAAACACATGTTTAATAGGTATCCCCGAGATGTACCTGATCAAGAAAAAATGGACACATTCATTGATAATCTTATCAGTGAAATGAGTTATCGATTAAGGATGCAATGTCCTCCCTCTTTTGCCAAAATGATAGAAAATGGTCTGAAAATAGAGAACGCAATCGTAAAGAAAGGGGAGCTAAAACTTTACGATAATTCATACAACAACAACAACACCCAAGCTCTGGTCAAAGAATAGGAATGTCAGTAATGAAGGGAATGATGATAATAGTAATACAAAACAACAAAAACCAATTTTCAATTTATCAAGTCAAAACCCAAGCAATAACAATCCAGAAAAAAACAAAGCTAAGTCCTTTTTCTCCAATCCTCGAAGAAAATTCACAAACATTGGAGAATCTTTAGAATCAGCTCTAAAAACTTTACTTGCTAATAAATTGACTGTTTTGCTAGAATCAAGAAATTATGAACCACCAGTCAAGCCAAATTGGTGGAATGACAATCATTTTTGCTACTATCATCGGAATAAAGGACACCTAACAAATGATTGTCAGAGATTGAAACACCTTATCCAAGATCTAATCGATAATGGAACCATTACAGTGGATAGCCATAAAACAAATGAATCACACTTGGCTTTCAAGACTCCACTCCCAAATTATGACAAAGGTGAATCATCCCAATTAAAAGATGACAAAGGAAAAGCAAAGGTGAGTTACACTTATACCTACGATGATGTAGTGAATTTAATCATTGTTAACAAAAATTCATCTTCCGAACCAATCAATGTTATCACGAGAAGAAAAGAAAAGGTTACTTTTCCAGGTGTAGCAAAAGATCCAACACCTAATCCACAACAATACAATTTAGTAGAGAAATTACAATGAATACCCACTCAAATATCAATTCTGGAACTTCTCAAGATTTCACCTATGCATAAGGACATTTTGGAGAAAGTTTTAGTGGAGACAACAATTTCAAAAGATTTGGATATAGACCAATTCCAAAATATGGTAGGACACCTTATAACTCCTCATTGCTTATCATTTTCTGAAAATGATGATGTGTCCTTACAACATCCTCATAATGCTCCCTTACATGTTGAAGTCTCCATAAATAAAAATCATGTCAAATGTGTGCTCATAGATGGAGGAGCTGGATTAAACATTTATGCATTAAGTTTGATAAAAGCTTTGGGATATTCAGAGAATGCAGTGGACCCGAAAAAGAAAATAACCATCAAGGCTTATGATGAAGAAGAATGTTCTTCTAAAGGGATTGTTGTGCTACCAATAAAGATAGGACTTGTGGAAAAGGATACATTGTGTCAAGTTTTAGATTTGAACCTCTCCTACAATATTCTTCTGGGAAGAACATGGATTCACAAGATGCAAGTAGTTCCTTCTACATATCATCAATGTGTAAAATTTCCTCATGAAGGAAAAGAAATCACTATAATTGCAGATTCCAGTCAATATTGCAATAATTTGAAGCCAACACAAGATACAAGAGTTCCACATAACAGAGAATCAGCATATCCTGCCAAGGAAATTCAAGCAAAGTTATGGGAAACTTTTGAAGAAAAGCTCAAATTAAATGATGAAGGAATGGGAAAGTACTCTTTGCAAAATTTTCCACTTTCCCCTAAATCATATGGAAAACCTACAGATATTCAATCAAAGGCATCAGGAAAATCAAAACATATGTTTAAAGGAATCTTTGTTAGTGCTAGAACTCTTGAAGAGGAAAATAAAGACAAAGACATTGTTGGTTGGTTATACAAAGATGAAGATAAAACTATAGAAACAGCAACAAAAGTCAATATTCCCATAAAACAATATGGCAAAGGATACAAAATCATGCAAAAGATGGGATATGAAGGAAAAGGACCAACTGGTAAGCAACATCAAGGTATTTCAGAACCTATTTTTCCACACTCACAATCCACAAAAGATAAATCCAGGCTAGGATATCTGAAGTCTAATCAAAAGCAACATAATCATCAACACCAAAAATAGAGAAAGAAATCAGTTTCTAAAGAAAAAAATTGGCAAGAAAAGCTACATCAAGCGGCTGAAATAGTAACCAATAAACAAATGAAGCAAGAAGAACATGAAAAGAAAGAGGAGGAGATCATCATCCAAGGTGAAGAAAAATATTGTCAACAAATTCTGAAAGTACAAACAAAGGCAAAATCTTCACAAGATATTCCAGAAGCAGTAAAAATAGAGATGGCAGAAATTAGGGAACTCTTTGCACCATACAACATTCCAGTATGGTATAGTGGAGTAATCTTGGATCAAGATTCAGAAATAGACTCCAATGAGTATGAATGGAGTCTAGATGTCTTATCCACTACATCAAGTAAAGAACATAATGAAGATCAAGTAGCTATCATGAAAGAAGCCTTGTCTATAGCAGAACAAAAGATGAAGTTAGAAAGAAGGCAAGAAAAACTCAGAGTCCAGAGAAAAGAGGCATATGCAAAAAGGAAAGGAAATGACAAAGACAAAGAAGCAATGCCACAAGAAGTGCAAACACAGATCAGATATGGAAGAAACATGGAAGAGCTAAGGGATAGTCAAGTTGGACTAACTATTAGTCCAGAAGAAGTTGAGTTTGAAAGGAGACAAAATCTATTAAAAGAATCTACTTCATCATGTGCACAAATATGTCAACTCCAAAATGCAAATGAGGTCAATCAAGAAGGAATTTGTAGTATCAAGGATGTGTGCATGGATATAATCCATTCGTTTAAGGGACAAATGTCAGTTGAAGGACCACTTGAGTGTGAACTACCAAATGCTAATATTAATGTTGTTAAGACTAATTCGGAAATGCTTGAGAAAGACAATTCTCAAAAAAATTTAATCTGTGACAATACCTATTTTACGCCAAGCTATGATCATTATGTCATGAACATTGAAACACCTAATGACGATAGTGATTATGATCTACCCTTTCTGCATCCTAAACTAATTGATTGGGATAATTTAGACAACCCCGAACTAAATGTCTTTTCCAATGATCATGACTTAGTCGTGTACCTTAACATTGTTGAACCCATCCATCCTAAGATATCTTCCATTACAGAATCAAGTGATGTTTCTCGTAATCAAGAGAATGCCAAACTTTTCAGTTGTAAAAGTAAAATAAAACAAGGAAAGAGACCTATTGTTGAAAACCATTTCATGGCAACATTAGATCAATCAAAAGAGAAAACAAAGGGCGTATCTGATGGTGAAAACCTCCTTGAGGCATCAGAAGATGGAAAGTTTGACATTCTTCCTCCATATTTTCAAGAGAGATCTGCTATCCTGATAGAACCAAAAGAAGCAGTAAACATTGATACATCAAAAGATTCTAAAATACTTCATTTTGCTGCCTCATTATTAGAAAAAGAGAGGAAAGAGTACATGGAATTCTTTAAGCAAAGACAAATAAATTTTGCTTGGTCCTATGCATATATGCTAGGAATTAACCTAGACCTTATCATGCATCATCTTAATGTGGATTTAAAAGCAAAACTTGTTAAGAAGAAGCTAAGAAAGATGCATTTGCATATTGCTCTCCTTGTCAAAACTAAGCTCAAGAAACTATTAGAAGTGGGTTTCATAAGACCAGTTGCTTATCCAGAATGAGTTTCAAGTATCGTACCAGTATCAAAACTAGATAAGAGCATAAGAGTCTGCATAGATTTCAGAGATCTAAATAAAGCATGTCCAAAAGAAGATTTCCTGTTACCAAACATTGATATCATAGTGGACTTATCAGCAGGCCATGAGATGTTTTCATTAATGGATGGCTTCTTAGGATATAATTAAATAAGAATCACACCTAAAGATCAAGAGAAGACAACTTTCACCTGTGCATGGGAAACGTACTGCTGGAATGTTATGACATTTGGGCTTAAGAATGGAGGAGCGACTTATCAAAGGGCTATGATGATAATTTTTCATGACATGATGCATACATTCATGGAAGATTATGTCAATGACATACTTGCAAAATCTCACACAAGAAAAGAACATTTGAACATTTTAAGCAAGATTTTTGACAGGCTAGAAAGATATCAATTGAGATTAAATCCAAATAAATGTGCATTTGGGGTAACCTCTGGAAATCTCTTGGAGTACATTATATCAGCTCGTGGCATTGAAGTAGATCCTAGTAAAGTTAAAGCTATAATGGAGATGGAGTCACCTAAAAACATAAGTCAATTAAGATCTTTACAAGGAAGGTTGCAATCAATTAGGAGATTTGTTTCTCAATTGGTTGATAGATGTCTTCCATTTACCCATCTTTTACATAAAAATGTTCCATTCAAATGGGATACAAAATGTGAAGAAGCTTTCTTGCAAATAAAAGAATATCTTATGAGTCCTCTAGTACTGATATCACCAACCAAGGGGAAACCATTGTTACTCTATGTCTCAGCAACAAATATATCATTAGGCACTCTCCTAGCTCAACATGATGATGAAGGAAAAGAAAGAGCAGCTTATTATATCAGCAGAACACTTGTTGGCTATGAGTTAAATTATTCCTCAATTGACAAGATATGTCTAGAGTTGTATTTGCAACCCAGAAGCTACGACATTATATGTTGATTCATTCTATAAAACTAATAGCAAAGATAGATCCTCTCAAATATCTATTGAGCAAGTCAACATTGACAGGGAGACTAGCCAAATGGGTTTTGATACTAAGTGAATTTGACATAGAATATGTTGACCGAAAAGCTATCAAGTGACAAGTCATTTCTGATCAACTGGCTAATCCACCTCTACATAATAACATGCCTTTGCATATCGAATTTCCTAATGTAGATATCTTGACAGTACTTACAAACTTTTGGGAATTGTACTTTGATGGTTCTTATACTCAATATGGATCAGGTGTAGGAATCTTTTTTATCACACCTCAAGGACACACAATCACGAAATCATATAGACTGCGATTTCCATGCACCAATAATACTGCAGAGTATGAAGCATTAGCTATAGGGCTTAAAATGGCCATTGAATGGAATGTCAAAGAACTACATGTCTATGGTGATTCACAACTTGTCATTAATCAAATAAATGATGAATATCAAACAAAAGATGATAATCTTATGCCATACAAACAACTGATAGAGGAATTTAAAAGACACTTTAAAGAAATCACATTCACCCAGATTCCCAGAAATGAGAATAAAGCAGTAGATGCGATGGCTACAATAGCATCTCTCTTGCAAAATAAAGAGAATCAACATCGTTACGAATTTCTCGTGGAAGATATCTTAACCCCTACCATCCAATCCCAGCATACCTATCAAATTTGCCATATAACAGGAACTAGTGAATCCTTATATGGTCAAACCTACCAATACTTGAAAGATCATATCCTTCCTCTGGAATTATCTCTTAATCAATGAAGAAACTTTATTCGTCAGTCCTCTCGCTATACCATTATTGCTGATATCCTATATAGGTGTGGTCTAGATAGTACATTGTTGAGATGTCTTGAAAAAGATGAATCTGAGAGAGTTCTTAATGACATTCATGCAAGTATTTGTGGTACACACTCAAGTGGTTTAACATTGGCTAAGAAAATTATTCATATGGGTTATTTCTAGCTTACTATGGAAAGAGATTCATTAACCTATGCTAGAAAATGTAAACAGTGTCTAATCCATGGAAATCTAATCCATGCACTAGCACAAGAGTTATATCCTATGACAAGATCATAGCCATTTTCACAATGGGGCCTTGATTTGGTAGGAAAGATCAATCCTTCATCTCCTAATGGACATAAGTTCATTCTGATTGCTACTGAATATTTTACTAAGTGGATTGAAGCAGTACCTTTAACAATAGTGACTGGAAAACAAATATCATCATTCATCTTGAATTATATAATCTATAGCTATGGTGTTCCTATGACCATTATCACTGATAATGGAAGACCATTCAAAAATCAAGATGTGAAAGAACCATGTGAATAGTTTCATATCCAACATAGGTTTTCTACTCCATATTATCCACAAGGAAATTATCAAGCCAAGGAATCAAACAAAACTATCTTGAAAATCTTGAAGAAAACAGTAAATGAAGCTGAAAAAGACTGGCATATTTAGCTGAATCCTGCTCTTTGGGCATACCAAACTAGCATTTTCACTCCAATAGGGGCAACTCCATATTGTTTGGTCTATGGATCAGAAGCTATATTACCTATAGAAGTAGAGATACCTTCTCTATGTGTATCCTTGCATGGTCTTATACCAGAAGAAGAATAACAAGTCTCTCGACTCCAAGAACTAGAACTGATTCAGGAACATTACCAAAATGCAATAGAACATTTGAAAGTATACCAACAAAGAATGGCAAGAAGCTATAACCACAGAGTCAAGCCGCATATTTTCCATATTGGAGATATAGTTCTAAGGGAAAATCCAAGAAATTAGCAAGATCGAGAAAAGAAGGGAAAATTTGAACCAAATTGGCTAGGACCTTTTGTCATAGTAGCAACATATGGATCAGGAGCATACAAGCTATCTACTCTTGAAGGTTATTGGTTTGATGAACCTATCAATTCTATCCATCTCAAGAAATTCTATGCTTGAGATATAAAGTCCTGAAAAAATCAGTAAAAAGCATATAAAGTCCTTAAAAAAATTAATAAAAAGCATATCAAGTCTTGAAAAAATCAATAAAAATCATATTAAATCCTGAAAAAATCAATAAAAAGCATATAAAATCGAAAAAAAAAAATGCAATAAATTTAGATGGTGAAAACCTAGTAAACAGGTGCTATCTAAAAAAAGTGAGTTCCTCCATCTATGAGATTGCTTTGCGCACCTATCCACTCCATCCTATCACATCTATTGTTGCTATCTATCACTAGCTTATCCAAAACATCTCTTGCATCCATTGCTCTGAACCATTTAGCAAGAAATATGCAGCTTACCAACAATTAACCAATCTTTGCCATACTTCTTGTAGTCACTATCTTAGATTTTATCAGAATCAATCAAATTTGCATTTGTATCCCACCATAGTTTGGATCTTGATCAATTCATATATCCATAATAAATTTTTGTTTCCACTGGGGGAAAAGTCCTAATTCCTTTTGCTAAGGTGATATTTTAAATCTTTGAAAAATCCAAAACATTCAAAAATCTTAGAAAAACCCAACACCTAGGGTTTTGAGTTAGATAAAAAACAATAAAGCAACAAAAATAAAGGCATTTCATAACAACTAAATCATCAAACTTAGAACATGAAGAATCAACCAGCAAGCTATAAAGGATTATCAAAGATCATTCATTAAGATGATTATATCAGTTAATGACCATTAGAACATGTGAATGACATATAAGGTTTAGTGTTTATATCTTGATTTTATTGCTAATCATGTACTCTATGCAACTCAAGGATGTTCATGACTAGAGAAGCTATGATGGGGCATGGTTATTTTCTTTGATTGTTGTCTGTGGTTTATCTCTTACTACGGTATGAACTTGTCATGCATGAAAGGAGATAATCCTTCTCTGTTCTGCAAGCAATACTCAGGTCAACTTGATCCATTATATCACATTGCTTGTATTAACTTGCTATATCAAAATTCATGTAAGGAATACTCAAGTCATCTTGAATCATTATGTCAAGTTGCTTGTATTTTCCTACAACATTTTAAAGCTCAATGATGAAATCAAGCACTGTTACAAGATAGCATATGAAGAATGACAATACAATTTTTAGTTAGATCATTTCTGTAGCTCATTACTTGTCTGCATTATAAGCATTCATTGTCAGTTGCATTATAAGCATATCATTTCATTAACAGATCAACGGTCATAAATAAATATTGAGTATACTAGGACAAACAAAAATAATTTGCATTTAATCATTATAGGTGCATTTTTATCATCATTCATTTCATTTAGTTGCATTTTATCATTGCATTAGTTTGCATTCAATTAAGTGCATTTTTATTCATCATATAGTGTATCATCATTAGAGTTTGCATTATCATTCCATTAACAATCATTTAAGTTGCATCTTTGCACTTAGATTCATAATCATCATAAACATTACATAAAAATATCAAAAACATTTCATATAGATCATCATCAAAACAAAATCAATCATTCATTCGCATTTTCATAGAGATCATTACATTTACATATCATTTAAGTTAGTAATCATTTTCATTTGCATCTAAGAACATCAAAAATAAAAAATCAACAAAAGCATTTATCATTGCATCATCATAATGAAAAGAACAGATCATATTATCATCCATCTAATCACTGCATCCATATAATCAAAGCATCATCATCAAATAGAGTAACATGCATAATAAAGATCATCATATAGAATCCATGTCTGCATATAGATCATCACAAAACAATAAAAGTCCAAGTATACAATGATATCATATCAAAAATACAAGTGCCTCATCAATACAAATCAAAGTCAAGAATCATGACTACCTCTCAACCCTGTGGGTCTAACACCTGGATCACCTGCAACATACACACCAACATCATCATCCAATGGAATCATTCTTCAATTTAATATCTTCATCATTCATTCAACTATCATCTATCAAGTCTTATATAGGATATATCTTTCCTGAAACCAAATTTTTTGATCATCTATAAAGTCTTATACAGGATATATCTTTCCTGAAACCAGATGTTTTGATCATCTATCATGTCTTATATAGGATGTATCTTTCCTAAAACCAGATGTTTTGATCATTTATCATGTCTTATATAGGATGTATCTTTCCTGAAACCAGAGGTTTTGATCATCTTTTGTCTTATACTGGATGTGTCCTTCCTGAAACCAGACTTGATCTCAATCCAATCAATCTTGTCAATCCAATTCATCTGACCAATCTGTAATCTATTCACTGATCTATCTTTCATATAACATTATTCTTCTATCAAGAGATCATTTGTTCCTTTAATGCACAAACAATCTCTCGAGGGGGCATCATCATCAAATCAATATCTAAAAATTAGTATCTGGGGCACACAATCAGGATTTTTTTAATCTCCATTAGGCACACTATCGAGACTTGATTTAATCTTTGAAACAATGTTGTCTCAACATTATTTCAAAGAGGGGCAAAATGTATACAGATAAAAATGACTATGAGCAATTAAATAAATATTTTATATTTATTTAATAATTATTCTTCTATTAAATAGTTAATTTGAAAAGATTAATTTATTTAATTCATTGTCATGTCTTTCTATTAATTAATATTTTATTAATTAATTCATCTATTTTATTCTTCTAATTAATTATCCTATTCTTCTAATTAATTAAATATCTAATATTTAATTATTCCTCTAGCCAAGTTAATTAAATATTTAATATTTAATTATCTCCTCCAAACAATTGAATATATAATATTTAATAGTTATTCTCCTATCCTATAGTCTCAAATATTAAACAATTCTTAAATTATTTAATCCCTTTTCCAATTCACCCTCCATCTCCACTTCATCTCCCCTTCGCCAACTCATCCAACACGTGGCTAAGAAAATTAATATTTCTTAAATATTAATTCATCATTTATCTTCAACTTCCAAACTCAATGAAAATTGTGTACGTACACATTTCATAACCATTTCCTATATTCTCTCCAACACCCCCTACATCTTAGGAAGGACTTGAGTCCACTTTTCCTCTCATCCCTACATTTCCTCTAACCATCCCTAGATTCCCTCAGTCAGCAACCCAGTTAAGGTGAGATGAGTGACACTTATCTTCTCCTTCCCCCTTTCTCTCAACCTTCACCTTCGCTCACAACCATTCAAATCTATAGATTTGATCATGATCATTGATCTAAGCCACATCATCTAATCCTCTCAAAGTCTATAAAATCAAGAGCTTCAGTTGAGAGAGGGTGAGAGAGAAAATCAAGAGTCTTCAAGATAATCATATGCATCCATGAGTTTTGAAGCAATTAGCAAATAGCAAATATCATTTTAGCAATATAGTCATATAGCATTATCATTTTAGCATAATCATGTAGCTTTGCATATCATACTATCAGTTAACTACAAGTTATCAGTTCATTCTTCATATGCCATCTTGGAAGCCAACAATGCATTGTCTGAGAGCACACCATCTATAACTAGGAACAGTGGAGTTAAGACACAATGATACATAAGCCATGAAGGTAAAATAATGTTTTATTTGAATATGTATTTCATGCAGTTTCATTGGTTGAATATGGATTTCCTGTATACATTTCCATTGGTATTTTGTGAAACTAACTTATTACAGGTAACATTCTGAGGATGAAATTCAAGCTCACACAGTTTTCAATGTCAGATTCAGTGATCAACCAAAAATATCTATGAACAATTGATGTACCTACATTATCTGGTCCCATTGTAGAGTTACACCATCACAAAATTGTTTTTGCATCTGTCAACTCAACACCATCTTTATACTTCAATTCTTCTCTAGCTAGGTCTCTTTTTACACATGATCCTGCACCATCATGCTCTCCCTCTCCATGTCCAACCTCAGTGAATTTACAAAAATGTTGTACACTGCTTGTCACATGCATCCTACTCAACCAATAGAACATCCTTTCTTTTTTGAATTGCGAGGTGTAATTATTTGACCATATTATGTGTTGCTTGTATTGTATGTTCCTTTCCTTTAAACTATCATAGAAAAATTTAAAGCATCATTGCACAAACTCTGACGAATGTGTACTATCATCACTTATGTAGAAGTAATAATCTCTTACAACCTTGCTATCCTCCTCTGTGCTATCATTTGCATGCATGAATGCTATGTGTACAAAAATAGAAACTTGTGTAGAATGGTAATACATAGTGATGCACGCTAAAAATAAGGCACAAGACACAAGTTCAAACGTTAACAGGTCAGTGACACTCAAAACAAAATACAAATGAACCTATGATCCTTAACATGCATATCAAGAGAGATAAAAAGCATATAAGAAGAAGCATACAAAAATGAAAGAGGGAACGAAAACCCCCTAAGATGCTCCCCACAATTCTCATAGTTTCTCCTCCCTTGTTCCTCTCCTCTCCAAGTTACACATGAGTGTAGCCCTCATCCTTTTGCACTATCTATGGATGTCTTATGAAGATTAAATATTTTTATGGAAATGAGAACAAATGACTATGCAAGTGTAAATAAACTATTATGATAAAGCACCTAATTAGTCTATGTTAATTTTTAACAAAATAACAAAGCAAATGCTCCTAAATGCTCTCTCAAAATGACTCTAAGTTTGATGCCTGCAATATTTATGGGATCCTTTTGAAGAAGGAATGGGCTTTATTTATAGGAAAAATGGAGAAATGGATGGTTGAGATTGAGTAATCTCAACAAGGGCCAGGATTGATGGGTTTGTGATCCATGTGAGGGATTTCAACCCAATCCCATGATGAAAAATGTCAACATGAGATGGCTTGAGAGAAGAGGGAAGAAGGATTAAATACTTGAGATGACATGAAGGTTACCTTGGGAGGGTTTGGTTAGGCTTGAGTTATTGAATAAAACTTTTATCCAATGAATAATGCCTTCATCCAATGGACAAACTCTTGTGCAAGAGTTTTTGGGGATAACCATGGTCAAAGAAATGAATGATTGAAGAGACCTATGAGTTAAATGAGGGTTGAGTTATAGGGAAAGCCTCTAACCATGTGGGTGAGTTGAGTTTAAACATTAATGGTCATGTAAGAGACATAAATGGTTATGTAAGAACCATTAATGGTTTGGAAGACTTTAGGGGTTAACTTGTTGAAGGTTAGAAAGCCTTTAATGCGTTTTAAAGACTTTGGAGGGTTTGAGAAGTGACTTCTTTTTTCTTAGGAATGTGACAATAATTAGAGGATAGAATTGGGCTAATTTGGAATAGATTAGAAGAATCTAGAAGGGGTTTAAGATGAAAGTGTGTTTGGTGGGTGAGAGAAAATAGGATTTTAATTAAAATAAAATTCATTTATTTCAACTAAAATTGTGCAACTTGCCTTTGTAGGAGAATGCATGTGGGGGGGGGGGGAGTTTAGAGATTTTAAATAATTTTTTTTTTTTGATGAATAGGCCTTCTCTATTTATTAAAAATATTAAAGTACATATTCACAAAAAAAGGCCAGGGATACAAGATCACCCCATGAGATTCAATCGGCCAATGACCAAAAACAAAAAACAAGCTATTCATCAAAAAAATTCCTCAAGCAGCCAAAGTAGTGACAACTGAGGGAGGAGGATCAGGATCATCTTTATTGCCCCATACATCAGCAGAGCCAGGAGTCGGGTCCGGCATAGACCACCCATCTTTAGGATATTTTTCAATTTCTCCTTCCTCTTGTCTGGGAGGCGAGATCACTAGAGCTAGGCAAGGAAACTTTGAAGTGGTGGTAGAGGGCCACCCAGAATCATCAGCAATAGGAGAAAAATCCATAGGAGCAGCACAGGGCCATCCCGAGATAGAGCCTCGATGTGGCAGAGAAGCCAAGCAATGTCACTAATCATCATCTGTCCTACCCAAGGGGTGGTGGGGAGGTTGGGGCCACTGGGTTTGAGAGTGGTGGCCAGAGGAGCTACGATCGTGATGATGGCCATGGGGCGAAATACAGTCGACAGAGATAGAGTTCGAAGGTACTCAGGCAATTGCACAAGGGGCATTGCCCTACTGCTGGAGGAGCTCCTGAAGGCGGGCCACCTTGTCAGCTTGAACTTGAATTTGCATTAATACATTGTTACAAATGCAAGCTTTAGCATAAAGAGAAACATGAATATCCAAACAACTATGAGAAAAAATAACAACATTTTTATCCTTCCAAAGAGTGTATAGGATCTCCATTCTAAAAGCATGCCATATCTAGGAGAATTTATAAGGGATTCTAGGTGAATCACATAGAAGAGCCATACACCAAGAAAATGGCTCAAGCTGAAAAGGCTGAAAGAAGGAAATCCTTGAAAGAGTACACACAAAGAAAAGTGTGCAATCTTGGGTTCAGTGATGGTGGACCAGATAACAAAAAACCTGAATCTCCAGGAAGTTTGAGAAGATTGAAAGTGATACCGCTAATTGAGAGTATGAACCATAGGTAGATGAAGAACCAACCAGAGGTAACCCATTTTGGGTTTGTAGTTTGTCAAAGGAGTCCAAGGAAACCACTGCCATTCTTTCAACCAAGGTCTGACAGATCAAATACCAAGCTTATGAAGTAAAATTGAGGGAAGAGATGAGACCAGAAGGTCATAAGTCTATCGATCTTGTTGAGACAGGCAAAACTAGACCTGGTGGTCCTCCCAAGACCAGAGGCTCCTAGAAGTTCTAGAAAACAGATCCTTAGGTGTTCTAATGCTGCATTTATGAAAGGGCAAAGCACTGATACCCTGGATTTTGGCTAGAGGTAACCCTTGCACCCAAAAAAGAGGTGACCACTAGAGGTTGTGTTGATTCATGGATAAGCCATCTCGAAAGCCATTTCCGGCCATTCGAAGTCAAGTCTTGATAGCTTCCCGAGCACGCCAGATACTTTTGACCACAAAAGTACCCTGTATCAAAATAGGGTCTTTCATAGTGAGCAGGGTTTGCAAGCCAATCCCCTTCAAGGCTAGCCTTTTGGAAGGAAATCCTGAAGAAATGCAATGTTGAAAAAGAATTTTCTAGGCCTCATCGCCAAATAAGGCTCCGATAACCCATTTAGCACATAAGGATAGCCCTTGGTTCTAGGTAGAAATAAGGCTGAGCCCTCTAGATTCCTTGGGAAGACAACAGTATTCCAAAGCAACCCTATGAAAACCATGATGGCCAAACCCAGAGGCCTAGAGAAAGGCCCACAAAAGTCTTTCCAATTTCATGTAAGACACCTTAGAAGGATCCTAGCATGAGGAGTAGTAGACATGGGTGGTGGCCAACATTTTAGAGAAAACTTGGAATTTACTAGCCAAAGAGAGAGGCTTGGTGATCCAGTTGTAGCGTCCTAAAATTGCGACACTTGCAATTTCGACTACATTTCGGTCTTCATGATGGCGACGCAACACGCAACCTGAATGGAGACCCCGAAACCTGATTACGACACTGAAAACTGCATTTTTCAAGCACCCTGGCCTGAACCTCCTTGCACCCTGCTATCTCGGGAGGTGGGACCAGAGCGCCCAGCGCCCTGGTCCCTGGGCCCTATTTTGGGCCCGGTTTCCTTTGGACTTCGGGTCTTTTTGTTTGCAAATTGGAAATTAACTTTCCTGGTCGGCCTAAGGTCGGGAAAATCAGTCTATCAGCCCTAAATGACAAGTATATAAACTACATTTTCTCTCTCATTTGGCATGAAGAGGATAGGTGTACAAAGTGTGGAAACTATACTCAAGCATTCAAGCATTCAAGCATTCCTTTCAAGTCTCCATTCAAGGCTAAGTGTTGCATTCAAGTCAAGGATTCAACCATTGAAGAGGAGATCACATACTACATGCTACAACATACAACATACAACATCTATACCTTCGCACATAAGGATACAAACATCCTTAGAACAAGGTATTAGTACTTGTTTTACATACATTTACATTTACAGCACTTGCTCATTTCTTGGTTAATTCCAAAACCGGGGTTTGACCTAAAGGCAAACCCCTAATCCCTAACCCCCCAATCATCTTCGCTTTTCTGTGTGTAGGTTACAGGTAAGCGGCTGAAATTGAAGATCTGGAATCCTTGTGCAGAGACGAACAGATCCCCCTTTGTTTCGCGGATTTTTCGGAGGACCGTGGCGCTCGGGCGCCATCATCCCGACAACTTTTGCTCAAATTTGCAGGACAGCGCCGTATCGACATTTTGCTATTAATTCCAGGTCCGCAGCTTCATCCTATATCCCTATCTTAGTTTAAAAGCGAATCTTTGTCACTTTCTATGCATTCCTAGCTTAATTCTTCTATGCACATTCTTTACAAAAGAGGGTAGCCTTGCTGTCATAACCCTTGAAATTCATTTAGCATCCAATCTTGCATTGTGTGGGATTGGATCTTGTGGGTTTCAACCCCTCTTTTGAATGTAAAGTCTCTCCCCTAAGTGAAAACCATCAACCCTAGCGAACCTCCCTTCTCTCTCCTCGGAGTTGGAAGAGGGGAGGGCAACTAGGGTTCGATAGCGATTTTCCACTTTACATTTTGGTGAACCCGACGTGAACATCCTTTCTGATTATTCATAGTTAGATCTGAAAATTGGATTCCTTGATTGCATTTCCATGTTTGATCTTTTGCAAAATTTTAGAGGTTAATTGCATAAAAACCCTAAATTTTCTTTTTAGTAATTAAGCTTGTGAAATGTCTAAATGTTAATGCTTGTTTCAGATCTGCCCTTCTATTACAAATTATCAATTCATATTTGTGCTTTAATTTTGAAAATTAAGTGGTTAAGTGTCAAAACCCTAATTTTTGAAACCCTCTTGATTCAACCTTTGTCCGACAATTTCACTGATCAAAACATCTCCAAATCAGCTGTAACTCTGGATTCCGCAATAAAATCACAATATCTTTCATCCCTGAAAATTTGGAAAAAAGTTGCGAGGACCGTGTGCACTCCGAGCGCCATCGTCCCCGACATTTTTTCTGAAATTTCGGGAGCAAGATCTTACTGTATTTTCCTACTAAAATCCAGAATTTTGGCTGATTTTATCAATTTTAACACCTTCAAAATTACAGTCAAAGTTGGTCTTGTGATTGCTTGGTTTAAGGCTTCTAATCATTCAAAAATCATCGAAATTGAAATTTGTGTGAAAATTGTGTTCTTACTGCCCTAAATCTGAAAAGTGTGTTTGCATTCATTCGAAATTTTAGTGCTTTATTCAAATTCTTACAATTTGTGACTTTTGAAATTAAGTGCTTAATTACAACAACTTTAATTTCCGCTTTCAAAATTGAATTTTGCGTGAAATTGAATCAATTTTTAAATTTTAAAATTTGCATTGCTCTTGACATTCCCTCTAAAATCATAAAATTCAAAATTTCAGTTTCCCTCTCTTTTTCAAAATTCAAATTTTGCATTTTTCGACAATCTTGATAGGGTTCAATTTTGAATTTGCAACTTTAATTTGGCCTATCTACAGATCGTAAAATCACTCAGTTTTTTCAGATTGGCTTTAAAATCATCATACCTTTCATCCCTGCAAATTTCAAAAAAAGTTGCAAGGACCGTGTTGCACTACGAGCGCCACGGTCCTGGACATTTTTTTCGAAATTTCGGGAGACTGTCGTGATTGCATTTTATAGCTTAAATCCAGAAGATTGGCTGATTTTACTGAAAATTGCTACCTCTAAATTCAAAATCTTCTCTCTCTTTCTAGTGCATGAGTTTTACAACAATCAGCCCTACTTACACTATTCCCGTTAGACGAAACCGTAGAATTAAGTCTTTCCGAGGTTTAACTACTGAGGAGATGGAACCTAATTTGAACGGTCTTTTTAACGAGGACATGGGTAATTCCTCTAATCCTCCTAATGATGAAGAAGCTCTCCATGAGGTTTCTGTAGAACAACTTTCGAAATTGGATAACCAATTTGATGATTTTCACCAATGGATGTCTCATGAGTACCCCGATAGTCAAGCTCTTCCTTTAATTGAGGGTCTAAAACGTATGCTTCAAAGTGATAAGATTGGAATTGATATTTTGCGTGGTATTGCACACATTGTGGATTCAAATGTGATGCCTATGAAAAGTTGTGCCGAAACCTTAGGTTATACACAACCTCCTACACAAGTCAATCATTCTATTCCTTTGATGACTTCTATTGCTAGTATACCTACTTTTACATCAAACATAATGACTACTTCAATACAAGACATTCCTCCTATGATCACCAGTCATGGGGGCAACCCTCCTTCTTCAATTAACCCTCTTCCTTCATTCAATCCAACTTCTTCATACATTCCTTCAATGAGTGTTCCTATTACATCTTCACAAATGAACATGACGCAAGGGGGCAATTCATTTAACCATTCCATTCCTCCTTGTAGTGTTCCTCTTGTCCAATCATCTTCTATGACTGACTATGATAGGGTCCCACCACCTTACTCTCTACCTTCTTTCAATAACATAACACCTCCATCTCAATCTAGCACGTCTAATATGAACTCTTCGACTGAAGCGACCATTACCAATCTTGCACAAACTGTCTCCTCTTTACAGCAACAAATTGCCTCTATGAATCAATCTAAGTTTAGTGTGCCCACATTTGATGTTGCGAGCCCACTTTCTCTTGACATTGTTTGAGCTATCCCTCCTAAACATGTTGAAATCCCGCATTTGGAACTTTATAATGGTAAAGGAGATCCTCTAACACATGTTAAGACTTTTCAAACAATATGTACTGATTTTGCTTATGACCAAAGGTTGCTTGCAAAACTGTTCACTAGAACATTAAGAGACAAAGCCCTACAATGGTATTGCTCATTGCCTTCTTATTCTATTACTTCTTTTGAACAACTTGCAAATGCTTTCATTCAACAATTTCAAAACAATATAAGTCCTAAAGTTACTTTGATTGATTTAATGCATTGTAAACAAGGTGTTAAAGAAAAAGTGACTGATTTCATTGGTAGATATAAGCATTTGTATGCTCAAATTTCTTTTCCAGTGCCTGACAATGATATTCAAAGAATCTTTATTTCTAATTTACAAAAAGATATTCGAGACAAACTTCTGTTTTCTGAGTTTACTTCTTTCCAACAGTTGTGTGCCACTCTTCACAATTATCAACTGACTGTGAGTCAAATGGAACAATCACATCCTATGGCTCCGAGTGATAAGGGTGATAGCAGTCAACAACCATTTGGGAAGTTTAAACCGAACAGAGATTCCATCAAATTCAATGAAAACATCATCAACAACAATGTGAATGCAGCATCAGGTGTGCCTCCTATTTCTAAATTTTTCAAGAAAGAAAGAAAATATACTCCTTTGAATGAATCATTGCATAGTATTATGAATAAGTTATTGGAACAAAATGTGCTTACTCTTCCTCCTATAAGGCAAATTGATCCTGCAAAGATTACTTCACCTTATTTTGATAACAAAGCTTTTTTTCACTTTCATCGTCAGCCTGGGCATGATACTGAAAAATGTTTTTCTTTAAAGGGTAAAATTCAAGATTTGATTGATAATAATACTATTTATGTTTTGGGAGTGAATGATAAAGGCAACATATCTGTAGCTCCTCCTAACCAAAATCTTTAGATTTTCACTGATCCATTACCTTCTCATACCTCTAATGCAATTGAGGCTAATGATTCTTCTCTCTCATCTGATGGTCTTGTGTCTATGACTCCGAATGTGATTAACTTTGTAGAGCAGCAAGAAAACCCTAAAGAACCTTCCATCACATTTGATTTTAGTGAAACCATTAGGGCACCTGATGGTCCTTTATACATAGTAGCAAAAGTCAAGAATACACCTTGCCGTGGAGTGCTTATTGATCCTTCGTACATGGTTAATGTTATTACTGAAGAATTTCTTTTTACTTTGCAATTGAATCAAGTGATTTATGACAAAACAGATGTGATTGTGAAACTATTTGATGCATTTTCTTCTCCTGCAATTGGTTCTATTACATTGCCTATTGAGGTCCATAACAAATCTCTTGATGTGAACTTTGCTATTATTCCATCTTCCGAACAATTTCGTGTGAAGCTTGGCTATCCTTGGCTATCTTCCATGAAAGCTATTGCTTCTCCTATTCACAAGTGTTTGAAATTTCCCCATAATGGTGAAGTTGTTACTGTCAATCATAGTCTCTTTAAACCAGCTGAAAGAACTTCTAGTGTTCCTATTGATTACTTTTGGCCTAAACAATTCCAATCTCTTCCTCCGCGAAGTGATCATCTTTTCAAATCTTATCAAAAGTGGAAAATAGATATGATCCTATCTCTAAGTGAACCTAGAACACCTAAACTTGATATTCCTATCATTCTTGAGAAGGAAGTTCTTCCTTTGAAAGATAAAACTAATGTCTTTCCTCAAGAAGATTCCTAACCCATTCCTATGGATGTGACTATGTCTATGCCTAATAAACTTCCTAAAAGTAGACCTATACCTCCTCGTCATGATGGACTTGGTCTTCTTCCTAAACTAAATATTCCTCCTTTGTATGGAGCAGTCCCTCCTCCTTCTTTCTATAGAGAGAAGAGACCTTCTTCTTCTCCTATTATCCAGCCTAAGAGACCACAACCTAAACACCCAAGTGCTAAGGATGAGAACATTCCTCCTCCTCAATCTTCTCCACTTCCTACTAAGACTAGATGAAATCGTTCTGCATGTGAACGCCGATGAAAGCATCGTCTTAGGGCTCAAGAAGCCGCTTCTCAAACTTTGCAATCTCCAAAAACACCTTCAACAAGCATTATTCCATTTTCTCCTCAGCCGGACATTGAGCCTAAATCTCCTAAACATAAGATGCATGATGGTCTTGATCCTGTAAGAGTTAAAGATCCTATTTTTATAAATCTTGATGATGATATGGATGAAAATGTTATTCATGATGAAAATGTTACTTCTCTTGCTTCTGATAGTGAATATGAACTTGTTGATATTGATAACCATTTATCTAATGAATTTTCTAAAGCACTTATCCTAGCTCCTAGACAAGAACAACGTGGCTTGGAACATGAACATAGCCCTTGTTTGGATCTTGTGATAGCTCCGTCTGCTGTGTTGGATGTTCCTCCTCTAGCGTGTTCCCTGCCTTCCCGAAACATTGATCAGCAAGATCGGGTGGTAGATGACGTGCTAGACTAGTTTCATTAGCATAGAAAATTCTCTCCCCCTCTCTTGTGTTACTTCTTCTATATGTTATTCTCATTCTTCTATTTGTTGTCCTTAGTGTTGTCTACTTGAGGATGATGCAAAGCATTGAGATCTCTCGATCTCTCTCATGTTGACTCAAAAGACACATGTGTTCCCTTCTTCTAGGTGACCTTCCTTGATTGGGGAATGAAGAACAATTATGCATACATACATATGATATACATGAATTATCATACAGCATACTGACCCCGAGGAAAGCGAAGTCACCTCGTGCTTTGTGTTTTGTGTCTATTATCCTTGGGTTTATCTCACACTTGGGGGCTAAATCCTTGTGATAACGTGCTCCTTTCCTTTCTCATTTCTTATATGTATCACTACCTTAAAGCAATCACCCCCGGTGAGGCGTGTGCGATCGCTTTAACGTAGGGGGGCATACATCCCATTCATATCCTTTTCAAGATACTTGAAAATTTCTTGGCAAATTTAGCCTTGCCTTGAAAATTTTTGATATCTTTCTTGCATGACTCATAGTGAGGGAACCTTACTACTGACAGTCATGGTTCTCCCTCATGATCTTCCCTTTTACTTTGTCAATCGAAGTCGTAAGATCCTTAGTCCACTGGGGGCTTGGTGTGTCTTGCCTCCTTGACGTGGTGAAAGTCTTTCAATGTTGTTTCCTTGTACTTTACCGGAAGTGTGAGCATACATACTCCCACTAAAGTGGGGGCTAAATGTAGCGTCCTAAAATTGCGACACTTGCAATTTCGACTGCATTTCGGTCTTCACGATGGCGACGCAACACGCAACCTGAATGGAGACCCCGAAACCTGATTACGACACTGAAAACTGCATTTTTCAAGCACCCTGGCCTGAACCTCCTTGCACCCTGCTGTCCCGAGAGGTGGGACCAGAGCGCCCAGCGCCCTGGTCCTTCAGGACCAGGGCACCCAGTGCCCTGGTCCCCCAGGACCATGGCGCCCAGCGCCCTGGTCCCTGGGTCCTATTTTGGGCCCGGTCTCCTTTGGACTTCGGGTCTTTTTGTTTGCAAATTGGAAATTAACTTTCCTGGTCGGCCTAAGGTCGGGAAAATCAGTTTATCAGCCCTAAATGACAAGTATATAAACTACATTTTTCTCTCTCATTTGGCATGAAGAGGATAGGTGTACAAAGCGTGGAAACTATACTCAAGCATTCAAGCATTCAAGCATTCCTTTCAAGTCTCCATTCAAGGCTAAGTGTTGCATTCAAGTCAAGGATTCAACCATTGAAGAGGAGATCACATACTACATGCTATAACATACAACATACAACATCTATACCTTCGCACATAAGGATACAAACATCCTTAGAACAAGGTATTAGTACTTGTTTTACATACATTTACATTTACAACACTTGCTCATTTCTTGGTTAATTCCAAAACCGGGGTTTGACCTAAAGGCAAACCCCTAATCCCTAACCCCCCAATCGTCTTCGCTTTTCTGTGTGTAGGTTGCAGGTACACGACTAAAATTGAAGATCTGGAATCCTTGTGCAGAGATGAACAGATCCCCCTTCGTGTCACGGATTTTTCGGAGGACCGTGGCGCTCGGGCGCCATCGTCCCGACAACTTTTTCTCAAATTTGTAGGACAACACCGTATCGACATTTTACTGTTAATTCCAGGTCCGCAGCTTCATCCTATATCCCTATCTCAGTTTATAAGTGAATCTTTGTCACTTTCTATGCATTCCTAGCTTAATTCTTCTATGCACATTCTTTACAAAAGAGGGTAGCCTTGCTATCATAACCCTTGAAATTCATTTAGCATCTAATTTTGCATTGTGTGGGATTGGATCTTGTGGGTTTCAACCCCTCTTTTGAATGTAAAGTCTCTCCCCTAAGTGAAAACCATCAACCCTAGCGAACCTCCCTTCTCTCTCCTCGGAGTTGGAAGAGGGGAGGGCAACTAGGGTTCGATCGCGATTTTTTGCTTTACACCAGTAGGCAAGCATTTTCTTGATTCTGGCTAAGACCGCATTCCAAAGATCCAAAGGCGAAGCTTGGAAGGAAAAAGGAATGCTAAGAAAGAAAAATATTTTTCCATGCTGAAGCCATTTCCAGTCATAATGAAGGATCCAAGGTGGAGTGGGAAGAAAAGAGTGCCTATAGCATCGCGTCTTGTGCCATTGAATGGCTGAACCAGAAGCCAAGCAAAAATTTCTTAGACACTGAAGAGCGGCCTGCACATTATCTTCATCCTTAATGAGAGTGAGAAAGGAATCATTCACAAAGTGGCTATTGAAAAGTTGATAAGGTGACTCATTTAAGGAGATACCATAGACACACCCAACAATGATAGCATTAGCAAGTAAGTAGCCAAACCCTTCCGATGCAAGAACATATAAAGCAGAAGCCAGAGGACATCCCTAGCAAATGGATTTGAAAAAGCCAAAAACCTAAGACTGCCAACCATTAATTGTGATGCAAGTAGAGGAATCTCTGAATAATATCTAAATAGGCTGGATGAATGGGGGACTGAAGCCGAGGGCTTTGAGCATAGCCAAGAATAAAGGCCACTCAATGTGATCATATGATTTAGCAAAGTCAATCTTGAGAAAGATTGCCCACTATTGAGAGCATCTAGCCCAGTCCATCCCTTCCCAAACAACAATAATATTGTCAAGAATAAACTTGGATTTAATAAATCTAGTCTATTATGGACGAACAATAAGAAATAGGAGATGGAAAATATTGAGAGCCAAAGCTTTGGCAATGATCTTATAAGAGACATTAAACAAGGTAATAAGCTGCCAATTGCAAATTTCCTCTGGGTCCCCAGCCTTAGGGATAAAGTTGATGTTTCCTTGGTTAATCATTTTTCCCAAGGAGCGGGAATGAAAAGCTTCTAGATAGACCTTATGAAGATCAGGACCAACACAAGGCCAAAGGGATTTGTATAATTCAAAGGGGAAGCGATTATAACCTGGGGCTTTGTCATCTACCATAGAAAATGTGGCTTCCTTGAAATCATCAATGGTCAGTAAGAGATCACAAAAGGCTTGTTGAGAGTTGGAGAGACATTTGGGAAGAATGGCTAAGCAGTCTTGCAAGTCTTGGGTTCTGGCTGGAGAATCTCCCAGTGCTGTGAACACCTTCTCATAATGATAGACAAAGGCTTGCAATATGCCAATAATTTCAGTGAGAAGAGCTTGTTCCTCTTTTATTTTCTTAATCCCTACAGAGGTATGACAAGCATGTAGAGCTAGGAAGAATTCCTTAGAAGCCCTATCGCCCACCTTGAGCCAGTGCAACTTGGCTTTGATTTGAGCTCCTCTAATAGAGTGACTATAAACAACTTGTTTCTGATGGCAGAGGTGGGTTAAACAGAGTTGTAGGGTAGAATCAAAGGGATTCAAGGCCAAAGTTTTTGTGGTAGCACATAGAGATTTGGTGGTTACATCATATGACCACTTGTAGTAGATGGCAATATGCCTACCATAAATGCACAGGAACCTCGTAGAGTGGGAAATGGTGTCATGCCACCACACAATCCAACTAGTGTGATGACGGGGCCTTGGTTCTAAATTCCAAACTCGATGAATGTGGTCCATCATGGACGGATGGTGCAGGAGAGACATGTTGAGGTAGAACTGCATTTTGGAAGGATGATGCCTATCTGTTTGCCATTCAATTCTAAACTTTATGGGGAAGTGGTCTAACAATGTCACATCAACAAGAGGAGTGACGAGCAGATCATGATCTTTAGAAAAAGAGAAAAAATATTGCACAGATATCATAACATGATCAAGCCTTTTAAGAATTATGTCAGAGCCATCTCTGAAATTAGACCAAGTGTGCCAGACCCCACTAGGATGGCGATGGTTGGTGTTGGGGTTGAAAAGACCCAATTTATTATGCATATAGTACCAGGCTTTTCGCTCACCAGCTGTCCAGTGGAAAGGAAAAAATCCATCCTTATCGGAAGCCACCTCAACCATATTGAAGTCCCCACACATGACCCAAGTGGCAGGTGGCAGATTGTCCGTGATCCATTGCTATAGGTATGATCTTTCAACCGAATCGTTGGGAGCATAAACATTAACGATCCCAATGGAATGCTTATCGATTGAAAGAAAAACCTAGACGGTGCACTGCATGGGATCAAAGCCATGAGAAATAACTGCAGAGCACCACCAAGGGGAAATGAGAGTAAAAATTCCACCTAGACTAGCTTCATGTTGGGAAGCAAAAACATGGCTATCTGGCCAAATAACACGACATGCAACATTGAGCATGAAACCTGCAATTTTAACTTCCTAGAGGCAAAGAACATCTAGGCCTATCATACATTGATGAACATCTCGAACATAATATTTTCTAGTCAGGTTTGTGAGACCTCAAACATTCCATGAGATGTAACTAATTACAAAACCAACATATCTTCCTCTTCCCCAAGAGAGGAGAAGCTATTGCGCAAAAAATATGGGTCCCCACTAGAGATAACTTGCCATTTTTCTGAACCATCATCTACAATCTCAGCATGCCTAGAAGGGCTGAGAGAGTGATGTAGAGAGTGTGGAGTAGAAATTGCAGATAGCCTCAATAATCAAATAAATACAAAATATTCATTTAATTAAGTGTACAGATTTATGTGTCTACACATAGATTGCACTTCATTTTGAGGTTGTAGTGTATAATTTTTAGAAAAATAAACTATAGAGATAATGGTACCAAGAGAAAATGTGTCCTTGCATAACTTGAATTGCTCATCTAAGCATTGAGCTCTATGTGTATACATTATGTACTCATAAACTAGTTTATCTTTAAACATTCTCATAAAATCAGCTACACATATATCATTTTTCACTAACTCACATCTCTTTAATTCTTTTCCATCTTTAACCCCATATGTCACTGTCTTGTACTTTCCAAAAGATACTAGTTTCTTACCAATTTTATGTGTGCTATCCAAATGTAGACATCTTGGCAAATGTTGCAAACCACCACATGTAGCACAAGAACCTTTCAAACACATCATCTTATAATAAATGCAACCATCATCTCTTTTACATAATGATGGCATGATGAAAGAATAAGTATCTAGTAGATTACTGAGAGGGGGGGTGAATCAGTAAATAGGAAAACTGATACAAACTTCCCAAACTCAAACTCAAACATACAAAGTAAACTTATCAATGAAATACCACTATCAAGATCAATACTCATAAGAATACTAGTTGATTGTTACAACAACTTAACAGTAAACAACAATTAACTTGTAAACATCCAAATGCTTTATCATATGCCAATGCTTCATTTCTCAATGCTTCTGGTTATCATGCCTTATCAGAAATAGCTAATCAAATCAACCATAAGATCATAACCACAAAAACATTCACCACATGACACAAGTATTTATACGTGGAAAACCCAAATAAGTAAAAACCACAGTGAGATGAGACTCACAAGATAATATCTGAACTCTTTTGAAGTTTGTCTTGTTAGGAGCCAAGCCTGTTAAAGCTTTTACAAAATTCCTATTAAGAATTGATCCTGTTAAGAATCACTCAGTTAAGGGATTGACTACAAATGCCTTGTTAGAAGAAAATACCTTATAAGGAGTAACCTCAGTAGAGGATTTGAAAATCCAATCTAATGGACCACCTTGTTAGAGGATTTAAAAAGTAACCAAGCTTGTTAGAGCTTACTCGGTTAGGGGATTTCAATTTTGTTGCAATTGTTAGAAAACAACATGAGTTTCTTGATTTATCTGAATAGCACTACATTTGCTTGATTAGATCCATTTAAGCTTCTATCTGCCTTTACTCAAACCGCAGACTCATTCTCTGGTTTGACAACCACACACTCAACTAATTTATGCCAACTCTTGCCAACACTAAACAAAACAACTTCATCGACCTTAAATATTAATATTTAGGTTGGTAACACAAAAAAAATCTAATCCGCTCATCGAGATTACAAACCATTTGGTACAAGCATAACCTTTGGATTTCATAGAAATCTCTACACATCAATCAAAAAAACCTCAACCGCTCCCTAATTACCGCTTCATCAAGCTCAATAACTCATCACACATTTTGCATTAGATGCAATACACTTTTTTCATTCCCTAGACAAACAATCACACCAAAACATTTTGAACTTGTCTTCATACAATGACCTTACATGTCACCATCAGTACTGCTCAACATCAGATCATAAACCAACATAACTAATTCAACAAATTTAATCGGTTAGGGTTAACAAAAACAACTGGTGGGGTTTACCAGTTACATAACATAGAAAGGGTTTAACCTTTTAATCTGATTACCAGTTCAACTCACAAACTTACATACCGGTTTACAATAACCTTCACAAAGTTCTTCCTATCGGTTATGTTCTTCCTACCGGTTATAAGACAATATCAATAATAACAACAATATCAACAATATCATTAAGATCATGACCGGTTTAATTGACATCAATGATAACATAACATATCATTAATGCAATCTTCATGCAAATGCCAATAATCTCCCCCTTTGGCATTGATGGCAATAAAAAATATCAACACTATTGCTTTGTTGTTGTGATTGTGAATAGGAATCCTGGTTTACATTACCAAGTATTCACATGCTCTCTCTGTCTTCAGTCTCTCACTGGTTTTCCTTTCCATAATAACATAATTCTTCTCCCCCTTTGACATCAATGCCAAATTGAAAGTAAAACATGGAATGTTAAATTTTCATTATGCATCAACAACATACTGCAACTTGATGCTCCCCCTGTGGAATACATCCACTTGTACACCAACCCTTGTAAAATTATGCAAGTGATTTAGGGACTAATGCAATCAACATCATATTCAACTAACTTCGTGAAGAGGGACAACCCCTAACTAACTTCTAAGATACTCAAATGTAGTCTTAGGCAAAGGTTTGGTAAAAATATCTACAATTTTCTCCTTGGTAGAAACATGCTCTAAGATAAGATCTTTGCTCTAAACTTTTTCCCTCAAGAAATGATGCTTCAATTCAATGTACTTGGTTTGTGTGTGCAAAATAGGATTCTTGGAAATATTTATGGCACTTGTGTTATCACATAAAATCTTTATAGGTTTTGAAATATTCATCTTAAAACCTTCCAAAATGTGCCTCATCCAAATAGCTTGTGTGCAATTGATATAAGCTACAACATACTCAGCTTCAATAGTAGATTGTGAAGTACAACTCTGATTTTTACTACTCCATGAAACAAGCCTTTCTCCAAGAAAAAATGCTCGACCGGTTCTAGTCATCAACATTTCCTGCCCAATCAGCATCTATGTATGCCTTCAAATCAAAGTTTCGTCCATATGGATACCATAGTCCATTATCAACATTACCTTTCAGGTATCTAAAGATTCTCTTGGTTGCTATCAGGTGTGTCTCCTTAGGATTCTTCTGGAATCTAGGAACTACGCCAACCGCATGGGCTATGTCCGGTCTGCTGTGAACAACATGGTGCAATTTGCCAATCATTGACTTGTATTCCTTCTCATCAATAGACTTAGAATCATCTTCCTTGGACAACTTACAACCTGTAACTATTGGTGTCCCAACTAGTTTATAGTCACTCATGCCAAATATCTTTAAAACCTCTTTCACATACTTAGACTGTGTAATGAAAATAACATTCTTCATTTGTTGTATCAACAAGCCTATGAATTTTTTATTTCCCCTAATAAAGACATTTCAAACTCATTTTTCCTTTCATCTGCAAAATTGTTGCTCATGACACCATTACCTCCAAATATAACATCATCAACAAATACTTCACTAACCAGTATTTCATCTCCTTCATACTTGAGATATATGTTACTATCATCACTAGTTCTTAGAAAGCCTATCTTCATTAGATGTGTATGAAGCCTTTTATACCATGCTCTCGGTGCCTTCTTTAATCCATATAAAGCCTTATGCAATTTACATACCATGTCTTTCTCATCAGTCAAAGTATAACCATCTAGCTGCTCTATGTATACCTCTTCTTCCAATATTCCATTCAAAAAGGTAGACATAACATCTATTTGATATACCTTAAACTTTTTATGGGATACAAATGCAACTAAAGTTCTGACACCTTCTAGTTTTGCTACAAGTGCAAATTTTTTGCCATGATCTTCTCCCTCTTCTTGTGCATAACCCTTGTAGACTAATTGTGCCTTGTTGCAAACTACAACACCATCTTCATTCAACTTGTTCATGTATACCCATTTAGTACCTATAACATTTTTATTTATCGGTCGGGGTAGTAGGGTCCAAGTGTTGTTCTTCTCAATTTGATCCAATTCCTCCTCCATAGCTTTAACCCAATGATCATCACCAAATGCCTCCTTAGCAGTTCTTGGTTCAATGGTGGAGATCATGCAAGAATTCTCTTTGATTCTTCTTCTGGTTAGCACTCCAACATCATTATCTCTAATAATCTGCTCAGGATTGTGATTCAGTCTCACATATCTAAGAATAATATGATCATTATCTTCAGACTCAACTTCTTTATTGCCATCATCTTGTTCTGAATTTATCTATTCCAGTTGGACTGGTGCATCAGAATTTTCTTTGCCGGTTTCAAATTTCATAGTTTTTGGTTTCAAAAACAAAATGCAAGGATCTTCATCATTTTTCTCTAAACAGGTTCCTTCTGAGAGTTTAGGAAATTCATCCACTTGAACATCAACACTCTCAACAATTCTTTGTCTCCAGTTGTTAAAACATTTCTAGGCCTTACTCTTAGTGGAATAGACAAGAAATATGCCTTCATCACTCTTAGCCTCAAATTTGCTAATGTAATCACCTCTCTTAATAAAACATTTGCTTCCAAATATCTTAAAATAGCTAACATCAGGTCATATTCCATACCAATATTCATAAGGAGTCTTTTCCTTAGCTCTCTTTACCAGAACCCAGTTCATTGTATAGATAGCTATGCTGACAGCTTCTCTCCAAAAGGTTTTCGTCACACCTCGTTGCATCAATATTGTCCTAGCAGCTTCAACAACTGACTGGTTTTTCCTTTTTGCGATACCACTCTACTGTGGTGACCTCAGTGCAGAAAGTTGTCATTTGATACCGTTCTCTTCACAGTACCTAGTGAATTTCTCAGAAGTAAATTCACTACCTTGATTTGTCCTTGAACATTTTATCTTCTTACTGCTCTCTTTCTTAGCTAAGGCCTTGAATGCCTTGAACTTACCAAAATATTTAGTCTTATCCTTAAAAAATGTGACCCACATCATCCTTGAGCAATCATCAGTGAGAATCATAAAATATCTATCACCTTGAATGCTTTTCATTCGTATTGGTCCACAAAGATCTGTATGAACCAAATCTAACAAGTGCTCTGCTGAAAATGATTTTCTTTTGAAAGTTGAAGAAGTCATCTTTCCTAACTGACATTCTTTTCAAAGAGTAGTAACTGGTTTGTCTAACTGAGGAAAACCTCTCACTGTCTTGGACTTACTCACTTTAACAATGTTATCAAAGTTTATATAACAAAATCTCCTATGCCAAACCCAACTATCATCTATTTTAGCAATAAAATAGTTGCTAACTTTAGAATTAAGATGAAACAGGTTACCTTTAGTTTGTTTCCTAGTTGTAATCAATTCACCTTTATTGTCAAAGATTTTGTACATACCATTTTTAAACTCTAGTGGGTATCCTTTGTCATTGATTTGTGCTACACTCAAAAGATTGTGCTTTATTCCTTCAACCTAGTAGACATCATCTGCAGTGCTCTTCCCATTAAGAGAAATAACTCCTTTACCTTTAACCATGTAGGGTGAGTCATTTCCAAATCTAACAACACCGCCATTAAATTCTTTCAAGGAAAGAAATTTTCTCTGATTGTCAGTCATATGGTGTGAACAACCAATATTAATGATCCAATCATTAGAGTTATCCATCCTAGATACTAATACCTTCTGGTCTGATATCTCTTCCTTAATAACTACAAACACAATATCTTCACTAGCATCACCATCAGATTCTTCATTAGTGATACCACTATCAATAGCAATAATACAATCTCTTTTACCTTTACCCATGAACTTCTTGAGTTTATCTCTCTTGTGTTCATTTTCACCATTAGGACAATTAGCCACTATGTGACCAATCTTGTTGCATGCAAAACATTTTAAAGGTAATTTACCTATGTATTTATCAGTGCCTCTAGGAAACCACTTTTCCAATAATGTTTCAAGCTTCACTAAATTGTCTTCATCATCGACATCTCTACTGGATCTATATTCATAACCATGACTAGTATCTCTACTTTTTCTTTTAGATGGGTTAGAAACAAAATCTCCAAATGCAAACTCAGATTTCACCATTTAATTCGAAAGAAGTAAGCTTGCCAATGATGGAGTGAAGAGTTACCTTAGTTTTGTCAATGGACTTCAACTCCTGAATATCTACAACTCAAATAGCATAGACCGGTAGCAGGGTTCTCAGTACCTTATTGATTATTGTGGCATCTTCCACTTTCCCTCCTGCACTCTTAATTTCATTGACTACCTCTTTTATCCTTTGACCATACTGCTGGATATTCTCACCTTTAGACATCCTCATGTCATCAAACTTTCCTCTTAGACTCTCTTCTTTAGCAATCTTAACATGTTCATTACCACTATAAATCTCTTCAAGTTTTTTCCATACTTCATATGCAGTTTCAAGACCATGATCATCTAGATATTTAGCATCGGACAGGGAAGTGATAATAGCCTCCAATGATTGATGATTTTATTGTTGTTCTTTCTTTTGATCATCAGTCAAAATTCCATTAGGTCCAATATACTTACTATCTATATGATCCCAATACTGACTTTGCAGACTCGATGTAAATCTTCATTCTATCACTCCATATCCTATAGTTTTCTCTGTTGAAATTCGAACCTTCCTTCTTGATCATGATCTAGCAGATATTTTTCTCAAGTTGTTAGGCTTAGACCTTAGAGGACCTAAGATGCTCTAATACCAATTGATGATATTGTGAAAGAATAATTATCCAGTAGAACACTGAGAGGGGGAGTGAATCAGTAAATAGAAAAAATGATACAAACTTCCCAAACTCAAACTCAAACATACAAAGTAAACTTATCAATAAAATACCACTATGAAGATCAATACTCATAAGAATACCAGTTGACTGTTACAACAACTTAACAGTAAACAACATTTAACTTGTAAACATCCAAATGCTTTATCATATGCCAATGCTTCATTTCTCAATACTTCCGGTTATCATGCCTTATCAGAAATAGTTAATCAAATCAACCATAAGATCATAACCACAAAAACATTCACCACATGACACAAGTATTTATACGTGGAAAACCCAAATAGGTAAAAACCACGATGAGATGAGACTCACAAGATAATATCTGAACTCTTCCGAAGTTTGCCCTGTTAGGAGCCAAGCCTATTAAAGCTTTTACAAAATTCCTGTGAAGAACTAATCGTGTTAGGAATCACCTAGTTAAGGGATTGACTACAAATGTCTTGGTAGAAGTAAATACCTTGTAAGGAGTAACCTCAATAGAGGATTTGAAAATCCAATCTAATGGACCACCTTGTTAGAGGATTTAATAAGTAACCAAGCTTGTTAGAGCTTACCGGGTTAGGGGATTTCAATTCTATTGCAATTTTTAGAAAACAACAGGAGTTTCTTGATCTATCTGAATAGCACTACATTTTCTTGATCAGATCCATTTAATCTTCTATCTACCTTTACTCAAACCATAGACTCATTCTCCGGTTCGGCAACCACACACTCAACTAATTTATGCCAACTCTTGCCAACACTAAATAAAAAAACTTCATCGACCTTAATACAAATCAATTAGGTTGGTAACACAACAAAAATATAATCCTCTCATCAAGATTACAAACAAGTCAATACAAGGATGACCATTGGATTTCATAGCAATCTCTACACATCAATCAAGAAAACATCAACCACTCCTTGATTATCACTTCATCGAGCTCAGTAACTCATCACGCATTTTGCATTAGATGCAATACACTTTGTTCATTCCCTAGACAAACAATCATGCCAAAACATTTTGAACTTGCCTTCATACAATGACCTTGCATGTCACCATCATACAATGACCTTATGTGTCACCATCATTACCACTGCACATTAGATCATAAACCAACATAACCAATTCAACAAACTTAATCGGTTAGGGTTTAACAAAAAAAACTAGTAGGGTTTACCAGTTACATAACATAGAAAGAGTTTAACCTTTTACTCCAATTACCGGTTCAACTCACAAACTTACATACCAGTTTACAATAACCTTCACAAAGTTCTTCCTACCGATTATAAGACAATATCAACAATAACAACAATATCATCAATATCATTAATATAATTACCAGTTCAATTGACATCAATGACAACATAACATATCATTAATGTAATCTTCATGCAAATGCCAACACATAACACACTTGAAATAAATTATCTCGGTGACTTAGGAGGTGATTGTATATTGCATTCCTACAAAAAATTGTTAGTGTGCAAAGTACAACATATATGACAATAAATATAATAGTGCATGTAAAATACAATATGCATCCTACATCAACACGTGGTGTGTACATAATTAATCTTAACATAATTTTTTTTTGCCATTTGAAAAAATCTTTTACTAATTCTTATTTGAGGAAACTTTTGAAGGAATGTTTCATAATACCCAAAGAGAATTAATGTTAGGATCCTCTATTTTCTCCCGCCTATCTAATGCTTTTTGGAATGTTGTTCTACTTATGTTTAATGACTTGTTTTTCTTATCAAATGATATTTTTTATTTTCTTTCTCATTATGGTTGATGTAATAACATGTCAAGTAACATTAGAATATTTAGTACGTGATTTTGAACCAATAGCTTGATATGCATCAAATATATTTTCACAATAGTTCTTTCACTATTACTTTCGGATGATCTTAGGTCTAGAATTTTCATTGTCTCTCTAAAATTCAATTTTTTTATCATTTCAGGGTATGTGCACCAAGTTGTGGTACCAAAAAGGTGCCACTTTTTATATTTTCATAAAAATGCGTCATTGACATGAAAAGGTCATCCAAACCTTTGGGTTGGATGCCCAAGGAAAATCCAATCCAAAGGGTTGGTATTCTCCAATGCAAACTATTTGGTGAGCGCCAAATATGGTGCTCGCCAAATTCAAAATTTTGAATTTTCACGTTTGGTGTATGCCAAATATGGCGCTCACCAAATGTGAAAAGTCAATTTTTTGCATTTGGCACTCTGCATTATCCAATTTTTCATTTTGGGAATTCATCTTGGGCACAAGCTATACCCTCTTGGCAGAAGAATATATACATGAAATATAACATTTAAGTATAAGTCACATTTCAATATGTCTTTTTCCTTTCTTATACTTTAACTTATATTTCATGTATATATTGGTAGGATGTTTGAGAGTGGTTTCAGCTCTATAGGAGTTATAATGTAGATTCTAGTTTTTAGAGGATCATATAAAATTTCAAATCTAGTCAAATTTCAATAATCAACATGCTCCTATTAGCATTTTTTATCTCTATATCTCTCTCCCATGCTTATGTCTCTCACTTCTCTCTCTACTCTCTAGGTATATCCCACCCTCTATACCTTTCATTCCTTAATCCCATTTCTATCCTTGACTCCTTAGCTTTCTCTTCTTCTCTATCATTCTCTTAATATTATTTTCCCCTCCCTGTCCATTCTCTTGGTTAATTCCTATCCCTTCTATCCTCTCTCTCCCTATATCTAGGTCTCACCCTCCCTCCCTCCTTATATTATTGCCCACCTCTCTCTCCTCCTTTAGGTTTCTCACCTATCTAATTGTCCACCCTCTAGTTCTCTCCTTCTATCTCCACCTTTCTCTCCCTCCCCCCTTACCCCTATCCATTTATGAACTCTCTCTCTCTCTCTCTCTCTCTCTCTCTCTCTCTCCACACCTATCTATCTCCTTGTTCCCTATGTATTTGACTCCCTCCATGTATACCTCTCCATCCATGCCCTCTTACTCATCTCTTTGCTCTTTTATCTATTCCCTCTCTCCATTGTCTAGGTCATCACCTCTCCCTCCTACTTTCACTCCCTCCCTCTCAAAAATGTCTATGTTTCTCCCTCATTCTCTCTCCACCTCTCCACCTCTATATTTATACATCTATGTCTCATTAGGAACCTATCTCTATGTCCCTCTATCTATCTCTCCCCTCTCTCACCCTCTACATATCTCATCTCTCTATCTATCCCCTCTCTAGTTCTCTCCTTTCCTCTCCACCTCTCTCTCTCCATCGTATCTTACCCATCTCCCTTTATGAACTCTCTCCTTTTCTTATCTCTCTCATCACCTCTTTATCTCCCATAAACTCTATACCTATTACTCTCCCTCTCTTCTCTTTATTTTTTCTCTCTCTCTCCCCTCTCTAGGCCTCTCCTATACTCTCTCCATCTCTCTCACCTTCCCTCATTATCTCCATATCTATTCTTCCCTCCCTCCATCTCTCTTCTCCTCCTATTTCTTCTCTCCACCCTCTCTTTGTTCTCTTCATCACTACCTACCCCTCCCAATCTCTCTCCCCATACATATTTTTCTCCTTCCCTCCGTCTTTACCTCTCTACAAGTCCTTCTTTGTATCATTACCCACCTCTCTCTCCTCCTCTATCTTTCCACCCTTGGTCTCTCACCTCTCTCTTCCTATCCTCTAGATCACTCACCTCTATATCTCTCTCATCTCTAATTCTTTCCTCTCCACCCGCTTACCCCTCTTTCTCTCTTTGTGAACTTATATATCTTATTTTCTTCTCTCTCTCCCCCTTACTTATCTACCTCTTCCCTCTCTCTTTCTCAATTACTCCCTACCCATCTCTCCCTCTCTTCTTAGCTCTCTCTTTCTCTTTATTCTTCCCTCTCTCCTCTTCTCTCTGCCTCCCCTTAGGATCCCATATGACCCCTAATGACACCATATGACCCCTTAGAACACCATATAACCCTCAAGATACCATATGACCCCTTAAGACACCATATGACCCCTTTTAACCTCCTAGTACATGACATGACCACTTAAGACACTATATGACCCCTTGGGACAATATGATGTCTTAAGGGGTCATATGGTGGGTAGTGATAAAAAGAGGAGAGAGATATATAGGTGAGAGATCTAGAGCCTAAGAAGAGAGAGGTGAGAGACCAAGGGTGGAAAGATAGAGGTGAGGGAGATAGAGGGGGAGAGAGAGGTGGGTAATGATACAAAGAGGGAGTGGTACAAAGGTAGAGATGGAGGGAAGTAGAAACATAAGGATGGAGAGAGAAGTTGGGAGGGAGAGGTAGTGATAAAGAGAAAAAATAGAGATGGAGGGAGGTAAGGATAGATAGGGTGATAAGGAGGGAAGGTGACAGAGAGAAAGAGAGATTACAAAAAAGAGACCTGGAGAGGGGAGAGAGGAGAAAGAGAGAGAAGAGAGGGAGTCATATGGGGTCCTAAGGGATCATATGGTGTTCTAACACATGTGTGGCCCTTTAGGACCCCAAATGACCCCTAACAACACCATATGACCCCTTAGGACACCATATGACCTTTAATGACACCATATGACCCCTTATGACACTATATGACCCTTAGGACACCATATGACCCCTTAGGACCTCACATGACCCCTTAGGACACTATATGACCCCTTAGGACACCATATGACCCCATAAGATACCATGTGACCCATTATAATATCCTAGAACATGACATGACCGCTTTGGACACCATATCACCCCTTAAGACACCATATGATCCCTAACAATGTGATATGACCCCTTAGGACACCATATGACCCCTAACGACACCATATTATGTCTTGAGGGGTCATATGGTGTCACAAGTGGTCATGTCATGTACTAGGATGTTAAAAGGGGTCATATGGTGTCCTAGGGGGTCATAGAACACCATATGATCCCTCAAGATACCATATGACCTCTTAGGACACCATATGGTGTTTTTTGGGGTCATATGTTGTCCTAAGGGGTCATATAGTGTCGTTAGGGGTCATATGGTTTCCTAAGGTGTCATATGGTATTCTATGACCCATTAGAATGACATATGACCCCTTAGGACACCATATGACCGCTAACAACACCATATTGTGCCATTAGGGGTCATATGGTGTACTAAGGGGTTATATGGTGTCATAAGTGGTCATATGGTGTTATATGACCCCTTAGGATACCATATGACCCCTAAAACCACCATATGGTGTCTTGAGGGGTTGTATGGTGTCGTTAGGGGTCATATTGTGTCCTAAGGTGTCATATGGCGTTCTATGATCCCTTAGGACACCATATGACCCCTAACAACACCATATGGTGTCCTAAGTGGTCATATGGTGTCCTTAGGGGCCATATGGTGTTCTATGACCTCTTGAGACACCATATGACCCCTTAGGACATGTCACATGGTATCATAAGGGGTCATATAGTTTCCTAAGGGGTCAAATGATATTCATGACCCCTTAGGACATCATATGACCCCTAACGTCACCATATGGTGTCCTAAGGGATTATATGGTACTCTATGACCCCTTAGGACACCAGATGACCCTATACAACACCATATAATCCCTAATGACACCATATGGTGTCCTAAGGGGTTATATGGTGTTGTATGCCCCTTGGGATACCATATGACCCCTAATGACAACATATAGTGTCCTAAGTGGTCATATGGTGTTCTACAACCCCTTGGGATTCCATATGAGCCCTTAGAATACCATATGACCCCTAAAAATACCATATGGTGTCATAAGGGGTCATATGGTGTTTTATGTCACCTTAGGACACCATATGACCCCATACAACACCATATGACCCCTCACAACACCATATGGTGTCCTAAGGGGTCATAGAACACCATATGACTCCTTAGGACACCATATGACCCATAACAACATTAGATGACCCCTTAGGAAACCATATAGTGTCCTTAGGGTTCATATGGTGTCCTAAGGGATCAAATGGTGTCCTAAGAGGTCAGATGGTGTTCTAAGGGGTCATAGAACATCATATAACCCCTTAGGACACCATATGATCCCTTAGGACTGCATATGACTCTTAACATCACCATATGGTGTCATTAGGGGTCATATGGTATCCTAATGGGTTATAGAATACCATATGACCCCTTAAGACACAATATGAGCCCTAACAACACTATAGCACATACCCTAAGGGGTAATATGGTGTCTTAAGAGGTCATAGGACACCATATAACCCATAAGGACACCATATGGTGTTGCTAGGGGTCATATGGTGCCCTAAGGGGTCATAGAACACCATATGACCATATGACCCCTTAGGACACAATATGACCCCTAATGACACTATATGGCCCCTAACGACACCATATGACCCATTAGGACACTATATGGTGGTCTTAGGGTCATATGGTGTCATAAGGGGCCATAGACCACCATATGACCCCTTAGGACACTATATGGTGGTCTTAGGGTCATATGGTGTCATAAGGGGTCATAGAACACCATATGACCCCTTATGACACCATATGACCCCTTAGGACACCATATGACCCCTAATGACACCATATGGTGTCATTAGGGGTCATATGGTGTCATAAGGGGTCATATGGTGTCCTAATGGGTCATAGAATATCATATGACCCCTTAAGACACTATATGACCCTTAACGACATGATATGACCCCTTAGGACACCATATGACCCCTTACGATACTATATGGTCTCCTAAGGGGTCATATGGTGTCCTAAGGGGTCATATGGTGTTCTATGACCCCTTAGGATACCATATGACCCCTTTTAACATCCTAGTACATGACATGACCACTTGTGACACCATACGACCCCTCAAGACACAATATGGTGTCATTAGGGGTCATATGGTGTCCTAAGGGGTCATATGGTGTTGTTAGGGATCATATAGTGTGTTAAGGGGTCATATGATATTCTATGACCCATTAGGACACCATATGACCCCTTACGACACCACATGACCCCTAACGACACCATATGGTGTCATTAGGGGTAATATGGTGTCCTAAGGAGTCATATGGTGTCATTAGGGGCCATATGATGTTCTTTGACCCCTTAGGATGACATATGACTCCTAATAACACCATATGGTGTCTTAAGGGGTCATGTGATGTTGTTAGAGGTAATATGGTCTCCTAAGGAGTCATATGGTGTTCTGTGACCCCTTAGGATACCATATGACCCATTAGGACACCATATGGTGTCATGATGGGTTATATGGTGTCATAAGGGGTCATATGGTGTCCTAAGGGGTCATAAAACACCATATGAATCCTTAAGACACCATATGAACCCTTAAGATACCATATGGTGTCGTTAGGGGTCATATAGTGTCCTAACGGGTCATAAAACACCATATGACCCCTTAGGACACCATATGACCCCTTAGGACACCATATAGTGTTTGAAAGGGTAAGATGGTATCCTAAGGGGTCATAGAACATCATATAACCCCTTAGGACACTGTATGATCCTTTACGACACCATATGACCCTTAACAACACCATATGGTATCGTTAGGGGTCATATGGTGTCCTAATGGGTCATAGAATACAATATGACCCCTTAGGACACCATATGACCCCTAACGACACCATATGACATGTCCTAAGGGGTCATATGGTGTCTTAAGCAATCATAGAAAACTATATGACCCCTAAGGACACCATATGACCCCTTAGGACACCATATGGTATCGTTAGGGGGAATATGGTGTCCTAAGGGGTCATAGAACACCATATGACCCCTTAGGACACAATATGATCCCTAATGACACCATATGACCCCTCAGGACACCATATGACTCCTTAGGACACTATATGGTGGTCTTAGGGGTCATATGGTGTCCTAAGGGTTCATAGAACACCATATGACCCCTTATGACACCATATGACCTCTTAAGACACCATATGACCCCTAATGACACCATATGGTGTCGTTAGGGGTCATATGGTGTCATAAGGGGTCATATGGTGTCTTGATGGGTCATAGAATATCATATGACCCCTAAAGACACTAAATGATCCCTAACGACACCATATGACCCCTTAGGACACGATATGACTCCTTACGACACTATATGGTGTCCTAAGGGGTCATATGGTGTCTTAAGGGGTCATATGGTGTTCTATGACCCTCTAGGATACCATATGACTCCTTTTAACATCCTAGTACATGACATGACCACTTATGAGACCATATGACCCCTCAAGACACAATATGGTGTCATTAGGGGTTATATGGTGTCCTAAGGGGTCATATGGTGTCGTTCGGGATCATATAGTGTCTTAAGGGGTCATATGATATTCTATGACCCATTAGGACACCATATGACCCCTTATGACACCATATGACCCCTAAAGACACCATATGGTGTCATTAGGGGTAATATGGTGTCCAAAGGAGTCATATGGTGTCGTTAGGGGTCATATGATGTTATATGACCCTTTAGGACACCATATGACCCCTAATAACATGATATGGTGTCCTAAGGGGTCATGTGATGTCGTTAGGGGTAATATGGTCTCCTAAGGAGTCATATGGTGTCGTGAGGGGTTATATGGTGTTGTAAGGGGTCATATGGTGTCCTAAGGGGTCATAGAACACCATATGACTCCTTAGGACACCATAGGATCCCTAATGACATCAAATAACCCCTTAGGACACCATATGGTGTCATTAGGGGTCATATGGTGTCCTAAGGGGTCATATGGTGTCCTAAGGGGTCATAAAACACCATATGACCCCTTAGGACACCATATGACCCTTTAGGACACCATATAGTGTTCGAAGGGGTCAGATGGTGTCCTAAGGTGTCAGATGGTGTCCTAAAGTGTCATAGAACATCATATAACCCCTTAGGACACCATATGATCCCCTAGGACACCATATGACCCTTAACAATACCATATGGTATCGTTAGGGGTCATATGGTGTCCTAATGCTCATAGAATGCCATATGACCCCTAACAACACCATATGACATGTCCTAGGGGATCATATGGTGTCTTAAGGGATCATAGAACACCATATGACCCCTAAGGACACCATATGACCCCTAAAGACACCATATGACCCCTAAGGACACCATATGACCCCTTAGGACACAATATGACCCCTAATGACATCATATGACCCCTAACGACACCATATGACCCCTTAGGATACTATATGGTGGTCTTAGGGGTCATCTGGTATCCTAAGTGGTCATAGAACACCATATGACCCCTTATGACACCATATGACCCCTAATGACACCATATGGTGTCATTAGGGGTCATATGGTGTCATAAGGGATCATATGGTGTCCTAATGGGTCATAGAATATCATATGACCCCTTACGACACAATATGATCCCTAACAACACCATATGGCCCCTTAGGACACCATATGACCCCTTACGACACTATATAGTGTCCTAAGGGGTCATGTGGTGTTCTATGACCCCCTAGGATACCATATGACCCCTTTTAACATCCTAGTACATTACATGACCACTTGTGACACCATATGAACCCTCAAGACACAATATGGCATCTTTAGGGGTCATATGGTGTCCTAAGGGGTCATATGGTGTCATTAGGGATCATATAGTGTCTTAAGGGGTCATATGATATTTTATGACCCATTAGGACACCGTATGACCTCTAATGACACTATATGGTGTCATTAGGGGTAATATGGTGTCCTAAGAGGTCATATGGTGTCTTTAGGGGTCATGTGATGTTCTATGACCCCTTAGGACACCATATGACCCCTAATAACACCATATGGTGTCCTAAGGGGTCATGTGATATCGTTAGGGGTAATATAGTCTCCTAAGGAGTCATATGATGATCTATGACCCCTTAGAACACCATATGACCCCTTAGGACACCATATGGTGTTTTTTAGGGGTCATATGGTATCCTGAGCGCTCATATAGTGTCCCAAGGGGTCATAGAACATTATATGACCTCTTAGGACACCATATGTTGTCATTAGGGGTCATATGGTGTCCTAAGGGGTAATAGAACACCATATGACTCCTTAGGACACCATATGTTATCGTTAAGGATTATATGGTGTTGTATGGGGTCATATGGTGTCCTAAGCATCATATAACACCATATGACCCCTTTGGACACCATATGACCCCTTAGGACACCATATGGTGATGTTATGGATCATATGGTATCCTAAGGGGTCATACAACACCATATGACCCCTTAGGACACCATATGGCGTTTTAAGGGGTTATAAAACACCATTCAACCCCATAGGACACCATATAACCTCTAACGACACCATATGACCCCTTAGGAAACCATATGGTATCATTAGGGGTCATATAGTGTTATGTGGGGTCATATGGTGTCCTAAGGGGTTATAAAACACCATATGACCCCTTAGGACATCATATGACCCCTTAGGAAACCAATGACCCCTTTGGATACCATATGGTGTTGTTAGGACACAATATGAGCCCTTAGGACACCTTATGTTGTTATTATGGGTCGTATGATGTCCTAAGGGTTCATATGGTGTCTTAAGGAATCATAGGACACCATAGGACCATACTGACACCATATGGTGTTCTAGGGGGTCATATAGTTTCCTTAGGTGTCATAGGTCACCATACAAACCATACAGACACCATATCGTGTACTAAGGGGTCATATGGCATCCTAAGGGGTCATAGGACACCATATGACTAGTTACAACACAATATGACCCCTAACAACACCTAAGGGGTCATATGGTGTCTTATGACCCATTAGGACACCATATGGTGTCATTATGGGTCGTATGGTGTCTTAATGGTCATATGGTGTCCTGGCCACTTAGGACACCATATGGTGTCGTTATGGGTCATATGGTAAACTAAGAGGTCATATGGTGTCCTATGACCCCTTAGGACACCATATGACCCCTTAGGTGTCATTAGGGGTCATATTGTGTCCTAAGGGGTCATATGGTATCCTATGACCATATGACCCCTTAGGACACCATATGGTGTTGTTATGGGTCGTATGGTGTCCTAAGGGGTCATATGGTGTCCTATGACCACTTAGGACACCATATGACCCATTACATGTCGTTAGGGGTGATAATATATAGGGAAAGAGAGATGAGAGACCTCAATGACAAGAGAGAGGATTGAGATAGATAGAGGGGGTGAGAGAGAGGTGAGTAGTGGTACTTGATGTAGAGGTAGATAGGTGGAGAAGAAAGAAGTGAGAAACCAAGAGAGGGGAGAGAGAAATTTGATGACATAGAATGTAGAGAGAGAATACAAGAGGAAGAGAGAATAAAAAAGGTGGGGGAGTGAGATATATATGGGAGTATATATGGATGGGGAGATAGAGAGGGAGAGGGGAAGAAAGGAAGAGAGATACCTAGAGAGGGGAGGGAGGGAGAAGATAAGAGATAGAAGAAAAAAGAGAGGAGTAAGAGGGGATGGATGAAGAGGAAGACATGAAGTGAGAGATCTATGGAAGGAAGAGATAGAGAGGTTAGGGGAGGAAGAGAAGAGGAGGGAGTTCATAAAGGGATAGGGTTAAGGAGGAGGGAGAGAGAGATAGAAAGGGAGAGAGAGAACTATAGAGGGGACATATAGATATATAGGTGAGAGACCTAGATTGCAAGAGATGAGTGAGATAGATAGAGGGGGATAAAGAGAGGTGGGTAGCGAGACCTATATGTAAAGGTAGATAGGTGGAGAGGAAGGGTGGGAGAAACCTAGAGAGGGGAGAGAGGGCAGGTTGGAGAGTTAATGAACTAAACAATGGAGATAGAGAATAAGAGAGGAAGAGAGATAATGAGAGAGTTGGGGAAGGAGATATAAATGGAGAGGGGAAGAAAGGAATGGAGAGATATAGAGAGGGAAGGGAGAGAGAAGAGAAGAGATAGAAGAACAAAGAGATGAGTAAGAGGGGATGGATGGAGAGGTAGAAATGGAGGGAGCGATAGACCTAGAGATTGAGGAGATGGATATAGGTTTGGAGAGAGAGAAGAGAGGGAGAGTGTTCATAAATAGATTAGGGCAAGGGAAAGGGAGAGAAAGGTGGAGGGAGAGGGAGAGAACTAGAGGGTGGAAAATTATATAAGTGAGAAAAATAGAGGGGGAGAGAGAGGTGGGTAATAATATAGGGAGGGAGAGGTAGTGAGGTGAATAGGGAGGGTAGGAGAGACCTAGATATGGGGAGAGAGAGGATAGAAGGGATCGGTAGTGAACAAGAGAAACTAGTGGGAGGGGAGAAATAGTAAGAGAGTGAGAGAGAAGAGAGAGGAAGGGAGTCAACAATATAAATTAGGGTACAAGGAAGGGACTAAAGGTAGAGAGGGTAGGATATACCTAGAGAGGGGAGAGAGAAGTGAGAGTGAGAAGAGAGGGAGAGAGATGGGTGTAGAGTTTAGGGAGCATAAAGATAGTGAGATATAGATCTAAAGAATGCTAATAGGAGCATGTTGATTACTGAAATTTGACTAAGTATGAAATTCAATGTGATCCTATAAAAAATAGAATCTACATTATAACTCCTATAGAGTTGAAACCACTCTCAAACATCCTGCTAATATATACATGAAATGTAACTTAAAGTGACTTATACTTAAATTTTATATTTCATGTATATACTCTCTTTTCAGGATGGGTATAACTTGTGCCCAAGTTGAAAAATATGCATCACAAAACCTTCAAATTGGACAATGCAAGACATTTGGCGTGCACCAAATTTGGCGCTCATCAAATGAAAAAAGTTGACTTTTCTCATTTGGCGCACGCTAAATGGGAAAAGTCATTTTTTTTCATTTGGCGAGCACCAAATAGGGTGAGCACTATATTTGGTGCTCACCAAATGGCCTGCATTCGAAACCACCAACCCTATGGGTTGGACGACCATTTCAAGCCTGAGACATGTTTTTAACAAAAGATTAGGAAAATTTCACATATTTGTGGCCGTACTCTCCATTAGGTTTGCACGTGTTTGAATAAAACTAAAAAAAAACACCATAGAGACCTCGATCTCTCTCTTTCCTATCCAAACATGTAATTATTTTCACATTTTGATTTTGTTAAGGCTTTCATCTATAATTTTGTTTGTTAGTGTGTCTACTTTTGGTCAAAAACCAACATGCACTATTTTAGGTATAGTTTTTTACACGTTCATTAGATTTTGAAGAAACTTACATTTTTAGAAACTAGACTCCATTCTACACAATCTAAAAAAAAAAGTTTTGATTTTTTATTAGTTATCAATGATTTTAGGGGGGAGCACGCTCAAATTTCTCTTTTTTAGGATGTGTCCACTTCGAAAATTAGTAAAAAATCATATACTCATTAAAAAATTAACTAAAAAATCTAGCATAAACTATAAGGTGTTAGCTAATTTCTTGCTGAAGTGATTTTAAAAATTAAAAAAAAAAGTTAACAGTTTAGGGGGCCCACAACATACACTATGTTATGTTTTTTGCATAAAAACAAGACCACTCTTTGTGGCCCCCCTTTTTGAAGCCCTTAGTCTCCACCATTTTAAAAATAAATTAGTAGTTTAGAATGTAGACTCAAAGCACTCTGACTCTTGTTCTTGTTGCATCTTCAAATTTGGAGTGTAACTATCTTCAATTTGTCATTGAACTTCAGATTTTATTGATTTAAGAAAAAGGTGGCATCTTAAGACCCCCTTTTGTTACCATAACTTGGTGCACATACCCTTCAACAATTAATTGGCATCTTTTAGTTTGATTTAAGTTTTCAAAATAGTTTTGCCATATACTTTTATCCATTCTCCTACAAGTTTGTTCATTCATTTTATCGGGCATTGGCTTCAAAATATTCTCATCGATGTCAATTAGATACTTTGGTTTCCTACAAATGGTTCTAGGAGGTGTTAACATTGGTGCATTGCTTGCATTAGGTATATTCATCACATCAAATAGAGTTGGTGTATGTTCATCATTGTGTGCATTAGGTACATTCATTGCATTAGGTTCATATGGTAAATCAAATGTTGTTGGTTAATATCCATCATTTGTTTGATTATTCATTGTGATCTCTTCTTCATTTGCATAATGTTCATTTGGTAAATCGAATTGAGATGTTGAGGATGATGTACCTTCTTGTCCTATTGTTATTATGTCATGTAATTTCTTCATATGCTACCTTTTTCTTTCCTTTTCAGCCTCTTGTTGTTCCACTATTCCTCGCTTGCTTTTTCCCAATGTTAATATCGGTTGTCCTAAATAGAATCATTTTACATATATATGTAAACAAAAGTTAAACAATCAAATAACCATAAAATTGAGCATTATCATTTTTTTAAAATCAAAGCTATTAAACAATCACATTAACATTAATCAAACCAACAAGAACAAAAATTCAATCATTTGAAATCATGCAATTTTTCTTTCACTTACTTTTACATATAAAAATGTCACAAAAGCATAGTAACAATTATAGTGGGGCCTTCAATGACCTAAAAAGAAGTTTTTGAGGTCGTTGAGGCTATTGGGAAACTAAAAGTATGACCAAGAACTACATATGCGATATGTTCAGTAGCCTCGTGCACACTTTTAGTCCCTAATAATGCTCAGTAGACCAACATCCATATTCCCAATACACCGTACATGCTTTTAACATATCAAAACCCCATACGTGTTACTTGCAGTAAAGAAAATATGAAGGAAAAGGGAGGGAGAGAGAGAGAAAGGGAGAGAGAGAGAGAGAGAGAGAGAGAGAGAGAGAGAGAAGAGAGAGAGAGAGAGGAAGAGAGAGAGAGGGGTTGGAGAGAAGATGGAGAGAGAGGGAGGGAGAGGGAGAGAAAGGGGGAGGAGAGAGAGAGAGAGAGAAAGAGAGAGAGAGAGAGAGAGAGAGAGAGAGAGAGAGAGAGAGAGAGAGAGAGAGAGAGAGATCAGATTAAGGACATTCCATTATCTTTTGTTTTATAATATATTGGTAGGTGAATAGGTCAAATGTTTTTTGAGCCATGTTTGAATGGGGTTTGATGGTTCAAAAGAAATGAGTGATTGTGATAAAGGAGGTAGGAGATAAGATTATTATGTTCGAAGTGGTATATAACAAGATGGGTAAACAAAATATAGTGATGAGAGAGGTGGGACGAGAAAGTATTATCTTTCAGGTTGCAGGTTTCATGGAGAACGGAAGAGTCAAAGTGATAGTGGAGGAGGTAGGAGAAGAAAGCTTGAAAGTGTTTCTGAATTTTCTTTACACAAGAAAAGTGGGTGATAATGAAATTTTTGCCAATTATAAACAAATTGTGAAGCTTGCAGCCAATTTTGAGATTAATAAGTTGTTTACCATGTTGAATTTGTGTATGGATGGGGTATAGAGGAAGGGAGAGAGGGGGAGCATAATGGTTTGTTATTTTTGTAAGTAGTATTGGTATTATTTTTAATATTATAATAATGGTTCATCTTTCCACCTTAGGACACCATATGACCCTTTAGGACATCATATGCTCATAAAGGGTCATGTGGTGTGCTAAGGGGTCACATAATGTAATTAGGTGTTATGTGGGGTCCTAAGGGGGAGAGGGGGAGAGAGAGAGAGAGAGAGAGAGAGAGAGAGAGAGAGAGAGAGAGAGAGAGAGAGAGAGAGAGAGAGAGAGAGAGAGAGAGAGAGAGGGTGGGGGATGGGAAAGTAAGGGAGATAAAGTGGGTAGGGAGAGAGAGAGTGGGGGTTGTTGGCATTATGTGAACCAGTATGAGGACATAATGATATTGTATGTTGTTATTGATGTCAATATGTGAAGTGAAGTGAACAGGCATATGTGATATGTGAGAAGAGAGAACCGACATATGTGTGAACCGATATATATGCCAATGTGAAGTGGTATATTTGTTCTAGATGAATAGACATGTCAAGGTGAACTGGCATGCAGTTATGGGAACCGACACATGGAAGCTTTGTATGACTACTAGTTGGTAGGTAGTTTCCACTTTAGGATTTCCGATTGGAGTACCTCAAGCCTGTGTGACTCAATCGGTGATCTTTGTGTGATGAGTTAGCAGCATAATGGAGAATAGATCGTGTTGCCACGTAAGTTCTATGCAAATGAAGGATCTTACATGAAGAAGACTATCTCTATCTACCTTGGGAATGTGTGAAGTCTGTCAAACGGTGATAACGTGTGATGGGTTATCAGCCACCATGAAATCGATGGATAATGGATGATGGAGAATGTCTTGAGATCGATTCAAGATTGTTGTATTTAGTGCAGTATGATTCAACGGTCAGGATTGAACCATTTGAATTTCTTAACCTTACTGGTTTAGGGTTTAGGGTTTTTGCTACCGACCTATCTGTTTTGTATAAGGTCAATGTTGTGTTTCTTTCTAAAGCTGTTGTCAAAAATTGTATGTGTGTATCCAAGGGAAGTGATACATGATTCTTTCCAGACCAAAGGAGAGAAGAGATACCTATAAAGTGAATGTGCAGAAGGTAGAGAGGAGCCAAAATGGATCTGCATTAGCATTGAGTGTTGTTACCAGATCATTGTAATTCCTGTTGATCTTTAACCACTTCAACAGTTGTGAAATCCCTTAATAGGGTATCCTTAACCAACTTGATACAAATCCCTTGGTAGGGTAACTTGAAGTTATTGAGTTCTGGGAAGCTATAGAGCTCTGGAGATCCTTTAGCTATTGTGTTCTTAAAATTCTCTAACAAGGTAACCCTAATCGGGTTTTACCCTTAACCGGGTATTATAGCCATCCCTTAACCAGGTGATCCCTAACAAGATCGGTTCCTAACAGAACCTATTGTAATGTCTTTAACTAGACAAGGTTCCTAACAGAGCGGACTTATAGTTCAAAAAATAGCTTTTGGGTATTCATCCCCACCATGGTTTTTCCCAGTTGGGTTTCCACGTGAAAAATATGTGTGTCATGTGAGATGCTTTTATCTTGTGATGCTTTGTTATTACCTATTGAGCATATGATGGTTCTGTGTTTTATGCCTATCTATAAAACATATCGAACTAACTATTGTGAAGATCTGATGATAGTTTACCTATTCATGCATGAGGGTGTAATGGTACTATAGTATTGAGCTAAGAGGAAAGCTTAGTGAGTAACCAGTTTATGATTGTTTTAGTTGTTCTGGGTCTTACCGGTTGCACTCCGTTTCAACCAATATCACTGTTTGCTAGTCATTTGGAGTATTTGCTGTCAAACCAGTTTTGGACTATATTTTTGTCTGTACTGATTCACCCCCCCCTCTCAGTACCGATTTGGTACTATTCATTCATCTTTGAGTTATCAATTGGTATCAGAGCATCCTCTAGGTCCTCTATGTTTTAAGCTTAACCGCTTGAGGTAAAGATCCTAGTCAAATGATGAAGAGGGAAGGTCCAAAGTTTAACATGGAAAATTTAGGTATATGGAAAGATTGGATGAAGATATTCATCAGAAGCATGGTTGCTCAACACTAGAGTTATGTTGAGAATGTCTATGTTGTCCCTACTGGTACTCTCACCATTGACCAAAAGAGAGAGATACAAGAAAATGGGCAAGTCATGGAAGCCCTTATTAGTAGTCTATTTGACATTGAGTTTATTGATGTCCAGGACAAGGTAATCCAAAGAGGTATGGGATTCTCTTGAAAATATCTATGGTAGTGATGAACATGTAAAACAGGCTAAGAAAGGAAGCCTGAGAGGAAAGTTTGAAGATATGTGGATGGTTGAAGGTGAGACCATTTAGTAGTATGGAATAAGGATCAAAATAGTTGTTGGAGAAATTAAGAGTGCAGGTGGGAAAATCAAAAATTCCACTGTGGTAAGCAAATTCCTGATATCCCTGTTGCCGGTCTATGCAATAAGGGTTGCTGCTATTCAAGAGCTGAGATCAATAGACAAGACTAAGGTATCCTTGGACTCCATCATAGCCAAGTTGATAGCCTATGAGCTGAATAGTTTTGATGGCAGTGTTCAAAAGATTGAATTAGCATTTAAAGCCTCTGCTATACCATCTAGAAAAGGAAAAGAAGCTAGCACTAGTGGTGAGCCTAGACAAAGAAGAGAAATGAATGATGAGGAGATTCTAATGGCATTTGAAGCGCTCCTTTCTAGGAAGCTTCCTAAAGGAACTGATAAATACAAAGGTACGTTACCTTTGAAATGTTTTTCTTGTAACCGGATAGGACATATTGCTATAAACTGTCCTAATGGCGATAACAAGGACAAACCATAAAGGTTGAGGAAATTCAAAGGAGGAAACCAGAGAAACTATTTTATGGTAGTTGATGAAGGTGTCACAGATGAAGAATTAGAGGATGAAGAAAATGAAGATATTGTGTTTGTTGCTATGAAAGAAGATGTGTTAGACAAGAAGGCTCTTGTCTCCCGGTTTGATAATTCCAATGAGTGGATCATTGACAGTGGCTATTCTCACCATATGATAGGTGACCGGAGCAAGTTTCTATCCTTGGAGGAGTATGATGGTGGTGTGGTTCACTTTGGCAATGATGCACCATGCATGGTCAAAGGCAGAGGGTCCATCTCTCTAAATGGAAAGAGTAGTGCTGACAATGTGTACTGGGTTGATGGTCTCAGACACAACCTTCTGAGTGTTGCCCAACTAAATGACAGTGGCCTCACTCTGGAATTCAAGGATGGAGTTTGCAGAATCAAAGGAAAAGATGGTGAATTGGTGGCCATCGGCATGCAGACCAAATGTAACCTATTTCATTTGAATTCAAATATAAGTACATGTCTTATGGCTAAGTTTGATGATAGTTGGATATGGCATAGGAGACTCTGCCATGTAAACTTTGATAACATTGTGAAGGCTAGTAAGATCAAGGCAGTTAGAGGGTTGCCAGTGCTAAGCAAATCGGACAATACCTTGTGCAGAGAGTGTCAATTGGGGAAAATGTCTTCCTCAACCTTTAAAGGTAAATCTTTCACTGTTGACAACTTGCTTGATCTTGTGCATACTGATTTGTGTGGTCCTATGAAAACTAGAAGTGTGCAGGGTGATAGGTACTTCATGATTCTCATTGATGACTACTCAAGAATGATGCGGGTCACATTCTTGAAAGACAAGTCTGAAGCCTTTGTAAAATTCAAAGCTTTTAGAGAATTAGTGGAGAAGGAAAGCAGTAAAAGGATCAAGTGTCTTAGAACTGATCAAGGAGGGGAATTCACTTCCGATGAATTCAACAAGAATTGTGAAGAATTTGGCATCAAGAGGCAACTATCTACCCCCAGAATCCACAACAGAATGGCCTAGAAGAGAGGAATAACTAGACTGTGGTTGAAGCAACTAGAACCATGTTGATTCAAGGAAAGGTTGCTCACACCTTTTGGAGAGAAGCAGTGAGCACTGTAGTCAACACAATGAACTAGGTACTCATCAAGAAAGGTAAGGACAAAACTCCTTATGAGTATTGGACCGGTAAGACACCCGTGGTTAGCTACTTTAGGGTATTTGGTAGCAAATGTTACGTCAAGAGGAGTGAACATCAGGGAAAATTTGAAGCTAAATGTGATGAGGGAATATTCCTAGGATATTCAACCAAAAGTAAAGCTCTCAAGTGTTACAACAATAGGACTCAAAGAATTATGGAAAGTATCAATGTAAGAGTTGATGAATCCTCTGAGAAAACTGAGGAAACTGACAGTAAGAAAACTATAAATGAACCAGTTGCAACCTTCTGGGAACCGGTTGTCAGTCAACCAAGTACCAGTAATAGTGTTCCTGAGCTAGTGAATGCTGATATTGATGAAGATGAGGATGAAGAGGAAAAGCAAGAAGAACCAGTAAAGACCATTCTTCGGTATGTCAAGTTGAATCACAAACCTAAGCAGATCATAGGAGATAAGGATGCAAGAATCCTTACAAGAAGAAAGATCAGAGAAAACTCATGCATGATCTCTAAATTTGAGCCTAAATCATTCAAAGAGGCTTATAAAGATGAAGACTAGATCAAGGCAATGGAAGAGGAACTTGACCAGATAGAGAAAAATGGTACATGGTCCTTGGTACCCAGACCAGAGCATAAAAATGTCATTGGCACCAAATGGGTGTTCAAAAACAAGTTGAATGAGGATGGCACAGTGATTAGGAATAAAGCCAGATTGGTGTGCAAAGGGTATGCTCAAGAAGAAGGAGAAGACTATGGAGAAACCTTTGCTCCTATAGCCAGATTGGAAGGAGTTCGTATGCTTCTTGCATATGCAGCTTTTAAAGGGTTCAAAGTATATTAGATGGATGTAAAATTTGCATTCCTAAATGGTGTACTTGAAGAGGAGGTGTATATTGAGCAACCAAATGGGTTTGCCTTATTTGAAGACAATGACATGGTATGTAGGCTACATAAAGCCTTATATGGTCTAAAGCAAGCACCAAGGGCATGGTATGAGTGCCTACATTCACATCTTGTGAAGATTGGATTTGAGAAAACAAGTGAAGATAGCAATATCTACTTGAAGTCTGAAGGAGATCAGATCCTGATTTGTGAGGTTTTTGTTGATGACATTATCTTTGGTGGAGATGACAAGATGAGTCATGAGTTTACTGATGAGATGAAGAAAGAGTTTGAGATGTCACTAATAGGGGAGATTAGGTTCTTGATTGGATTGCAAATCCAGTAGATGAAAGATGGAATCTTTATCACTCAGTCCAAATATTTCAAAGAGGTGTTGAAGACCTTTAGCATGGAAGATAGCAAATGGGTTGGTACACTGATGGTGACCAGTTGCAAATTGTCAAAAGAGGATGACTTTGCACTAGTTGATGAGAAAGAATACCGATCAATGATTGGTAAGTTGCATTATGTAGTGCATAGTAGACTGGATATTGCACATGCAGTTGGCATTACTGCAAGGTTCTAGAAAAGTCCAAGAGAATCCCACTTGGTTGCAGTCAAGCAGATTCTTAGGTATTTGAAGGGAACAATTGACTATGGATTGTGGTACCCATACATCAATGACTTCAATATGAAAGTATTCATTGATGCTGATTAGGTAGGTAATGTGGATGATCGGAAAAGCACAACCGGTGTTGCATTCTTTCTTGGTGGCAGACTGGTCTCATGGATGAGTAAAAAATAGAGTTGTATCTCTCAGTCTACAGTGGAAGCAGAGTATATTGCAGCCTTCATGAATTGTACTTAGACAATCTAGATGAAGCATGTTCTAAATGGCTTCAAAATCCCTGTATCTGAACTGGTAAGTATATTTTGTGATAACACAAGTGCTATCAATATTTCAAAGAATCCAGTTTTACATTCTAGAACCAAGCATTTTGAGCTTAAGTATCATTTCTTGAGGGAAAAGGTTCAGAATAAAGAGATTGTACTGGAACATGTTTCCAGTAAGGAGTAGTTAGTAGATATATTCACCAAGCCTCTCCCAAAGACTACATTTGTGCATTTAAGAGGTGAATTGGGGGTACTGCCCCTTCAAAAGGTGAACTAAAAGTATTTGTTCCACATCAATCAGGTATTGCCTAGTCAAATTTTTGTTGATTGATGTGTTGAAGGATACTACTCCTCAGGGGGAGCAACATAATGGAATAGGGATGCTTGTACCTCCACTTTGGCATTGTTGTCAAAGGGGGAGAAGATGTGAAGCAGAGAGATATCTTTGTATATTGCCATCAATGCCAAAGGGGGAGATTTTTGGCATTATGTGAATTGGTATGAGGACATAATGATATTGTATGTTGTCATTGATGTCAATATGTGAAGTGAAGTGAACTGGTATATGTGATATGTGAGAAGAGAGAACTGACATATGTGTGAACTGGTATATATGCCAAAGTGAAGTGGTATATTTGTTCTAGATGAACAGGCATGTCAAGGTGAACCAACATGTAGTTATGGGAACTAGCACATGGAAGCTTTGTATGACTACTAGTTGGTAGGTAGTTTCCACTTCAGGATTTTTGGTTGGAGTACGTCAAGCCTATGTGACTCAATCGGTGATCTTTGTGTGATGAGTTAGCAGCATAACAAAGAACAGATTGTGTTGCCACATAAGCTCTATGCATGTGAAGGATCTTTCATGAAGAAGACTATCTCTATCTACCTTGGGAATGTGCGAAGTCCGTCAAACGGTGATAATATGTGATGGGTTATCAGCTGCCATGAAATCGGTGGATAATGGATGATGGAGAATGTCTTGAGATCGATTCAAGATTATTGCATTTAATGCAGTATGATTCAACGGTCAGGATTGAACCGTTTGAATTTCTTAACCTAACAGGTTTAGGGTTTATGGTTTTTGCTACCGACCTGTCTGTTTCCTATAAGGTCAATGTTGTGTTTCTTTCTAAAGTTGTTGGCAAAAATTATATGTGTGTATCCAAGGGAAATGATACGTGATTCTTGCCAGACCAAAGGAGAGAAGAGATACCTGCAAAGTGAATGTGCAGAAGGTAGAGAGGAGCCAAAATGGATCTGCATTAGCATTGAGTGCTGCTACCAGATCATTGTAATTCCTGTTGATCTTTAACCACTTCAATAGTTGTGAAATCCCTTAATAGGGTAGCCTTAACTAGCTTGATACAAATCCCTTAATAGGGTAACTCAAAGTTATTGAGTTCGGGGAAGCTATAGAGCTCTGGAGATCCTTTAGCTATTGAGTTCTTAAAATCCTCTAACAAGGTAACCCTAACCGGGTTTAACCCTTAACCAGGCATTATAGCCATCCCTTAACCGAGTGTTCCATAACAGGATCGGTTCCTAACAGAACCTATTTTAATGTCTTTAACCGAACAAGGCTCCTAACAGAGCGGACTTCTAAAGAGTTCAAAAAGTAGCTTGTGGGTATTCATCCCCACTGTGGTTTTTCCCAGTTGGGTTTCCACGTGAAAAATATGTGTGTCATGTGAAACGCTTTTATCTTGTGATGCTTTGTTATTACTTGTTGAGCATATGATGGTTCTGTGTTTTATGCCTGTCTATAAAACATATTGAACTAACTATTGTGAAGATCTAATGATAGCTTACCTGTTCATGCATGAGGGTGTAATGGTACTATAGTATTGAGCTAAGAGGAAAGCTTAGTGAGTAACTAGTTTATGATTGTTTTAGTTGTTCTGGGTCTTACCGGTTGCACTCCGTTTCAACCAGTATCATTATTTGCCAGTCATTTGGAGTATTTGTTGTCAAACTGGTTTTGGACTGTATTTTTGTTTGTATTTATTCACCCTCCCTCTCAGTACCGGTTTGGTACTATTCATTCATCTTTGAGTTATTAGGGGTATGGAGGAAGGGAGAGAGAGAATGGGCATGCTAGTTTTTAATTCTTGTAAGCAGTATTGGTACTTTGGTTTCCTACGAATGATTCTAGGAGGTGTTAACATTAGTGCATTGTTTGCACTAGGTACATTCATCACATCAAATAGAGTCAATGTATGTTGATCATTGTATACATTATGTACATTCATTGCATTAGGTTCATATGTTAAATCAAATATTGTTGGTGCATCTTCATCATTTGTTTGATTATTCATTGTGATCTCTTCTTCATTTTTATAATATTCATTTGGTAAATCGAATTGAGATGTTGAGGATGACATACCTTCTTGTCCTATTGTTCTTATGTCACGTAATTTCTTCGTATGCTGCCTTTGTCTTTCCTTTTCAGCCTCTTGTTGTTCCACTATTCCTCGCTTGTTAATTCCCAATGCTAATACCGGTTGTCCTAAATAGAATCATTTTACATATACATGTAAACAAAAATTCTTCAAGAATAAAATAATCATAAAATTGAGCATTATCATTTTAAAAAAAAATCAAAACTATTAAACAATCACATTAACTTTGATAAAACCAATAAAAACAACAATTCAATCATTTGAAATCACGCAAAAAAAAATATCAATTACTCCTAATGAATAATGATGAACAACAAATACACTAACTGGTACTAAGAGGAGGGGGGGAAGGGTGAATCAGTATATTCATAAATTTCTCCAACAACTTATCATAATAAAATAATGCTAACCAATTGTCTTCATTACTAAACTTAACCATGACAATACCAGTTAAACATAGCAAGACTTCCGACAAATTGAGCCTGTAAAACTGAATGCTTCAAATATCATTCAATACTTGATAACTACTTCACCTATTAACATATGCATGAGATGTATCAGTAATATCATAACCTTTAGCTCTACATTCATAATTTCCTAAACAAAGAATACTTAATCATCACATGAAAAATACACAACTCATAACACACAGATTTTTCACGTGGAAACCCAAATGGGAAAAACCATGGTGGGGATGAATACACACAAGCTTGTTTTAAACTCTTTTGAAGCTCGCTCTATTAGGAGCCTAGTCTGATTAAAGACTTTACAATAGGGTTCTACTAGGAACTGATCCTGTTAAAGATCACCCGATTAAGGGATGGCTATATACCCTATTAAAGGTTGAAATCCTATTAAAGGTTACCTTGCTAGAGGATTTAAAGAACTCAATGAACTTGACTCACCTAGTTAGAGGTTTTATAATAAGCCTGTTAAAGCTACCTAGTCAAGGGATTTTCCTACTATTGAAATGGTTAGAAGACAATAGGTAAAACTCTGATATGATAACAACACTACATTCTAAGGCAAATCCTTTTCAGTTCCTTTACTATGCAATCACACTCTGTAGTTTTCACTTACTGGTCTAGCAAGTATCTCATCACTCAGATACACACACAAATTTTTCCAACAACTTACAATAACAAACATCATTGACCTTATAGACAACAACTAGGTCGGTAACATAAACCCTAAACCCTTAGTATTTAGGTTTAATATTACAAGCGATCCAATCCTGACCGTCCAAACACTTTACATAGAATGAAACAATCTCAAATAGATCACAAGTCATTCTGCATCATCCATTATTCACCACACATAGAAATCAGTAACCCATCACGCTTTCTTCTCATACCACTAAGAAGAATGTTCATTCCCGAGGTAGATAATAAATGTTGTCGATCCTCACATGCAAGATCCTCAAGAAAATCCTTCACATGCACAAAACTGACATGGCATCTCGATCTCATCCTTATTTCTTAGCTAACTCATCATAGAATATCACCGGTTGCATCACACAAGCTAGATTGCCAAACTGAAAACCCTAGAGCTAAGACTACCAGCCGGTAGTCATACTTAGTGAAACCCTGATATTGGTTCACTACATTTCTTCATACCGATTCTCCAACTTGATCATCAATATCTTCATACCGATTGACTTGTACTTTTTGACATGAATGACAACATGTATTATTATCATATTATCATACCAGTTCATATGCCAACAATCTCCCCCTTTGGCATTGATGGCAATACTCAGTGTAGCATTGCAACTAAAAACATCATAGACTAGTGCATCTAAAATATCTTCTCCCCTATCATATATCTTCTCCACCTTTGACAACAATGCGAAAGTAGAGGCATGAGCTCCCATACTCCACTTTGTTGCTCCCCCTATGGAGTAGCAACCTTCAACACATCAATCCTGAAAGATTTGTCACTGTAATACCTGACTGATGTGGAGGACACATCTTTAATTTACTTCATGAAGGGGCAAAACCCCTAATTCACCTCTCAAATAGGTAAATGTAGTCTTCAGTAAGGGCTTAGTGAATATGTTTGCTAGCTGCTCCTTACTTGAAACATGTTGTAATACAACCTCTTTGTTTTGAACCTTTTCTCTCAAGAAATGATACTTGAGCTCAATGCACTTAGTTCTAGCACGCAATACCAAATTCTTAGAAATATTGATTGCACTAGTATTTCCACAAAATATACTCACGGGTTCAGATATAGGTACTTTGAAACCATCCAATACATGTTTCATCCAAATTGCCTAAGTGCAATTCATATATGTTGCCACATACTCTACTTCAGTTGTAGACTGAGAAGTACAACTCTACTTCTTACTCATCCATGAGACTAGTCTTCCACCAAGAAAGAACGCTCCATGGGTTGTGCTTTTTTGGTCATCCACATTACCTTCCCAATCTACATCGGTAAATACCTTGAGATTAAAATCACCATTGTATGGATACCACAATCCATAATCAACTTTCCCTTTCAGGTATCTAAGAATCCTCTTGACTGTTACCAAGTGGGATTCTCTTGGAATTTTCTGAAAATGAGCTAATATACCCACTACATGAGCAATATTTGGTCTACTATGCACCACATAATGCAACTTACTGATCATTGACCGATACTCCTTCTCATTCACCAATGCTGAATCATCTCCCTTAGTCAATTTATAGCCAGTCACCATCGATATACCAACTGGTTTGCTCTCTTCCATGCCAAAGGTCTTCAATACCTCTTTGACATACTTGGATTGGGTAATAAAGATACCCTCTTTCATTTGCTAAATCTGTAGACCAATGAAGAAATTTATCTCTCCAATGAGAGATATCTCAAACTCTTTCTTCATTTCATCTACAAATGCATGGCTCATTTCATCATCTCCAAAGATTATGTCATCTACAAATATTTCACAGATCAGAATCTGATCACCTTCAGATTTCAAGTAGATGTTGCTATCCTCACTTGTTCTCTAAAATCTTATCTTCACAAGATGAGAGTATAAACATTAATACCATGCCCTAAGTGCTTGTTTCAATCCATACATGGCTTTGTGTAATCTACACACCATGTTACTATCTTCTAATAAGGCAAACCCATCCAGTTTCTCAATATACACTTTCTCTTCTAGGATTCCATTCAAGAATGCAGACTTCACATTCATCTGGTATACCTTGAATCCCTTGAATGCTGCAAAAGCAAGTAGCATTCATACACCTTCTAGTCTAGCCACAGGAGCAAAGGTTTCTCCATAGTCTTCTCCCTCTTCCTGAGCATATCCCTTGCATACAAGTCTTGCCTTGTTTCTTACAATCATGCCTTCTTCATTTAGCTTATTCCTTAAGACCCATTTGGTACCTATGACATTCTTGTGTTCTAGTCTAGGTACCAAAGACCATGTTGCATTCTTTTCTATCTGGTCTAGCTCCTCTTCCATTGCCTTAGTCCAGTCTTCATCTATAAGTTCTTCTCTAGAAGTCTTGGGATCCAATTCAGAAATCATGCAAGAGTTTTCTTTCACCTTTCTTCTTGTGAGTATTCCTGCATCTTTATCTCCTATGATCTGCTTCAGATCATGATGTAGTTTCACATATCTAGGAATGACTCTAGCTGATTCTACTTGCTTCTCCTCTTCTTCTTCACCTATTGTGGCTTCTACTGGTACAGGAACACTGAGGTCTTTACTTGTTTCTATCTTAACTAGTTCCCAAAAGGATACACCTAGTTCATCTTCCACTTTATTGCTATAGGTTTCCTTAGGTTCCTCAGGGGATTCATCAACCCTGACATTGATACTCTCAACAATTTTTTGTTTTTTATTGTTGTAGCACTTGAGATCTTTACTTTTAGTGGAATATCCTAGAAATATTCTTTCATCACATTTAGCATCAAACTTGCTCAGATGCTCACCTCTATTGATGTAACACTTACTACCAAATACTTTAAAATAACTCACAGTGGGGATCTTCCTAGTCTAATACTCATAAGGGATTTTAACTTTACCTTTCTTGATGAGTATCTGATTCATAGTATAGACTACAATGCTTATCACTTCTCTCCAAAAATTGTGAGAAAGCTTTCCTTGGATCAACACTGTTCTGACCGCTTCAACTACAGTCCTATTATTCCTTTTTGCTATGCCATTCTATTGTGGTGTCCTCAGAGCAGACAACTACCTCTTGATACCGCTATCTTCATAGTACTTGTTGAATTCATCAGAAGTGAATTTGCCTCCTTGATCAATTCTTAGGCATTTTTATCTTTTGGCCACTTTCCTTCTCTACTAATGCTCTAAAGGCTTTGAACTTTCCAAATGCCTTAGACTTGTCTTTCAAGAATGTGACCCACATCATTCTTGAGCAGTCATTAGTAAGAATCATGAAATACCTATCTCCCTGAATACTTCTAGTTTTCATAGGACCACATAGGTCGGTATGCACAAGATCAAGTAAGTTCTCTACTAAAAAAGACTTACCTTTGAAAGTTGAGTAAGACATCTTCCCAAGTTGACATTCTCTACACAAAGAATTCTCCTGTTTGTTCAGCAAAGGCAATCCTCTCACTACCTTGATCTTACTCGCCTTTACAATATTATCAAAAATCATATGACAAAGTCTACTATGCCATATCCAACTATCATCAAACTTCACCATCAGACACTGACTTGTCTTGGCATCAATGGAAATAAGTTACATCTGGTCTTCTTACCAGTGGCAATAAGTTCACCACTTTTTCCAATTATACTACAAAATCCACCTTTCAACTCCAGAATGAGTCCTTTATCATTTAGCTAAGAAACACTCAACAGGTTATGCTTAAGACCTTTTACCCACTAGACATAATCCGCATTGCTCTTTCCATTTAGTGAGATGGTTCCTTTACCTTTTACCAAGCAAGGTGCATCATTGCCAAATTTGATAACACCTCCATCATATCCTTCTAGAGATAGACACTTTCTCTGATCACTAGTCATGTGGTGAGAACAACCACTATCAATAATCCACTCATTAGAGTTGTCAATGCAAGAGACAAGTGCTTTCTTGTTAGACACTTCTTCCTTTACAACTACAAACACTATGTCCTCATTCTATTCATCCTCAGATTCTTCATCAGTAACACCTTCATCCACTACAACAAGACAATTTCTCCTATTTCTTCCTTTGTACTTTCTAAACCTCTTTGGTTTATCCTTATTATCATTTTTAAGATAGTTAACATCTATATGTCCTATCTTATTGCAGGAAAAACATTTTGAAGGAAGCTTACCTCTGTATTTTCCAGTGCCTTTTGGAAGTCTCTTGGCAAGAAGAGCTTCAAACTCCATCAGAATCTCTTCATCATCCATACCTCTTCTTTGCATGGATTCATAACTGGTACTTCTTTTCCTTTTTTGATTGGTGCAATAGATGCTCTAAAAATTGTCTCAATCTTCTGAACACTGCCATCATAGCTATTCAATTCACATGTAGTCAACTTTGCAATGATAGAGTCTAAGGATACCTTGGTTTTGTTGATAAACCTTAGTTCCTGAATAGCAGCAACTCTGATTTCATAGACTGGTAACAATGATCTCAAAACTTTACTAACAATGGTGGCATCATCAATTGTTCCACTAGTGCTCTTGATATCTCCAACAACAGTCTTGATCCTTATGCCATATTGTTGAATGGTCTCACCTTCAACCATCCTCATGTCTACAAATTTTCCTCTAAGGCTTTCTTTCTTAGCTTGCTTGACATGCTCATCATTGCCATAAATATTTTCTAGTGTTTCCCATACATCCTTAGGAGTGTCCTTATCTTGTACATCAATGAACTCAATATTAGACAAACTACTAATAAGGGCTTCCATGACTTGCCCATTTTCTTGAATCTTTCTTTTCTGATCATCGGTTAGAGTGCCAGTGGGGATTACATAGGCATTCTCAACATAGCTCCAGTGTTGAGCCACCAAACTCTTGATATAGATCTTCATTTTGTCCTTCCATATTTTGAAGTTATCTCTATTGAACTTAGGACCTTCCCTCTTCATCATTAAAGCAAGATCTTTTACCTCAAGTGGTTAAGATTATATCACCGAGGACCTGGAGTTGCTCTGATACCAATTGATGAATAATGATGAACAAAAAATAACCTAACTGTTACTGAGAGGGGGAGGTGAATCCATACATACAAAAACTTCTCTGAAAACTTATCATATTAAAATAATGCTAATTGGTTCTCTTCATTACTGAACTTAACCATGGCAATACTGGTTAAACACAGTAAGACTTTTGACAACTTGATCCTGTAAAACTGAATGCTTTAAATATCATTCAATACTTCATAACTACTTCACCCATAAACATATGCATGAGATGTATTAGTAATATCATAACCTTTAGCTCTGCATGCATAATTACCTAAACAAAGAATACTTAATCATCATATGAAAAATGCACAACTCATGACACAGATTTTTCACATGGAAACCCAAATGGGAAAAACCATGGTGGGGATGAATACCCAAAAGCTTGTTTTGAACTCTTTTGAATCTCACTCTATTCAGAGCCTAGTCTAGTTAAAGACTTTACAATAAGGTTCTGCTAGGAACCGATCTTGTTAAAGATCACTCGATTAAGGGATGGCTATATACCCTGTTAAAGGTTACCTTGCTAGAGGATTTAAAGAACTCAATGAACTTGAGTCACTTTGTTAGAGGTTTTACACTAAGCCTGTTAAAGCTACTCGGTCAAGGGATTTTCCTACTATTGAAATGGTTAGAAGACAATAGGTAAAACTCTGATCTGATAACAACACTACATGCTAAGGTAGATCCTTTCAATTCCTCTACTCTGCAATCACACTCTGCAATTTTCACTCACTGGTCTAGCAAGTATCTCATCACTCGGATACACACACAAATTTTGCCAACAACTTACAATAACAAACATCATCGACCTTATAGACAGCAATTAGGTTGGTAACATAAACCCTAAACCCTAAGTATTTAGGTTTACTATTACAAGTGGTCCAATCATGACCATCCAAACACATTACATAGAATGAAACAATCTCAAATAGATCACAAGTCATTCTGCATCGTCCATTCTTCATTGCACATAGAAATCAATAACCCGTCATGCTTTCTTCTCATACCGTTAAGAAGAATGTTCATTCTCGAGGTAGACAATAAATGTTGTCGATCCTCACAAGTAATATCCTCAAGGAAATCCTTCACGTGCACAAAAATGATGTGGAATCTCAATCTTATCCTTATTTGTTAGATAACTCATCACAAAATATCACCGGTTGCATCACACAAGCTAAATTGCCAAACCGGAAACCCTAGAGCTGAGACTACCAACCGATAGTCACACTTAGTGAAACCCTGACACTGGTTCACTACATTTCTTCATACTAGTTCTCCAAATTGATCATCAATATCTTCATATTGGTTGACTTGTACTTATTGACATCAATGACAACATATATTATTATCATATTATCATACCAGTTCATCATATGCCAACAACTTCTACAGATTAAGCTGTTACAGAAGCAAAGTAATAGTTGCAGTGGGGCCTTGAACGACCTCAAAAGAAGTTTTTGAGGTCATTGAGGCTATTGGGAAACTAAAAGTATGTCCAAGAACTACATATGCGGTATGTTCAATAACCCTATGCACATGTTTAGTCCCTAAATATTGCTCAACAGTACATGCATTTAACTTATCAAAACCTCATAAGTGTTACTTGTAGTAAATAAAATGTGAAGGAAAAGGGAGGGAGAGGGAGAGGGAGGGAGAGGGAGAGGGTGAGGGGAGAGAGAGGGAGGGAGAGGGAGAGAAAGGGGGAGAGGGAGAGAGAGGGTGAGGGTGAGGGAGAGGGGGAGAGAGAGAGAGAGAGGTAGATAGAGGGAGATGAAGAGAGAGAGGGGTGGGAGAGAAGATGGAGAGGGAGAGGGAGAGGGAGGGAGAGGGAGAGAAAGGGGGAGAAGGATATATATATATATATAGAGAGAGAGAGAGAGAAAGAGAGAGAGAGAGAGAGATGGGAAAGTAAGGGAGATAAAGTGGGTAGGGAGAGAGAAAGAGTGGGGGTATGGAGGAAGGGAGAGAGGAGGACCATGCTGGTTTGTTATTCTTGTAAGCAGTATTGGTACTTTGGTTTCCTAAGAATGATTCTAGGAGGTGTTAACATTGGTAAATTGCTTGTATTAGGTGCATTCATCACATCAAATAGAGCCAGTGTATGTTCATCATTGCGTGCATTAGGTACATTCATTGCATTAGGTTCATATGGTAAATCCAATGTTAGTGCATCTTCATTATTTGTTTGATTATTCGTTGTGATCTCTTCTTCAATTGCATAATGTTTATTTGGTAAATCAAATTGAGATGTTGAGGATGACGTATCTTCTTGTCCCATTGTTCTTATGTCACATAATTTCTTCATATGTTTCCATTGTCTTTCCTTTTCTATCTCTTGTTTTTCCATTATTCCTCGCTTTTTCTTTCCCAATGTTAATACTGGTTGTCCTAAATAGAATCATTCTACATATATATGTAAACAAAAGTTATTAAACAATCAAATAACCATAAAATTGAGCATTATCATTTTTTTAAAATAAAAAATATGAAACAATCACATTAACATTGATCAAACCAATAAGAACAACAATTCAATCATTTGAAATCATGCAATTTTTTTCACTTAGTTCTACATATAAAATTGTCACATAAGCACAGTAATAGTTGCAATGGGGCCTTCAATGACCTCAAAAGGAGTTTTTGAGGTCGTTGAGGCTATTGGGAAACTAAAAGTATGTCAAAGAATTGGTACACAGTATGTTCAACAACCTCATGCACACTTTTAGTCCCTAAAAGTGCTCAGCAAACCAACATCCGTATTCCCAGTACCTTGTACACCATTTTAACTTATCAAAATCTCGTACATGTTACTTGTAGTAAATAAAATGAGAAAGGAAAGGGAGGGAGAGGGAGAGGGAGGGAGAGGGAGAGAAAGAGGGGGGGGAGAGAGAGAGAGAGAGAGAGAGAGAGAGAGAGAGAGAGAGAGAGAGAGAGAGAGAGAGAGAGAGAGAGAGAGAGAGAGAGAGAGAGAGGTGCACAAGCACTTGAGGTTTCTTGATGAATTTTCAAATTTTGGAGTGAATGATCCTCATTGGATAAATGATTGAATAAAGGACTATGGAAGAGTCCAAAAATGTTCTTGAGTTTGTTTTGTAATTTGTTTGTAATTAATCTTAGCTTATTTACTCAGTTTTGGCCTATGTGCCTTTGTAAGCCTCAAATGGCATCATATAGAAATTTTTTGTAAAACTCCTTGTAAGGCCTTATAAGGCTTTTGAAAATGTTTATTTGATGTTGGGAAACCATCCTAGGGGTTAAAGAGTGTGAAGATATGCAAAAGTTATAAAAATGCATTGTGGAGTAAAAGTTGTCATGTTTGCTTGACAACATTTTGCAACAATGTGAGCAATTTTTACAAAATGCTCAAATTGGTAGTTAGAGGTTCGATTGGTGGTTGGTTTTGATTGAGTAGGAATATATAAGGCCTCTCAAAAAGTTTGAGAAGAGTTGGAAGATCCAAATATTGAATTTGAGTAACAACTTGAGACAATTTCCTGATTTCTTCACTAAATTTGCAAAATTGTTTATTGCAGTTCGTACCAGATGGATTTATTTCCATACTATACCTTCGTGGTTGCTTAGTCTATGTTTTTGTGGTACTTAGAAAGTACTTGCATCATTTCATTGTGCAGATCTAACTGGTGTATTTAAATTCTTTCTTGTTTCACTACTCTCGGCCTTAGTAAAGGGGTAAAGGCCCTAGAAATGGCTCCAACTTGATTCTTATTATGTTTTCTCTATGGCTCTTGGGATTCAAGTAAAGGAGTTTGCGTATAGTGTAAAAAATCAATGTTGTGTTCTGGAAGTTGCATTTGATCAACTTGATGAATACTAAGAGGTGGGGTGAATTAGTATGCCTAAAAACTTAACCAAACTCTTAAACAATTTTCAAGCAAACTGGTGTAGTAGTTAAAACAACAAACTGGTTAAAACATAAACAAGCCATATAGAAAATAGGGCATTCACCCACAAAAGCACAATCACCATAACGCAAGATATTTTGACGTGGAAACCCAAATGGAAAAACCACGATGAGTAAAACTCATAAGTCAACTATCTGCAAAATAGTAAACAAATCGGTTAAGGTCAGACTAGTTAAGGCCTTACAATGTTCGTCACCAGAAAAAATCCTATTAGGAATCCAGATCTCTATTAGGAGATAAGTCCTATTAAATACTACCTTGTTAAACAATTTCAGATCCACAACTGTGAACGACCTTGTTAGAGGATTTACAATAGGCTTAGCTAGGCCTACCCAGTTAAGGGTTTCAGACTTGTCGAAGAGATTAGTAATCAACAAGTGAATGATCTAGAAAGTAGCCCAGAATGCTTGATTATATCCTTGATAGTTCTCTATTAATGCATTGCAGCATTACTTCAGTCTTCTATCCTTTGCATATTTAATCTCTATCGCAAGATGCTTCAACAACAACTTCTCTCCAATACACACACGCACATACATACATTCATCTCTCTAAAACCCTAGACATGATGTCCTTCAATAGGAAGCTGATTTCGTGTCGGTCCAATGAGATTAGACTATAATTTCCTAGGTATAGAGCATCTAGACATATTTGGTAACATGACATAGAAACACCGCTAAAGTGTTAGTGGATGATAACTCATCACACTTTACAATTATACCTATTTAGTACAGTATATCGATTACCGGTTAATGAATAAAGACTACAAAACTGGAACATAATGTTCTGATCAAAAGGATTAACTGCCGCTAGGGGTACTCATTCCTCTTGAGGTCTTAATATAGTTTCGAGGTCTTCATACCGCTACAACTGGTAAGCATCTTCTGCAAAACACTGATAGTCTTCTACAAACAAAGACTATACATACAATGACATATAATACCGGTGTGAACAACACAACACATATTACTGGTGGAGAATAAATCATACATAAAATAAGTGTGTGTCCATCAATGACAATGACAACTTAAACATTATCAAAATACCAACAATCTCCCCCTTTGACATTGATGGCAACACTTAGGAAAATTTTGACATCTAAGTGCTTACAAAAAATAGATGCCATAATCAAAATTACTCCCTCTAAGAATATATACTACTCCCTTTGCAAAAATTACAAGTATGTGCATGAAATTTTCAATACTACTCCCCCTTTGCCAACAATGACAAAGTAATGCAAACACTCCCTTTTTCACAAAGTCATATTGCATAACATAAAAATAGAGCATATGTTCATGACAATAAATAGTAAAACTTCTCAAAAAGAGATTTAAAGTTTTTTAGAAAATTCTTCATGTTTGAAGACCATGAATCAAGAAGTGAGCAAACAATTTCACTCTTGGTCTTCCTCTCGAAGGATAATTCTTCTATTGCATCGATAGTGCTCATCTCCTATGTTACAGGAATAGCCTCCAAGTTCAAGAAGCACTTTTGAAGAACCTACAATTTTGGTAATAGAAGCAATCGGAGCTCCTGCAGATCTTGAGTCTACTTGCAGATCTCTGATTCAATCTTTTCAATCCCATGTTGGTGAGTGTGAATAGTTTGTCCATACACTATGAACGAATCATATGGCAATTTGAAGTTGTTGATATACTTCTTTAACTCTGATTGGAGTTGACTCTTCGTTTTTAGAGCATCATAACAAAATAGGTGAGGTTGGTAGATTTTGCTCAAGAGTAGGTTACCTTCACCCATAGCTAAACTTATATCATCCTTCTGCTTAAGGAGTTTTGCTCTGTCTGCATCCATTTGCTTTACTAATGAAACTTTTAGAGCTTTTTCATGCTTCTTCTCTACATAAACCTGGGTAGCATCTTCTAAAGATTGCACTTGATCATCTACTACTGTGCAAAGAAGTTTTGACTTGGCCAATGAGGAATCGATACTGGGAAGGTTAGTACCAAGGATTAGATTAGAAAGAGTGTCAACAAAAAACTGAATGATATCCTATTCTTTCTTTTTCCTTAGTCCTTCCAATCAAATTTGCACTAGTTGAATTCTCCTTAGTAGTTCACTTTCATCAACTGATTGAGTCAGATAGACAAGAGTCAAATCGGTGGGACCGGTGGGATCAACCTGCTTGGCTTGATCTCTGGTTTCCTTAGGAGCATCTCCTCCTTCCTTTGCCTTGATCTCCTCTTGTCTTTTCTTCTCCTCTTCTTCTTTTTCCTGGGCTACCTTGGTGGCCTTCTCTTTCTCCTCTTCCACTCTCTTCTTCTCTTCTTATTTCTTCTGCTCTTCTTCCCTCTTTTTATCTTATTCCTTTTTCTTCTCTTCTTCCTCCTTCTTATTCTCTTTTTCCTTCTTCTTCTCTTCTCCCTTCTTCTTCTCCTCTTCCTTCTCTGCTCTCTCTTTCTCTTGTTTTTCTTTCTCCACTTTCTCTTTTACCAGTTTCTCTTTCTCTTCTTTTTCTTCTTTTTCTTTCTCCACTCTCTCCTTTTCTTCTTTCTCCTTCTCTGGAGTGGTTTCCTCAACATCTAGTGCATCAACATCAATGGGGTCATTTTGTTATGCTATTGTTTCACCTGGATTGTCAAAGATTTCATTCGGTTTGTCTATGGATAGGTAAGGCTCTTGCTCAGCCTGTTGATTAGCTTCAGATACTTTCTCCATTTTGATAGCTACTTTAACCTGCAGATGGGTGTCTTTTTTGACTTAAGAGGTTTTGCCTCTGAGTAGCTGAAGTCTTCTTCTTCGCATGAAAAAGATGCCTTTGTACCGATTAAGAATCTCAAACAATTCTGAATTAGAGGCATTAGAAAAATATTGGGCAAAAATTTCTTCCCTAATTTCTTGCTCCTTTTCAATGACAATGTGTCATTTATTATCCAAATAATTATATAAAGAATTAGGAACAACATATTTAATGTCAATTAGAGACTGATCATTATCACACAAATATTTAATGATTTCTATCTCTACTTCTTCCTTTTCACTATCGCTAAGATCATCAAAATAATCTTTTAGATTGTCAAGTACTTTCTTTTTAACATTCTTCATAATTATTTGAAAATGTATCATACGCTGGTAAGAAGCAACATGTATATTTACTGGTGTAGAGGTTGTTGGTACATTATCGGTTGACTTCTTCTTCTTGCTCGATTGCCTTATCTTCTTCATTTCTACCTTTGGTTTAGTATCTTCTGAATCTAGTGAGTTATTCCTGGTTTTTCTCTTCCTTTCGAATACCTTTGGCAGAATAGATTCTAGATTCTTTTTGGCTAGTGACCTTTTGGTCACTCTAGGACTGGCAGCAGATGTAACTGGTGCTAATGGCACCACTTTACTCTTTTTCTTCTTGAGTAATTCAATAGATTTGATGCTCTTAGAGTAAGTACCGGTCCTCTTCTTCTTTGGATCTAGTGGTGAAGAAAGTAGGGTAGAGGCATACCCTATGAGTATATCATTTACCACTTCATAGCCCATAGGATCAACTTCATCTTCTTTGGGCTCAATCGCTTGCATTATGCAATGATCTATTTTAATTGTGAAATAGATATCATCATCATATTTTTTTAAACTAGATCACCAAATATTCTCATTCTCTAGTTCATCTTTAGTCTGAATTCATCAAATTACCTATTCAGAGTCTCCGGATATGCAGATCCCACTACCTACAAAATCTCATTTATTTGTCTAGGAACTGGTAGGTCACTCAACTATTGAATATCACCAACTCCTGGAAAGTAAACTTAAAAATAGAAAAGAAAACCGATAAGCAATTGACCAAACTTAAACCTCAGTGTCTTGTTGACTTTGATGGACTTCAGGTTTTATATGAGTTGTTTTTGCATGTAGGTACATAAGTCACATTCTGCATTCTCCTTGATTATCCTATAAGCGGCATGCACCACAGCTGTAGGAATAGAATTCATTCTGCTAGCATAGAATGCTCTATACCCAATTACCATGCATGCATATTTAACCAAGTCATCATTTATGGTATTTACAGTCATTGCCCGCTAGTCGCTCATAGAACCAGTGAGCTCTGTCACTTTGGTTTTGGTGATCTTGCGAAGAATGGGGACTTCCCCAACATTCTAGAAACTGATCACAACATGAATTACCTTCGGTGTAATATCATGGGTCCACTCAAGGTACATCTTGTCACCATGAACCCTACTTAGAATAATCCTAATGTGTTCTTCTGTAAATTCCTCAAACTGCATTGCGTAATTTTGTCTTCTCGATTATGTTGTACTCAGGCTTAATCTTCTTATCATCTCCATAGAATAGACTCAGCTATGAGTGAATCACTAGAGACCCTAGGTCTTCTAGTTTGCAATCAATATATCCTAAAACATCCCCTTCGACAATGACTCTGATGGGAATTTGAGATAGGGCCTTATATTTCACGTTCTTTCTAAGAAACTCAGATGATTCCTCAGGTTCAGTAGAACTAAAAGGAATTTTAGATGTATAAGCCATAGCTAGATGATTCCAAATGATGAGAGTGATTCGAAAAAAGAAAACCTTTTTATTCCAAACTAGGGTTCGCCGATTTTGAACTAGGGTACACCGATTTCAAACGCAACACACTTCTCCAAAAGCTTGTTTTACCACTCTGACCTCCACTCAGAATGACTGCAAAATCTTGTGCAAGATATCTTCTTGAATTCTTTTGAATGCAAGATGAATCGATCTTGTTGATATGCTCAAGCTAGAAAAATTCTCCTTTGAAAATAGGTAAGTAAAAATGACGACGAAAGTGAAATATGCTCCTAACTACCATAATAAATGCATCACCGTTAGGGCACAAACCTTAACTTTTCCTTTTACCTCTTCATTTCTTCTGTCGGTTGATAGGTAACCAATATCGATAAATTCACTTTATCAATATGCTCTGTGGGTTCAAAAAATTGTTACCGATATGTTCCCCCTAAGCTTTTCAAAGCTCAGTTTTTTGGTTCAGGGGTCTCCACACTAGCTGTGAAAATTGGTACATCTTGTGGCTTCTCTTCATATTTCTTTTCTCAAGTTTTATCCATATCCACCTGAATGGTTTCAACATCACTCTTCCCTTTTGGGTCGATCGGTATGTCTCCTGATGGATTCTTTCATAGTCTGCATGCTCTAGTAGTGTGTCCCAGTTTGTTGTGATGATAGCATACCATACCAGGTGTTCTCCATGGTCCAGTGTTCACATTTCCATTCTTCCTTCTTCATGTTGCAGTAGTGTGACCACTACCATGATAGATCAAACAGGTTTCTCTCCAACTGTTTGCCACTCCATAACCATTTGACCAATGGTCATAGGTTTTGTACCGATTTGGGTTCCGGTTCATAGGAGGTTCCGGGACAACTCCTTTAGATCTTGGTGCATAACTTCCAGAGTTGTTCATAACTGACCTGCACTCAAAAGCTCTATGCCCAAAATTTTTGCATGCATAACAGTGATCGTTAAATCTACCAGTCCTAGCTACATTGTTTTGCATGTAAGGAAAATTATTGTAAGCCTTTCTCCTACATACATTGGTAGTATGTCCTTGCTTATGACAATTGAAGCATATAGGTTTGAACTTTGGCTTGCCTTTTCTCTTGCTATTGTTATAAGGTATTGGTTGCTCTTTTGGTGCATTAATCTTGGCTCCAGAGGTTTCACCTTCCTCATATGCAGAGAAACCAAGTCTAGTAGTATCCTTTGATGGCTTCACTGATTCCAAGTTTTGTTCCAATTTAGTACCACTCCAATTGAACTTTGCAAGTATCTCCTTCAATTCATCAAGTTCCTTGGAAAGAGAATCATTGGTTTTCATCAAGGTTTCATTTTGAGAGATAGCTGCATTGAGGTCTACTTGTATTTCTCCTGTCTCTTCACTACCCTCTTGTAGATGAGCGGTGATGGTATCAATCTCGTGTTTCAACTCAGAGATTTCATGCTCCTTGTCCTTCACTAAATCTTCATCTTTTCTTCTGTTTTCTAGCTCCTGACTCATCCTGATAATCAAGCCTTCCAACTCCCTCCTTAGGTTAGTTTTGGATTCATTTAGTTTCTCCACTTCTCTGATTAGGGCCTCCAAGTTTGCTTCATCAGAAGAGTTGTTTTCAGTAAATTCCATCAATTACTCAGTAGTTTCTTTTCTCTTGGCTAAAGAGGCTTTATACTTGATCTTGAGTTCATCATAGGCTCTCTCAGACTTAGTCAGATGGTGAGTGAGTTCCCTCATGCTATATTCCCCTATATCTCCTTCCAAGTGGTTAGACTTATAGAAAGGTTGGCTTTGATACAAATTGATGAATACTAAGAGGGGGTGTGAATTAGTATGCCTAAAAATTTAACCAAACTCTAAAACAATTTTCCAGCAGATTGGTGTAGTAGTTTTAACAACAAACCGGTTAAAAGATAAGCAAGCCAGATAGAAAATAGAGTATTCACCCACAAAAGCACAATCACCGTAACACAAGATATTTTGACGTGGAAATCCAAATGGGAAAAACCACGGTGAGTAAAAATAACAATTCAACTATCTGCAGAATAGTAAACAGACTAGTTAAGGTCAGATCGGTTAAGGCCTTACAATGTTCTTCACTAGAATAGATCCTATTAGGAATCCAGATCTCTATTAGGAGATAAGTCTTGTTAAAGACTACCTTGTTAAAGGATTTTAGATCCACAACTGTGAACCACCTTGTTAGAGGATCTGCAATAGGCTTAGTTTGGCCTACCTAGTTAAGGGTTTCAGACTTGTGAAAGATATTAGTAATCAACAAGTGAATGATCTAGAAAGGAGCACATAATTCTTGATTAGATCCTTGATAGTTCTCTATTAATGCATTGCACTATTATTTCAGTCTTCTATCCTTTACATATTTAATCTCTATCGCAAGATGCTTTGACAAGAACTTCTCTCTCCAATACACACATGCACATACATACATTCATCTCTCTAAAACCCTAGACATGATGTCCATAAATAGGAAGGTGATTTCATGTTAGTTCAATGAGATTAGACTATAATTTCCTAGGTATAGAGCATGTAGACATATTTGGTAACATGACACAAAAATACCGCCAAAGTGTCGATGGATGATAACTCATCACACTTTACAATTATACCGGTTTAGAACAATATAGTGATTACCAGTTAACAAATAAAGACTAGAAAAATGGAACATAATGTTCCAATCAAAAGGCTTAACTATTGCTAGGGGTCCTTGTTCCACTTGAGGTCTTCATACCACTACGACCGGTAAGCATCTTCTGTAAAACACTGATAGTCTTCTACAAACAAAGACTATACATACAATGTCATATAATACTGGTGTGAACAACACAACACATATTACCGATGGAGAATAAATCATACATAAAATAAGTGTGTGTCCATCAATGACAATCATAACTTAAACATTATCAAAATACCAACACAATTTACTATCATGTCCTAGGCGAGCTCTATCATAGCCTAGCTAGGGCACATGACTGCTATTTTTACTATTTCTTATGGGGGTGATCAGAATTTATTGAGCCAAGTGTTTGGAATGGAAGATGGTTGTCTTTGTAGAGCCTCAGTGTGAGTGTGGAGGTTTGACAGGGTATGGAGACCTATAAAACCCATTTGTGAAAGAACACAAACTTAAAACCCTTCAAAAGTGCCATTTTGGGGGCCGTACCTATACAGACGTATCATACCACCTCATCTCCTAAATATTTAAGAGTATCCAAATGTGTATCTAGATCAAAAAAGCTTTTGGGGGGTCATTTAGAATTTTTTAGAATAAAAGAGCTAAAACCGCGACAGAAGGGGTAAAAGGGGCTTATAGGGCTACAAGGCCTAAAATATAGGAATCATGAAGGAGATAAGGAAATGAAAGGGAAAAAACTCTAAAACCGCATGAAGGGAGTTGAAAAACCATCTCAAATCCCTCCTAATCCCCTGCAAGTGAAGAGTAATGAATTAGATATGTTGGTGGTTGAACTTACTCAAGTGAGTTCTAGCCTTGGTTGAGTAACTGGAGCAATCCAATTCGTAGAGAACTCTCCAAAGAAGTTTGGGTGTTGATGTTGACTCATAAGGAGAGTAGGGCATTAAAAAAACAAGGGAGCCCACAAAATCATCTTTTCCTAACCTATAAACCAGTTAGCAACACATTTGTGAGAATCACCCTATCAAAGTGGTATCAGAGCCCAATAAGACTTGGGAGGGAACTAGTTGATGTCAAAGATTGAGTCAGTGGGTGAAAATAGTTTTAGAACGGTGAATAATGCAGAGTTAGCCAAAAGGGTAGAATACCAAGAAGAAGAGAATAGGCTCCTCAAGGAATAGTTGCAATGATTAGAGAATAAACTAGGTGAAGTAGAAGACAAAACCGAGAAGCTAACTATCAAAGTCAATGAAGAAATGGGTAAAGAAGTGGTACAGGAGAATGGCACACCTGAACCAGATCCTTTTTTTCCATAAGAACCTTTCCTTAGAGCCATCAAAGCCTTAGGGGGTAAAACCCTAGAAGGAGTGCCACTTTATGGAACCAAAAGTAGTTATGCAGTGGATTGAGGGGTTAGAGAATCACTTTGAGTGTGATGGAATTAGTGAAGCCCAAAAGGTGAAGGTAGCCAAATGTAGATTGAGAGGAGAAACCTTGACTTGGTGGAAGTTCATCTAAGAGGAGAGACAAAAGGAGGGTAAGAACCCAATTACCACTTGGAAAGGAATGCTAGCCAGGGTGAGAGAAGCCTATATCCCTGAAGACTATGAGATCCAACTACACAAAAGGAGACAAAATTTGAGACAAAGAGAACTAGATGTGAGCAGATACATTGAAGAATTTCAAAAGGTGTATTTTAGATACAAGGTGGTAGAAGATGAAAGCATCAAGTTTGCCTAGTACTTGAATGTTTTAAGATGGAATATCCAAGAAGAGTTAAGCTGGTTGTGTTCTAGTACTGTCCATAGGTGCTGAAGAGTAAATTGAAACAAGAGCAAAGTAATAGAGACAAACATAGAGGAAGAGATGGCATAGGTCATAGAGGTAGCTATGGTGGAAGAGGTGTAGACCAAAGATCCCAAGGGAAATCCAAGTTGGTAGAGAAAAGTGGGGATTCCAATAGCAAGAGTAACTATAGAGGAAGGGGATCTAGAAAATCTAGTAGAGGAAGGTCTAGTGGATCAGGAAGAGGGTCCTATTTCTCCATAATGAAGTGCTACATCTATCATCAAATTGGAGACCCAACCTATAGATATCTGGAGAAGTATTCTTCATCCCAAGGAGGTGAAAGGAGAGTGAGTTATATCCAAGAGGGTGCAGAAAATGTGAAGACACCATAGGCGAGATTAGATTCTGAACTTGGAGAGAACCTCATGATAAGAAGAGTTTTGATAGAACTGGTAAAGGAGGAACCTAGTCAAAGAAGATCCTTGTTTAGGATAAAGTTCAAAATCATGGGTAAAGTGTGTAGAGTGGTGGTGGATTCAGGATCCATTGACAACATAGCGTCAAAAGAAGTAGTAAGCAAACTCAAATTATAAATAATCCCACATAGTGATCCTTATAGGGTTACTTGGCTCAACAAGGGGCAACATGTTTTGGTGAGTGAGCAAAATTGGGTGGATTTCACCATAGGAGGCTGCAAAGACAATATTTTGTATGATATCTTACCAATGGATGCATGCCACCTACTCCCAGATAGGCCTTGGAAATTTGATAGAAAAGAAATACACCATGGAGAAAATAATTCCTACACCTTTCAAAAAGATGAAGTTACTTACAAAATTTAGTCCATAGGAGATGGAGAAGAGAGCAGATCTAATGGTTAGAATATGTTACTAGTTGGTGAGGAGTTCATAAACACTCTCAAAGAAGGAGAAGGAGTGGGGTTTGCACTTGTTGTGAAAGCAAAAGAGGAAAAGAAGGACAAGAAAGTTTGTATTCCTGATGAAGTGCAGCAAATACTCAGTCAATTTAAGGAGATCATAAGTGATGGAACACTTGCTACTTTTCCTCCTCAATGAGCCATAAGCCATTAGATTGACTTTATACCTGGAGCCTCATTGCCTAATAATGCAGCCTGCAAAATGAAATTGGAGAAGAATAAAGAATTGGCTAAGAAAATTCAAGAAATTTTGGATAATGGTCTAATAAGAAAGACCATCAACCCATGTGCAGTTCCCACCATTTTGGCACCTAAGAAGGGAGGTACTTGGAGACTGTGTACTGACTCAAGAGCCATCAACCAGATTACAATCAACTATAGATTTCCTAGTCCAAGAATTGAAGATTTGATGGATTTTTTAGGGGGTACTAAGTATTTCACCAAGATAGACCTCAAGAGTGGCTACCATCAAATCAAAATCAAGGAGGGAGATGAGTGGAAGATAGCATTCGAAACCACAAAAGGTCTTTATGAATGGCTTGTTATGCAATTTGGACTAACAAATGCCCCTAGCACATTCATGAGGCTCATGAATGAAGTGCTCAAATATTACATTGGTAAATTTGTTGTTGTTTATCTAGATGACATCTTGATTTTTAGTAAATTTAAAGAAGAACATCTTAGGCATATAGAGATTGTATTAAAAAATTATGTGATGAGCAACTAACTATGAATTTGGAGAAATGTGAGTTCATGAAATGGGATTTGGTATATCTTGGGTTTGTAATCTCAAGTGGTGATTTGAAGATGAATAGCTCAAAGGTGGAAGCAATAATCAGTTGGCCTACACCTAAAACAATAAGTGAAGTGAAGAGTTTTCATGGTTTGGCTCAGTTTTATAGGAAGTTCATCAGATGGTTCAGTGAGATATGTGCACCTATGCTTGATACAATCAAAGGAGGTGTAAAGACTAAGTTTCAATGGACAAAAGAGGCACATAAAGGATTTGAAATCTTGAAGACAAAGGTGGCTACTCGACATGTCCTTTTCTTCCAAGCTTTGACAAACTCTTCACCATTGAATGTGATGCAAGCAACATAGCAATTGGAGCAATCCTAAGCTAAGGCAATAGACCGGTTGCATTCTTTAGTGAAAAGCTCAATGAAGCCAAGAAAAGTTATTCTTCATATGATTTGGAATTATATGTACTTGTTTTATCACTTAGAAAATGGAGGTATTAATTATTGCCTAAAGAATTTGTGGCTTATACTGATAACCAAGATCTTAGTTTCCTCAACTCCCAAGAAAAGTTGAATCATAGGCATATCAAATTGGTAGAGTACTTGCAATATTATAATTTTACCATTAAGCATACGAAAGGACAATGTAATAAGGTTGCTGATGCATTAAGTAGAAGGTTACTAATAGTTCAAGAAGTGCAACTCAATAGCATTGGGGTTGATAGTTTCAAAGGGCTATATCAAGATGATGAATATTTTGCTAACATCTACAAGGTTTTCCAAGAGTTTAGGAATCATTTTCATAGTGAATATGCAAATTTTACTTTACAAGATGGTCTTTTGTTTAAAGGAGGACAACTTTGTGTGCCAAGAGGGTCCATGAGAGAGAACTTAATATAGGAGAAGCACAATGATTGCTTAAGTGGTCATTTTGGGTTGAATAAAACCTTAGAACTTGTTCAAAGATTCTATTATTAGCTAAAGATGCAAAGCGATATCTGAAAATATGTTGAACAATGTGTTGTTTGTCAAAGGGAAAAGGGAACCTCTTCTAATTCTGGACTCTATCAGCCATTACCTATCCCAAATCGGTCGTGGGAGTGTGTAAGTATGGATTTTGTTGTTGGTTTACCCAAGACCAAAAATGGATTTGATAACATCTATGTTGTAGTAGATAGGTTCAGTAAAATGGCCCATTTTATTCCATGTAATGTGACTCATGATGCTAGTCATATTGCTCCTTTTTTTTTTCAAAGAGGTCATTAGGATTCATGGTATGCCAATCAACATAGTGTCAGATAGAGATACCAAGTTCATTGGTCATTTTTGGAAAAATTTATGGCAGAGATTGGGTACTAACTTGTCTTTTAGCTGAGCATACCATCCCCAAATGGATCACCAAATAGAGGTGGTAAATAGGACACTTGGGAACCTTCTTAGATGTTTGACAAAGGAGTATGGGAAAGCTTGGGATCAGATCATCCATCAAGGTGAATTTTCTTATAATAACAGTGTGAATAGATCAACCAGAGAGGATCCTTTTGAAGTAGTTTATGGGATTCATCCAAGAGGTGTGTTGGAGCTTAGAGACCTTGGAATTATGGAGAAGAGGAGTGGAAATTTTTTTGACATGGCTTAGTCCATGAAGGAGATTTATAAGAAAGCTAGGCAGGCTTTACAAGAGAACTCTCAAAGAATCAAGGACAAAGTGGATGAAAAGAAGATGAATGTGCAATTTGCTTTTGGTAACTTAGTCATGGCCCACTTGAACAAAGAAAGGCTTCAAAAAGGTTTCCTTAGAAATTTTCAAATGCGAAGGATTGGACTTTGTAAGGTCTTTGCCAAATATGGACAAAATGCTTAAAAAATTGATCTACTTGGGGACATAACTTTGTCTCCTATTTTCAATGTTGTAGACTTTGTATAGTACAAAGGCCCAATTCTAGAGGAGTATACTAGAGTTTTATATGTCTCTCAGTCACTTTCGGACCTACCTTTGCCATCCCCAACCATGCTACAAGAGGATAAGGTGTTGGATTCAAGGATTCTCAAGAAGACTAGGGATACCGCCTACATGGAGCATTTAATTAAATGGCAACATCTTCTAGAATATGAGGAAACTTGGCTACCTGAAGAAGACTTTCCAAAGGTTGGAATTGACTTCTCTTTGTTTCCTAAAAGCATCACTTGAATTTTTTCTCATTGGCGGAGTATGGTGCATGAGCACCTGAGGTTTCTTGATGAATTTTTAAATTTTGGAGTGAATGATCCTTATTGGGTCAATGATTGAATAACGGACTATTGAATAGTCCAAAAATGTGCTTTAGTTTGGTTTTTAGTTTGTTTGTCATTAATCTTAGCTTATTTACTCAGTTTTGGCTTATGTGTCTTTGTAAGCCTCAAATGGCATCATATAGATTTTTTTTGTAAAACTCCTTGTAAGGCCTCATAAGGCTTTTGAAAATGTTTATTTGATGTTGGGAAACCATCTTAGGGGGTCAAGAGTGTGAAGATATGCAAAAGTTGTAAAAATGCACTATGGAGTAAAAGTTGTCATGTTTGCTTGACAACATTTTGCAACAATGTGATCAATTTTAAAAAAAAGCTCAAATCGGTAGTTAGAGGTCTGAAGATCCAAATATTTAATTTGAATAAAAACTTGAGACAATTTCCTGATTTCTTCACTAAATTTGCAAAATTGTTTATTGCAATTCGTAACAGATGGATTGATTTCCATACTGTACCTTCATGGTTGCTTATTCTATGTTGTTGTGGTGCTTCAAAAGTACTTATTTCATTTCATTGGGCAGATCTAACTAGTGTATTGAAATTCTTTCTTGTTTCACTGCTCTCGGCTTGAGTAAAGGGGTTAAGGCCCTAGAAATTTTTCCAACTTGAATTCCCATTGTGTTTTCTCTATGGCCTTGGGATTAGAGTAATGGAGTATATGTATAGTGTAAGTACTCAATTTTGTGTCCTAGAAGTTTCATTGGATCAATTTACTATCATGTCCTAGGCGAGCTCTGCCATAGCCTGGCTAGGGAATATGACTACTATTTTGCAGGGGTGATCAAACTTGATTGAGCCAAGTGTTTGGAATAGAAGATGTTTGTCTTCCAGAGCCTTAATGTGAATGTGGAGGTTTGATAGGGTATGGTGACCTATAAGACCCATTGGTGAAAACACACAAACTTAAAACCCTTCAAAAGTGTCATTTTGGGGGGCCGTACCTGTACAGATGTATCAAATCACCTCATCTCCTAAATCTTTAAGAGTGTCCAAATGGGTATCCAAATCACAAAATCTTCTGGGGGGTCATTTGGATGTTTTTAGATTAAAAGAGATAAAACCGTGATAGGAGGGCTAAAAGGGGCTCATGGGGCTAAAAGGCCTAAAATAGAGGAATCATGAAGGCAATAAGAAAATGAAAGGGAAAAAAACTCTAAAATCATGTGAAGGGAGTTGAAAAAACATCTTAGACCCCTCCTAATCCCCTACAAGTGAAGAGTAATAAATTATATATGTTGGTGGTTGAGCTTACTCAAGTGAGTTCTAGCCTTGGTTGAGTAACTGGAGCAATCCAACTAGTAGAGATTTCTCCAAAGGAGTTTGGGTGTTGATGTTGACTCACAAGGAGAGCAGGGCATAAAACAAATAAGGGAGCCTACAACATCATCTTTTCCTAACATACAATCTAGTTAGGAACTCATTTGTGAGAATGTCCCTATTAGAGAGAGAGAGAGAGAGAGAGAGAGAGAGAGAGAGAGAGAGAGAGAGAGAGAGAGAGAGAGAGAGAGAGATGGATGGAGAGAGAGGGGGAGAGAGAGAAAGGGAGATAGACAGAGAGGAAGAGAGAGAGAGGTGAGAGAGAAGATGGAGAGAGAGGATGGAAAAGGGAGGGAGGGAGAGGGAGATAAAGGGAGAGAGAGAGAGAGAGAGAGCTCAAATTAAGGACATTCCATTATCTTTTATTTTATAATATATTGGCAGGTGAACAGGTTAGATGTTTTTTAGGCCATGTTTGAAGAGGATCTGATGGTTTGAAATAAAGGAGTGATTGTGATAAAGGAGGTGGGAGATAAGATTATTATGTTCCAAGTGGTATATAATGAGATGGGTAAGAAAAATTAGTGATGAAAGATGTGGGAGGAGAAAGTATTGTCTTTCAAGTTGCAGGTTTCATGGAGAAGGGAAGAGTCGAAGTGATAGTGGAGGAGGTAGGAGGAGAAAGCTTGAAAGTGTTTCTGAATTTTCTTTACAGAAGAAAAGTGGGTGATAATTAAAATTTTTCCAATTATAAACAACTTGCGAGGCTTGCAGCCAATGTCCATATAGAGAAGTTGTTTATCAAGTTGAATTTGCATATGGATGGGGTATGGAGGAATGGAGAGAGGGGGAGCATGCTGGTTTGTTATTTTTGTAAGCAGTATTGGTACTTCTTTTTGTATTATAATAATGGTTCATCTTACCATCTTAGGACACCATATGACCCCTTAGGACATCATATGCTCCTATAGAGTCATGTGGTGTGCTAAGGGGTCACATTATGTCATTAGGTGTATTGTGGGGTCCTAAGGGAGAGAGAGAGAGGGAGGGGGATGGGAAAGTGAGGGAGATATTAAGGTTATGGAGAGAGAAAGAGTGGGGGTATGGAGGAAGGGAGGAAAGAGGAGCTTGCTGGTTTGTTATTCTTGTAAGTAGTATTGGTACTACATTTTATATTGTAATAATGGTTCATCTTGCCACCTTACGACATTGTAATGCCATCTTGCCATCTTGACCCCTTAGGACAAAATATGCTCCTAAAGAATGTAGTATTATGTGGGGTCCCAAGGGAGAGAGACAGAGAGACCCCTTAGAGCACCACATTAGGGTTATATGGTGTCATTAGGGGTCATATTGTGTCCTATGACCCCTTAGGATATGATATGGTATCGTTATGGGTTGTATGGTGTCTTTAGGGGTCATCTGGTATCTGTGACCCTTTAGGACACCATATGACCCCTTAGGTGTTGTTAGGGGTCATATTGTGTCCTATGATCCCCTAGGACACCATATGATCCCTTACGACACCATAAGGTGTCCTTATGGGACATATGTTGTCCTTAGGGGTCATAGGACACCATATGACCCCTTAGGTGTCATTATGGGTCATATTGTGTTTTATAGGGTCATATTGTGTTGTATGAACCCTTAGGACACCATATGAAACCTTAGGTGCCGTTAGAGGTCATATTGTGTCCTAAGGGGTCATATAGTGTCCTTTGACCCCTTAGGTGTCATTATGGGTCATAATGTGTCCTTAGGGGTCATATTGTGTCCTACAACCCCTTAAGACACCATATGACCCCTTACGATACCATATGGTGTCGTTATGGGGCATATGGTATTCTAAGGGGTCATATGGTGTCCTATGACCCCTTAGGACACCATATGACCCCTTAGGTGTTGAATTTTGTAAGCAGTATTGGTAATGCTTTTTACATTGTAATAATGGTTCATCTTTCCACTTTAGGACACCGTATGACCCCTTAGGACATCATATGATCCTAAAGGGTCTTGTGGTGTTATGTGGGGTTGTTAGAGAGAGAGAGAGAGAGAGAGAGAGAGAGAGAGAGAGAGAGAGAGAGAGAGAGAGAGAGAGAGAGAGAGAGAGAGAGAGAGAGAGAGAGATGGGGGAGGAAAGGAGTGCGGGAGGGAGGGAGAGAGAGAGAGGAATAAAAAAAGGGAGGGAAGGAGATGGGGGGAGATGAAGAGATGTCACATGATGTCGTTAGGGATCACGCGGGGTCCTAATTGAGCCAATCATGTGTTATAATACCACATGACCCCTTAAGATATCATACATAGTCTAAAGGGGTCATATGGCATCATTGGGGGTCATGTAAGGTCATAATGGGGCCGCACACATGTTAGAACATCATATGACCCCGTAGGACATCATATGGTCTTAAGGGGTCATATGTGTGCTAAGGGACCTTAAATGATGTCATTAGGTGTTATGTGGGGTTTGTTGGCATTTTGATGATGTTTTGATTGTCATTGATGGACACACACATTCTTTGTGATGGAACACTCTTTCTTAATGTATGAGTTATGCTCAACCGGTAATTGTTCCAACTGGTATTATGTACTATAGTGTTTAGACTATCAGTGTTTTGTGCAAAGATGTTTACTAGTTACAAATTGACTAAAGACCTCGAGTGGTATGGAGAACCCAAGTGATATGAAGACCTCAAGCGGTAGTTAAATTTGTCTCATCTTCAATTTTAACAACCAGTAATCGGTATATTGTATGAACTGGTATTACTCTATGATGAGTTACCAACCAGTATTTCTATGATTAGTTATCATCCATCGACATTTTGGTGGTGATTTTGTGTCATGTTACCAAATGTGTCTAAATGCATTGAACCTAGGAACTTGTAGTTTAATCCTATTGGATCGACATGAAATCAGTTTCCTTAATAAGGAAATCATGTCTAGGGTTTGTATATAAATGTAAGTGATGTATGATGTATGAGAAGGTAATCTATGATCTTTGTAGAGAATATTAGGTCTGTGTAGAGTGTGGAGACATTGAAGACTAAAGTAATGTTGAAGTGCATTAATAATGAGCTATCAAGGATCTAACCAAGCATACTGTGCTAGAATCTAGATCACCCACTTGTTGATTACTCATATCTTTGACAAGTCTGAAACCCTTAACTGGGTAGGCCTAGAAAAGCCTTTGTAAATCCTCTAAAAGGGTGGTTTACAACTGTGGATCTGAAATCCTCTCATAAGGTAGTATTTAACAAGACTTATCTCCTAACAGAGATCTAGATTCCTAATAGGATCTGTTCTGGTGAAGAACATTGTATGACCTTAACCAGTCTAGTTTCTATTATGTAGGTAGTTACTTATGAGTTTTTGCTCACCGTGGTTTTTCCCATTTGGGTTTCCACGTCAAATATCTTGTGTTATGGTGATTATGGTTTTATGGGTGAATACTTTATTTGCTATTTGGTTTGCATTTATCCTAATCAGTTTATTAGTGAATCTGTTATACCGGTTATCTGCTAAACTGTTTAGAAGTTTGAGTATTGTATTTTTTGGTATACTAATTCACCCCCTTCTTAGTATTTATCAATCGGTATCAGAGCCAACCTTTCTATAAGTCTAACCACTTGGAAGGAGATATGTGGGAATACACTATGAGGGAACTTACTCATCATCTCACTCAGAGTGAGAGAGCCTATGATGAACTCAAAGTCAAGTATAAAGCCTCTTTGGCCAAGAGAAGAGAGCATGCTGAGAAAATGATGGAACTTACTGAAAATAGCTCTTCTGATGAAGCTGACATGGATGCCTTAGTTGAAGAAGTTGAAAAATTGAATGAATGTAAAGCCAACTTGAGAAAGGAGTTGGAAGGGCTGACTATCAAAATTTGTCAAGAGCTTGAGAACTGAAGGAAAGATGAAGATCTACTACAAGAAAAAGATCATGAGATCTCCAAGCTGAAGCAAGAAATCAGTGCCCTTACCACTCATCTCCAAGAGAGTAAAGTGGAAAAAGAAGAAATGCAAGGTGAACTAAACATGGCTATTTTTGATAATGCAACCTTGAAGGAATCCAATGCTTCTATTTCCAAGGAACTTACTGAGTCAAAGGAGATACTTTCCAAATTCAATCAGAGTATTGCTAAGCTAGAGAAAAATCTTGAATCGACAAAACCAGTAAAGATTACCACTGGACTTGGTTTCTCTGGGTATGAGGAAGGTGAAACCTCTGGAACAAAAGTTGAAGCATCAAAGAAACAACCAACATCTAAGGATAAAGGTAAGAAAAAGTTTAAACCTATTTTCTTCAAATGTCTCAAGGAAGGACATACTACTAATGTGTGTAGAAGCAAGGCCTATAATAATTTTCCTTATTTTCTAAACAATAAGCCTAGATCCAATAGATTCAATGGAAACTGCTATGTATGCAACAAGTTTGGGCATAGAGAATTTGAATGCAGGTCTGTTTTGCACAACAGTGGGAGATACCCTCCAAGGACTCAAGGAGGTATCCCAGAACCCTCTACGAACCAGAATCCCAACCGGTACAATACCTATGACCATTAGTTAGGTGGCTATCAATTAGCAACTGGTTGGAGAGCAACCTATTTGATGTGTCATGGTAGCGGTCACACTATTGCAACATGTAGAAGGAAGAATGGTAGTATTAATAATGGACCATGGAGAACACTTGGAATGGTATGCTATCATTGCAACAAACCGGGACACACTTCCAGAACCTGCAAAATGAGAAAGAACCTATCGGATGATATACCGATCACTCCAGAAGGGAAGATTGATGTTGAAACTGTTCAAGTGAGAATGAATAAAACATGGAAAAAGAAATTTGAAGAAGTGTCACAAGATGAATCAGTTTCTGCACCTAGTGTGGAAGTCTCTGAACCAACAAACTAAGCTTCAGAAAAAGCTTAGGGGGAGAATATTGGTGAAATATTTGAACCCCCAGTTTATATCGGTAAAGACCTTAACCAATATACATTACCTGTCAATCAGAAGAAGACTTGAAGTGGTAAAAGGAAAAATTAGGGTTTATGCCCTAACGGTGACACATTTATTATGGTAGGTGAAAGATTGTTTAAAAGGGATTTTTGATGCCATTTTCACTTATTTGTTTTCGAGCGAAGAATTTTCAAGTGTAGAGAGACAAGAGCGATTCATCTAGCGATTCAAAGTGAATTCAAAATCTTATAGAGGAATCCAGAGATCATTTTCAATCAATCAAGTGAAGAACACTAAGCGGTAATCCAACAACTGAAGTGGTGCATTGTGAGCGACATTGGAAAACCCTAAATTTTGAATTGTAAAGGTATTTCTTGAATTTCTTTTGTTATGGCTTCTGCATCGCACTCCATTTCTAGTACACCTGTAGATTCAACTGATTTTATTCAAAAGAAGATGAAATACAATGCCCTATCCCAAATACCTGTCGGAGTTATAATTGAGGAAGATATTTTAGAATATATTGATTGTAAATTGGAAGGCCTAGGATCCCTAGTGATCCATTCCCAGCTAAGTCTATTTTGTGGGGATGACAAGAAAATAAAACTGGAATATAGCATCCTAGAGAGGAAGAAACTACACAATGCAGTTTATTTTCTGGAAGAGTTCACTGAAGATCACATCCACATCATCTTGAGTAGAGTACATGGTGATAAGATGTACCTTGAGCACATGCATGACATAACACCGGAAGTAATTCATGTTGTCACCAGTTTCTGCAACACTGGAGAGGTACCTACACTAAGGAAAGTCACTAAATCGGAAATGACTAAGCTCACTGGTTCTCTGAGCGACCAATGGGAAATGACCGTCAACACCATCAGAGATGATTTGGTTAAGTATGCTTGCATGGTGATTGGCTACCAAATGTTTTAATGCTAGTAGAATAATCTTTGTCCCTGTTGCTGCGGTGAATGTCACCTACATAATGATTAAGGAAGATGCCTCATTTGGTTTGTGTACCTATTTGCAGAAGCAACTGCTATTGAACCTGAAGTCCATCAAACAGGAGAATTCTCTAAGGTTGAGGTTTGGACAACTTTTGGTCAGCCTATTTTTCTACTTTCAAGGCTATTTCCTTGGAGTAGGTGATGTTCAATGGTCTGCTGACCAACCAATCTCCAAGAAAATTAGGGAAAGTCTTTAAGTTGTGGGAACTTCACATCTTGAGGTTTTGAACAAATACTTTGATGAATTCAAGTGGAAAATGACCTAGAGAATGAAGATTTCTGGAGATATTGCGAAGAAATATGAAGATGACATCTGCTTCACCATAAAGGTAGATGAATGCATAATGGAAGCGGTAGAACCAAGAAAGGAAGAAGTTGAACCAATGGGGTATGAAGTGATGTATGATATGTTGGATGGGTATGCCTCTACCCTGCTTGCCTCACCTCTAGATGCAAAGAAAAAGCAAACCGACACCTACTTAGAGAGGGTAACACTGGTTGAAGATCCTACACGGAAAAAGGGCAAGGCAGTGCCATCGGTATCAACACCGGTTATCTCAACAAGTCCAAAAGTGACCAAGCGATCACCTGCTAAGAAGAAACCAGAGGTGGTTCTAGCTACAGTCTTCGAGAGGAAGCGGAAGACCAAAAACAGATCATCGGAGTCAGAGAATACTGAACCAGAAGTACAGCCTAAGAAGACCAGGCAATCAAGCAAGAAAGAAAAATCTACCAGTAATGCACCTACAATGTCAACACCAATAAATATAGACATCTCTTCTTATAAACCGATGACACATTGTCAGAGAACAATCAAGAACATTAAGAGAAAGGTTCTTGATGATTTAGAAGCATATTTTGATGATTTTTCTGATAATGAGAAAGAAGAAGTAGAGTAGGAAATTATCAAATATTTGTGTGTTAATGACCGATCGCCATCTAAAATTAGATCGGTGACACTGTTGGTATTTTGGTTATGTTGATATGGTTTTGTCATTGATGTCAACACCTCTTAACACTTATCAACTCTGGCACTTTGAAGAATTGGTAACGTTCACCGGTAAACAAGTGACTTATGCACAGTCATCGGTATTTGGTACATCGACAGGATATAATGTTCACCGACACTTGGAATGGCATGGATAACACCTAGTTATGTCAAAGACATTGTTTGGACACTTTGTCTTGGAGATTTGTTCATTGGCATATTCGTGTTTGCATATTTTCTATTACCGACAAATAGGTCCAGGTTATACATTGATAGGCTTATCTATTCTAGATCAGCACGACAAGCCTTGGAGATGATTTATTATTATTGTAAATGCATCAAGCTGACATGTTGAATTGGTTATTGCATAGGTTATTATTTTACTTGTAAAATGATTTTATTGTAATATCTTTTAGAGCCAACCTACTAAAATTGGTCTTAGGTTATGTTATAAATGTAAGATCAAGTGTGGAATGTGAAGGAAGAAATAATTTGGTATATGCGAGAATAAGTAGAGCTTTACACACATACATCATTTGAAGGTTGAAGGAGGGTTTTTGTGAAGATAGTCAAAACTACACCGGTACTAAATCCAACATAGAAAGATGCTATTTTGAGTAGTACATCTTTATTGGATTTAACCATCCAATAATAGTCAGTGTGACTCTTCTTTTGTGATTAAGCAGTGAGCTCTAAGCGCTTGGCCTTTCTACATGTGTAGACCCCATTTGTATACACATACTATCTATAGTAGTATCATCTGATTGTGGGTAAGGTTTCCCACCATGGTCTTCCCCCTTACAGGGTTTTCACGTACAAAAATTGGTATTATGTGTTGTGGATGTTATTGTCTTTCTATTTCATGCATTAATCTTTACCGGTACTGCAATTAACTCATAAAACTGTCTACCATCTTAAAAGTTTGGTTTACCGATATTAAGCATTAAAGTTGGTTAAGTTGTTTTTGGTTTGAATTTATTTGACATCCGGTTCACCCCACCCCCCTCTCAGTCATCTCTAGGACCTAACAATTGGTATCAGAGCTTAGTCCTCTTTTTGCAAAAGTTTAACAGCTTGAGGAGATCCAATGTCTTCTAACTATTTCAAGAACGATAGTCCTAAACTTGATTGAACCAACTATGGAATATGAAAGATTAGGATGGAGACACATATAAATTGCATCAGAAAGGACATCTAGGAAGTTACAAAGAATAGCTATACTGTTCCTACTCATAATCAACCTAGTCCACCTACCTTGGCTAAAGATGAGGAAAATGATTGCAAAGCAAGAGAAGCACTTTTGAGCGCATTATCAGATCAGCAAATCATGGGATTGTCAGATAGGTCTACTACTAAAGCTATTTGGAATCATTTGGAAATACTGAATGAAGGAGATTCCACAGTCAAAATTGCAAAACTTGAAAGCTTTCGGGCCAGGTATGAAAATCTGAAAATGGAAGAAGATGAAAGGGTTTCTGCTTTTATGGAAAGAGTTTATGAAATTGTTTTGGGTATTAAATATTGTGGAGGAATCTTAAGTGAAGATGAAATTGTTTCAAAAGTTTTAAGAGGATTGCCACCAACATATAAAATGAAAGTTACTATTATAAATGAGTTAAGAACAATGCCTAATACATCAGTAACTAGGGATACATTGATTGGAAAACTTTCAGCTTTTGAAATTGAGGAATTTGGTCCTGTTGCTACTATAAAGATAGACTTAGCTTTTAAGGCATCAACATCATCTACACCATCATTTGAAAAGTCTGATTGGAAAGCCTTTTATGCAAGAGAACTTGAAGACAGTAGGAGAGAAAATGAAGAACTTGAAGAACTTGAAGCACTATTTGCAAGTAAAATGCCTAAAGGTCTAGTTGGAAGTAAGTATGAAGGTAAAGAACCCTTTAAATGTTTTATCTGTAATAAGATTGGTCATATGGCTTTAAGATGCCCTGATACACATGCTAGACTAAGAGAAGAAGGTAGAAGAACATACAAGCCTAACCCTGAATATCAGAGATACAGATTCAAGAAGAATAAAGATAATTCTTGTTATCTTGCTGATAAAGGAGTCACTGATGATTCTGACGATGATCCGATAGACAATGGATGGGTCTTTGTTGCTATAAGAGAAGATCACCTGACACCTATTGTTCAACCGGTAGAGTAGGCCTTGACAGCTAAAATTGAAGTTAAGGATGAATTGATCATCGTTTCAGGATGTTCACATCATATGACTAGTGATAACAGTAAATTCTTGAACTTTCAAGAATATAATGGAGGTCTAGTAAGATTTGGAGATGATAAAGCTTGTTTGATCAAAGGTAAAGGTACAATATCTCTTGATGGTAAGCATAATACTGACAATGTTTACTATGTTGAAGGTTTAAAGCATAATCTTTTGAGTGTTGGTCAATTAGTTGAAAAAGTATTTCAGTTACAATTCAAGAATGGAAAATGCAAAATTATGAACAGAACTAGTTCGGAAATTGCAATCGGTAATAAAACTAGAGGTAACATCTTTCATTTGAATAACAATGAAAAGACATGTTTGATTGCTCATATTGATAAAAGTTGGCTATGGCATAAGAGACTCTATCATGTAAATTTTGATTGCGTGGTAAAAATCAGTACTACTAAGGCAGTTAGAGATTTACCTAAGATTGTTAAGCCTCACAATCCGATATGTAAGGAATGTCAATTTGGAAAACAAGTTAGAGAATCTTTTAAAAGTATTCTAGAAAAATCCAATAATTCTCTTGAATTAATTCATACTGATTTATGTGGTCCAGCTAGAAATAAAAGTTTACAAGGTGATAGATATTTCATGCTAATCATTGATGACTATTCTAGACTGTGTTGGGTTACTTTTCTCAGAGGAAAATCAGAAGCACTTGGGAAGTTCAAACTATTCAAAGTAATGGTAGACAATGAAACTAATAAGAAAATAAAATGCTCTAAGATCAGATCAACACCTACTAATACACTTACTTTGGAGATCCAACAACATTCACTGGCAAGCAAGTAAACTATGCAACAGTTACTGGTATATGATTCACCGGCAGGATATATTGTTCACCGGTACCTAGAATGATATGGAAGACACTTGGTAATGTTGAAGACATCATGTGGACACTTTATTTTGAAGAAATAATCATTGTTATATTCATATTTGCATATTTGCTTTTACCGACAAATAGGTCCAGGTTATCTAGGGTTACACCGACAGGTTTATCTTTTCCAGATCAGCATGGCACGCTATGGAGATGATTTATTATTGTTGTAAATGAATTAAGATGACATGTTCAATCAGTTATTTCATTAGATATTATATTGTTTGTAAAATGTTTTATCGTAATATCTTGTAGAGCCGAACTACTAAAATTGGTCTTAGGGTATGGTATAAATGTAAGATCTTATTTGTAAGATCAAGTGTGGAATGCGAAAAAGAATTAAGTGAAGGTATATGCAAGATCAAGAAGGGATATACATGAAGACATCATTTGAAGGTGAAGTTAGGTTTTTGTAGAAGCATATCAGCATTACACCAATACTGAATCCAGCATATGAAGATGCTATTTTGAGCAGTACATTCTTATTGGATTTAACCATCCAATTGTAGTTAGTGTGCCTCCCATTTTGTGATTGAGAAGTGAGCTCTAGGATATTGGCCTTTTTGCATGTGCAGACCCCATTTATGTACACTTACTATCTATAGTAGTATCATCTGATTATGGGTAAGGTTTCCCACTATGGTTTTTCCCCTTATAGGGTTTCCACATACAAATATTGGTGTCATGTGTTGTGGATGACTTTATGTTTATGTTTCATGCATTAATCCTTACCTGTATAACAATTTACTATTAACACTATCTATCGGCATACTTAACTAGTTTACCGGTATTAAGCATTAAGCTGGTTAATAAGTTTTTGGTTTGAATTTATTTGACAATTGATTCACCCCCCCCCCCCTCTTAGTTGTCTCCAGGACCTAACAGACACTATTGATGTGGATGCATTGGATGTTGAGGATATCACTCCAGACACAAAGAAGGAGAAACAAGACAAGGAGAAAGCAAAGAGAGAGAAACAAGACAAGGAAAAGGCTAATAAAGAGAAAGTGGAGAAAGAGCAAGTGGCAAAAGAAAGGTAAGATGAAATAAAAAGGAAAGAGGAAGAGAAAAAGAAAGAGGAAGACAAGATAAAAGAGGAAGAGAAAAAGAAAGAGGAGGAGAAGAGGAAAGAAGAGGGGAAGAAGAAAGAAAAGGAGAAGAAGAAAGGAGAAGACAAAAGGAAGGAAGAAGAAAGGAAGAAGGAGGAAGAGAAGAAAAAGAAGGAAGAGGACAAGAAAAAGGAAGAAATGGAGAAGAAAACACAAGAAGGAGAACAAAATAAGAAAAAAGAGGAAAATAAAAGAGTAGTAGAGGAGAAGGAAGCTGAGAAAGCCAAATAAGCAGAGACTCCCAACGAAACCGGTGGTCAAATCAAAGCGGTTGACACCACCAGTCCCATTGACCTTCAATCTATAGATGAATCGAAGTTGCTTCAAAGCATAAAGCTTGCACAGGAAAGATTGGAAGCATTGAGGAGAAAGAAGGAACAAGATGTCATTCAAACTTCTATTAACACCCTCACAAGTTTGATCCCCAGTACTAACCTCCCCAGTACCAATTCCTCTTTAGCTAAGCTTAAACTTCTTTGCACTGTAGTGGAGGACCAAGTACAATGCTAAGAAGATGTTGTTGCAACCACTACCAAGAAGAACCATGAAAAGGCAGTCAACACTGCCTTAGTCAAGAAACTGAATTAGCTTAGGTCACAACTTCTAAAGTAGCAGAAGGATATCAGTGGTGCTATGGATGAGGGAAAATTGCTATTGAGTAAAATTTGGCAACCCCATCTATTCTGTGATGATGTGCTCAAACAGAAAGATAAACTCCAATAGGAGTTCCAAGCATACATCAAAAAATTTGAGATGCCCTATGATTCATTTGCTACATATGGGCAAACAATCTATCATTATCAGCTGCAGACTGCCAGGTGGAATAAAAAATCTACAACCAAGCAAAAGATTTGTAGGAGCTTCAACTGGTCTTATTACCCAGACTACAAATTCTTCAGAAATGTTTTCTCATTTTGGAAGCCATCACGGTAACTCAAGAGATGAGTACCATTGATGCTATGGAAGAAATGGTATTCCAGATGTAGACAAAAAGTGGGGTTGCTACCTCATTACTTGAGTCATGGTCATTGGCCATGAAAACTTTTATACAGGATTTTAAATCTGTTTTTGATAAGTTTTATTCTTTATTGTCATAAAAATTTACTCAATTTTTAATGATAATGAGTAACATGGGATATTCTGCATTACTTTGTCATTGTTGGCAAAGGGGGAGTAGTATTTAAATTTTTTGTGAATTTTACAATTTCATGTATACTTTCATGTTACCACTTTGGGGGAGTAGTATACATTGTAATTTCTGCAAAAGGGATAGTGTATATGCTTAGGGGGAGTAATTTTGATTATGGCATATTTTTGTTGTAAAAATAGTTGGATGTCAAAAATTTCCTAAGTGTTACCATCAATGCCAAAGGGGGAGATTGGTGGAATTTTTATGATGTTTTGTTTGTCATTGATGGACACACACTTTCTTAATGTATGAGTTATGCTCAACCGGTAATTGTTCCAACCGGTATTATGTACTATAGTCTTTAGACTATCGGTGTTTTGCAAAAGATGTTTACCAGTCACAAATTCACTGAAGACCTCAAGCACTATGGATAACCCAAGTGGTATGAAGACCTCAAGTGGTTCAAGGATCTCAAGTGGTATGAAGGAACAAAGTGGTAGTTAACATTTTCCCATCTTCATTTTTCACAACCGGTAATCGATATATTGTATGAACTGATATTACTTTGTGATGAGTTACCAACTGGTATTTCTGTGATGAATCATCATCCATCGACACTTTGGAGGTGATTTTGTGCCATGTTACCTAATAACTTGTAGTTTAATCATATTGGATCAACATGAAATAAGTTTCCTTAATAAGGACATCATGTCTAGGGTTTGTATATATATGTAAGTGATGTATGATGTATGAGAAGGTAATGTGCGATCTTTGCAAAGAAGATTAGGCCTATGTAGAGTGTGGAGACATTGAAGACTGAAGTAATGTTGAAGTGCATTAACAATGAGCTATGAAGGATCTAAGCAAGCATACTGTGCTAATATCTAGATCACCCACTTATTGATTACTCATATCTTTGACAAGTCTGAAACCCTTAACCGGGTAGGCCTAGCAAAGCCTTTGTAAATCCTCTAACAAGGTGGTTCACAACTATGGATCTGAAATCCTCTCACAAGGTAGTCTTTAACAGGACTTATCTCCTAATAGAGATCTAGATTCCTAACAGGAACTATTCTGGTGAAGAACATTGTATGACCTTAGCTGGTCTGACCTTAACAGATCTGGTTTCTATTCTGCAGGTAATTACTTGTGAGTTTCTACTCACCGTGGTTTTTCCCATTTGGGTTTCCACGTCAAATATCTTGTGTTATGGTAATTGTGGTTTTGTGGGTGAATTCTTTATTTTCTATTTGGTTTGCATTTATCCTAACCGGTTTATTAGTGAGTCTTTTATACCAGTTATCTGCTAAACTGTTTAGAAGTTTGAGTACTATATTTTTTGGTATACTAATTCAGCCCCCCTCTTAGTATTCATCAGGGCCATGAGAGAGAGAGAGAGAGAGAGAGAGAGAGGAATACAATGAATAATAAGATATCAAAAGATAATATATATCAATATACATGTACATGTACATACACATATACATAGAATACACATAAAATATCAAAAGATAATCACATACATACATATTATATATATTATAAACATACATATATGTATACATACGTCATACACATATTATATACATATACATACATATGTGCATGTGCATATATATACATATACATACAATATCTACATATATACATATTATACATATACATATATGTATACACACACACATTTTAAACATACACATTAATTTATTTATGTTAGAGTATCATAGGAAGAACCGCGTACGTGGTATTTTCTCCTTAGAACCGCATACATGGTGCTTATTCAAAAGAAATCCCTATACATGGTTCTTATTCAAAAGAAACCCCATACGTGGTTCTTATTCAAAAGAAACCTAGCACATGCTCTTGTCTATTTAGGCTTGTGAATAGGCTTGGATGACAAACCTATGGTTTGGAAGTTTGATTTTCCTCCATTTCCCTTCTTTTTGATGTGTTTTGTTTTCTGAACTTGGTTTCTCGACTTTGTCATCATCAGGTTTACATTTCATCAAGTGGGTATTTCTGAAATTTCCACCATATTTTCACCCATCTTTTGAGCTTTCTAACCATATAAATTTTTTAAAATTTGAACAAAAATAATATTATTATTGAATTTCTTTTACCATTGTCTCCATAGTTCTCAAAGACATACGTGTACCATTTTTTTAATAAATTTTGATCTACTTATCCAAACTTAAAAAAAATATACATTATTGTAGTGCACTTGATTATTTACAATTTAAAAAAAAAATTATTTTCGATTGTTATGGTGCAAGTTATGCTTCATGCACAAATAGGTACCTAATTTTCAGGATGTGCTCAATTGGAAAAGTCATTAAAAAAGGAATACTAAACAAAAAATTAAAAACAAATACACAAATTCTAGTGCTCACTCTTAACTATCTTTCTACCAAAGGATTTGTCAAAATACTAAATCTAACTATGACTAATTTGATGTGCATGTTAGACATTGTGTTGTGTTTTATAGAAAAAATAATGGTTTTTTTTAGAGCGCAAATGATTTGACTACCTTAATCTTATCCAATTTTGAAAAAAAATAGTAGTTTGGAGACTAGATTCAAAGTACTACAATCTTTTCTCTTTGAGTATCTTCATATCTTGAGTGGATGACTCTCAACTTTCTCCTCCAAGTTCAAGTTTACTTGAATTCATAAAAAAGTGTCCACTTATACCCCCTTTTTGCACACCATCTTGGTGCACTTACCCTGGAGGAATCTCTCTTGGTTATTCAAGTAGAAGTAAATAATACTGGTGTTATAACAAAAGAATGAGAAAAATTGTTGAAAGTGCTAATGTGAAGGTTGATGAAAGAAATGAGAGACAAATGAGATCTTGGGGATATAATTCAGATGATGAAGATGTCAGTACAAATAAAGGGAAGCAAGTGCAGATTGGTCTGGAAAAGACAAAGAATCAAGAAGTTGCAAATACAGATGAAAGAGCTCAAGAGCCTAAAATTTGAAGAAAATCCACAAATTCTGAGGTATGTGAGATTGAATCAATCAGAGAATCTGATTATTGGTGATAAGAATAATGGTGTGATGACTAGAAGAAGACTTGCTGAAGAAATTTGTTTGATTTCAAAGATTGAGCCCAAAAATGTTGATGAAGCATGTAGAGATGAGAATTGGATTAAAGCTATGGAAGAAGAACTTAATCAAATTAAGAAGCATGAGACATAGGAACTTATTCCTAGACCTAAGGATAGAAATGCAATTGGGACTAAATGGGTTTTCTGAAATAAATTGAACATGAACAGGGTGAAGTGGTTAGAAACAAAGCTAGAATTGTTTGTAAGGGTTACTGTCAAGAAGAAGGAATTGATTATGAGGATAATTTTTCTTTGGTAGCTAGAATCGAAGTTGTTTAGATTATTTATTGCATATGTTTCTTACAAAGATTTCAAGGTTTATCAGATGGATGTCAAATCAACCTTTTTTAATGGTGAGTTGGAAGAAGAGTATACATTGAGCAACCAAATGGATTTCAGTTGATAGAAAAGGACACAGTTTGTAGGTTGAAGAAAGCATTGCATGGATTGAAGTAAGCCCCTAGAGCCTGGTATGCCAGATTGGATAAATATTTGATGAAGCTTAAATTTAATAAAGGTATTTCTGATAGTAATCTATGTTTCAAGATTGATCAGGATAAAATTTTGATTGTTGACATTTTTGTTGATGATATTATTTTTGGTGGAAATGATTGCTTGTGCAAATTTTTTTCTAAAGATATGCAAAATGAATTTGAGATGTCTTTGATTGGTGAAATGAAATTATTTTTGGGATTGCAAATTATCCAGTTGGATAAAGGTATCTTCATATCTCAGAGCAAGTATGTGAAGAAATTGTTAAAACATTTGGTTTGAATGACTCAAAACCTATTAGTACACCTATGGTGATTGGATGTAAGCTGAAAAAGAAAGATGATTCTCCAAAAGATAATCAAACCAAATATAGATCTATGATTGGTGGTTTCTTGTACTTGAATTAGAATAGACCTGATATTATGAATGTTGTATGTGGGTAAGTGCAAGAAGTTGAGTCCACCTAGTGTGGAAGTTTTTCAGTTAGAAAAAAATGGCAAATCGCCTAGAGTGCATGAGAAAAGAAACAAAATCCCATTATGGTTTGGGATCCCAAGCCAAAATTGTAAATGGGATCTTGTTTTGCTTCAAGAGTTAGAGCCTAAATCTAAGAAATGGGATCCTATTTCAAAAACATAATGGGATCGCGTTTCAAAAACAAAATGAGATCCCATTTTTCTTTTATTTTTTATTTTTTATTTTATTTATTTACTAAAAATAATCTATATATATACATGAAATATAACGTTAATGTGACTTAAACTTTAAGTTATATTTCATGTATATATTGGCAGGATGTTTGAGAGTGGTTTCAAATCTCTAGGAGTTATAATGTAAATTCTAGATTTTAGAAGATCTTATAAATTTTTAGATAGTCAAATTTTAGTAATCAATAGTTCAACATTTTCTAGCTCTCTTTATCTTAATCTCTTTATCTTCCTTGATATCTAGACTCATCTCTTTCCATATCTATGTTGGCAAGATGTTTGAAAGTGGTTTCAAATTTCTAGGAGTTATAATGCAAATTCTAGATTTTAGAAGATCTTATAAATTTTTCAGACAGTCAAATTTTAGTAATCAACAGACTCCTATTAGCATTTTCTAGCTCTCTTTATATTCCTTGAGCTCTAGAATCATCTCTCTCGATAGAACTCTTCCTCTATCCCCTCTCTACCTCTATATCTCACTATTTTCTCTCTCTATCCTGAAATATAGACCTATCTCTCTATCTCTCTCTCACATCCCTAACTCTCTACTCTGTCTTCTCTCTCTCTACACACCTCCCCTCACTCCCTACCTACCTCTCTTTCTATACATATATAGTTATCTCTCTCCACGTATATTTATCACCCTCCCTACCAACTTATCTTTATCTATAGACATCTCTCTCCCAATCGATCTCTGCCTCTCTCTCTTTGTCCATCTCTACCTCTCCACGCCTCCCTCCTTCCATCTGTACTTTTATCTCCCCTCTATCACCTCTCGACCTATATATCTCACTCTCTCCTTTCTCTCCCAAAATATAGACCTATCTCTACCTCTCTCTCACATCCTTAACTCTTTACTCTCTATCTCATCTATCTCTACACATCCCCTCACTCCCTACCTACCTCTATTTCTCTACATATGCCTATCTATCTCTCTAAATATCACTCTCTCCCTCCATACCAACATATCTCTCTCTCCACCCCTCCCTCATTCCCTCTCTACTTTTATCTCCCTTCTATCCCCTCTCTAACTCTCTATCCCACTCTAGAAAGAGGTAAAGATATAGGTGGGGAGGGAGAGAGATGTAGGTTGAGAAAAAGGTAATAGAGAGAGAGTAGGGAGAGAGTGTGATTGATATAAGTGGTAAGGGAAGGTTTGGGAGATAGAAGAAAAAATATAAATGGAGGTCTTGTAGGGAGGGAGATATATATATCTAGAAAGAGAGAGAGGAAGAGGGGAGATAGTGATAAGTTGAGAGGGATAAAATAGATAGAGGTGGAGATGAAAGGAGAGAGATAGAGATAGGTGATATATACAAAAGTGGAGGGGAGACTTGGAGTGAGGGAGACAAGGAGAGGTATTTAAAGAGAGGTCAGGTAGATAGAGATAAGTAACTAGAGAGAGAGAGAGTATGGAAATGGAAGGAGGGAGGGAGAGATATAAAGGGAGAGAGAGGTGAGATAAATAGTATAATGGAGGGAAGGAGGTAGAGAATTAGGGGAGATAAAAGTAGATAGGGATGGAAAGAGAGGTACGTAGAGAGAGGAAGAGGGTAGAGAAAAAGAGCTCAAGGGAAGATAGATACCGATATCTAGAGACAAGTGATAAATACATAAAGGGAGAGGGGAGATAGATAGTAAATATAGATGGGTACTAGATAGAGAGGTGGATTAAAGAATACTTCTCCTTACCTCCCTCTCTTTGAGTACCTCTCCTTGTCTCCCTCACTTAAACTCCCCCCTCCAATTTTGTATATCTCACCTATCTCTATCTCCTTCCTGATCCACCTCTCTTTATCTATTTACCCCCTCTAAACTTATCACTGTCTCCCCTCCTCCTCTCTCTCTATTCATACATCCCTCCCTCCTTCCCTCCACCTCTCTACTTACCCCTCAATAAGATCTCCTAAAGGGTCATATGGTGTATTAAGGGATCATATGGTATTCTAACACATGTGTGGCCCCTTAGCACCTCATATGACCCCTCATGACACCATATGACTATTTTTAACATCTTGTAATGTCAAAAATATTATTCCTTGTGATTGATGTGATAAATGACACCTTCCTCTATGTCATCAGAGGTATTTTCCATCCTGTCCTTTTGTCCACTTAAACCATCCTTGTCAGCTCTGATCGAAGTATCACCAATGCTACCAACTTGTCATCTTCAGGGACACAAGCTCAATGTGGAGATGTCCACACAACATGCTAACATGTCATGAATCTGATAGTCTATGGTTGTTTTTTGAGTATTATTCCTATATCTGGAAGGAATCATAACACCTTTGTATGCACACACCAACATTAGGTTTCCTTCCAGAACCTTTATCTATCAATTTTTAAGGCATTTGGAAGGATTCTCTTGGAAAGCTGATAATATTTGGTAGATTGAATCTCTTGGAGGTTATATTTAGACAACATTCTACAAGAATTACTATTTTTTTAGCATTTCAAGCACTCTACGCCTACACTTCCAATAATCGTTTATGGAAGGGGAGTTTCCTTGATCCATCTCTTTCATTTTGTAATATTTTTACCAGTCTCTTGTTGCATATTTTCAATTATCTTTATCACTTTATTATTCCTATGGTGTCTTGGGTTATCTATGTAGGTGGAAACACCTAAATGGGGGTTTGACTTAGGCAGGCTCAAAACACAACCCCTAACATTTTCTCTCTTGCATATGTGTAGGTACATCATCGTGAGGAAGAGATTAACTTGCGAGTGGCTTCATAACATGGACCATGTGTAACATTCTCTCATTCCTTTTATATCTTGGTTTAGTCTCATGTTCAGTGTGGTCACTTTATTTTAATACCTTTTTATCAATCAATACATTATGTCAATGCATCCAGAGCTTTTTGCTCAGGCCCCACACTTCATTCGTATAGGACGATAAAATGTCATGCTGGTGTTCCATCTCTACATGCTCATCGTAGGGATAGAGGCTTAGTGGAGCTGTCTAGAGAGTCCTATCAACTTTTTAACACTTTAGAATAACTTTGATATCTCCTAGCTCATTTTAGCCCCAGTTCGAGGAGGTATTAGAGGGATAATTTATTGTTGAGGATCCATCATCGTTGAGGCATCAAATTTCCTCTACTACATTTTGGTGAGCCTGACATGAAATATTTTTCTTTTTCCATTATGCATTTATCATTTAAGTGTATTGCATAAATCTAAAAATCTATTTAAAAAAAAAGCAAAAAAAAAAAAGCATTTGCATCTAACTTAAACCAGCTTTATCATTCCAACTTTTTTGTGTCCCTATGGTGTGGTATTGAATGTCGTATAGTTCATCTATGAGCTTTATGACTTAGACTACAATAGGAGTTGTGGTTAGGAGGTTTTCCAGGAGGAGTTTTCCCCCTGATCGTTACAGTCCTCCTTTACCTGACATGATGAACAAGGATCCTCTCCTTGATTGGAATGAGTTTCTCATTTCCTGTACTCTTAGGATCCCTTTCATGGGTGGTTCTTCAACTGCTAGTTCCCAAAATAATTCCCCAATGAATTCTCTACTAGCTTCTTCACCTATTGTTGACCATGATTCTGTTGTCACTATCAAATTTGACCAAAGTCAGTATTTAGAGGAGAACCTAAGAGACTTTGAAGGGCTTCTTAATTGAGAGAATGTTCTCCCCCAAGAGGGGAATGCATTTAATACCCTAAGGGATATGCTCATCTTAGATAAGAGAGCCCTAGAGATGCTAAGATCATTGTCCATGATTGTGAAGAGTCATGTACCCCTAGTAAATGCCTCTCCTTAAGATGATCAATGAGATGTTTGTGGTTCCCAGTTGAGTGTCGACATACCTAGTTTGTCAGTGTATATGGTCGACCCTGGGCCCACTATTCATGATATCAATGCCTCTACTACTCCATTGGGTTATATGGGTCTATCTAGTGGCTCAACCTTCACTTTCGATATGGCTCAGATATCTATAGTTAGCACTAGTGCTACAACTATTGGTGGCATTGGTCCTTCTAGAGGTTCTAGTGGAGGTGGCGGTAGATCTCGCCCACCTCCACCTCCTTTGCCTTCTAATCCTATCCTGAATACAATCTTGCAGAACATGGGGTAGTTGCAGTTACAACCGATGAATTTAGCCTCTTCTTTTGGCCAATCATCTTGCCTACATATTACAGGAAGATCCCCCTAGATATCACCATTCTAAACACTATCCTTCCTACTGCTACTCGATCCTTGAAGTTTGATAGGTTCAATGGTGATGGGGACCCAAACGTGCATATAGATTCCTTCATGACTATGTGTAGTAACTACTATAGTCTGGACTTTGTTCTGCTGAAGTTGTTCTCACATTCCCTCAAGGGCACAATGTTAGAATGGTATAGCTCCTTACTTGACCATTCTATCCCTACCTTTGATCAACTTATGGATCTCTTTCTTAAGTGGTTTTAGGAGAACATTGGTAGTAGGGGACTTACTATTGTTGACCTTATTCATTATAAATAGAAGCCTACTGAGAAGATAACAGATTTCATTTCGAGGAATCAAGCTATCTCCACTAAGATCCCCTTTGGTCTACTAGACAGTGTTCTACAAAGGATGTTTATCAATAATGTGTAGCTGACATTAAGGGGAAAGCTATCCCTTGATTTATATCAGAACTTTGCAAACATGTGATTTGCTCTTATGGATTATTATCACACTATGTCATAGTTTGGAGATTCCATTTCAAACCCTCGTGGTGAGTCCTTTGTATGTACATCAACGGAAGGGTATAAAAGAATAAAGCAGTAGCTAATGTCATGGTTGTTCCTTCAACAACTACCAAACAAAGCTCGCAACAAAATATAGTCTTCACCAAGTTGAATGAATATTACTTAAGCATAATGCAACAGTTGTTGAAAGATAACCTCATCACCCTTCCAGAAATTAAACCACTATTTGATAGTCAACCCTACCCTTGTTGGTATGATGGATTGAAGTTTTTCCATTATAACCATAATCCTGGCTATGACACTGAGTGGTGTTATCATCTTTGACATGCTGTCCAAGACCACATCGACAGTGGTGCAATTAAGGTGGATGCGAAAGAACAAATCAAACAAGTTTGTTGATAAAACAAACAACTTGCAGATTTACACCGATCCATTCCCTTCGCATTCAGAGAATTTCATCTCTATAGTGGAACCTTCTTCAGATGATGGTCCATATTTGAATATAGTCACGATCACTCCCATTAGCTCACCCCTGGCCAAGAAGGGGAAGGTGTCTAATTTTTCATTGTTATTTACATCTCTGGATGACCTGTATTGTGGAGAGCCTACTCCCCTTTATGTCCCCACCAAGTTAAATGGTCAAACTGTCACATGAGTGATGGTTGATCCATCGAGAAGAGTCAAGGTTATCACAAAGGATACTCTCTTTGTGAATAGTTGGCATAGGGAAATGTATGATGATTGTCGCACAACCTTGAGGATGCATTATGAGTTTTCTATCTGTCCCTTGGGTAGTATCACCTTGACGATTCTCGTATGGCCTATGGTGATGTCCTCTATTTTCATGATCATCCCCAAGTCAGACCTCTTTGGAGTTAAGCTTGGTGTCCCTTGGTTTATTTCCATGGAGGTAGTCCCTTAAGTTATCCACAAATATCTAAAGTTTCCCCATGAGGGCATGGTGCATGTCATCCAGGACACTAGATATCGACCCCTGATTTCCCCCAGGATTTTTTTCATTGGACCACTTTTGGCCTACTCCAGTGGGGCCTATGCTTCCCCATGGTGATCTAATGTACCATGTTAACTATCAATATAAGATGGGGGAGGTGGCCCCTACATCTGTGTAGCCTAGTGTTTTGTTTTTGCCTCCAAAATCGACCCCTCCATCAATTTCGGTCTTGGAGTTGATAGTGCCTCATGTCTCCTCAACGTCGAGGGCCGAGGCTCAACCTGATCCCTTGAATAGACCTTTGTTTCCACCTAGGACTGCACCACCTCCACTAGTGTTTGTTGTTCCTATGATGATACCTAGTGCAGCCAAGGGAAAGGAACCTATACTATCGAGGTTCATGGTTCGCCCTCCCATAGAGCTCTTGATCATGACTGATATTCCTTGGCCCTCATTATGAGAAAGTGATCTTCTTGTGTTTATTTGTCTTTTCTTGCACCTTCCTCATAGCCAACATTGACATCATTTATTTCTCTAACCACTCCTCAAATGAAATGAAGTCAGGTGCCCATTGTTGTGCATGTGGTGCCTTTCCAAGATGCACCTCCTATTTCATCAGATTGACCTTCTCCAATCCTTGACACAATTTCAGAGGCCTCTCCTTTGGAGAATGATTCTCTTGAATACTCCTTGGCTTCGATTGGTTCTCCTCACCTCCATCAGAATCAACATGTGTGCGAGCATAATTTTTTTGATGGGCTAGAGCTCGAGAGAGTGATGTTGCCTTGCAGTCTGCTGGTGTGGCCCCAACACCTAGTTCTCTTACTTCAGTGCCTATCCCTTTAGTTGCTTCTATATCTGCATCTGTTTAGGTCTCTCTCTCTGTCACCTTAGGGGATTTCAATCAACCTCCCCCTAAGAGGGTGCAGGTCTTCATCGCTCCTTCCCTCAAGCCTCCTCTTATCACTTCTTTGGAGGATATACCTCCCTTGTCCTGACCACTTAATATGTTGCACTTTGAGGTAGTTCCTAGCATAGCTCTATCTACCCCACCTATTTTTCCACCACTCTAGCATTCAAGTTTTCATGGGATCATTTAGCCTGGTATGGTTGATAGGAGGCCTGACACTCCTTTTCCGTGTAAGAAAAAATTCAAACAAGGCCTTGTCTAAAAGTTTTGATGACGCAAGTCTTTGCAGGTATGTTCCTCACCCCTTCCTTTGCATGTCTTAATGCCTGTTGTTTTGCCTATCTCTGTGTGCATGATCAAGAAGGCCCTACCTTCTCTCAAATTTGTTACAGACCCTCTTCTAGATGTCGACAATCATGTTCTTTTTTCTTCTTCTCCAAGTGAGTCACCTTCTTGCTCCTTGAAAGCCTACACATTTTCCTGTTTGGAGGATATCCCAACCTTGTCTATGATCTTCATGCAATCATTGACACTTACCTCCTCCGAGCCTGTAGATGAAGATGTTGGTATTGATTCATCTCTTTCTCTCATTGCTAGTGAGGCACTTGGTACAACCCTTATGATAATCCCTCTCTGATCTCACCCCCTTCTTCATATGATCTAGATTGGGAGGACGAGGCTCTCCTCAAGGATGATAATCTCCTATAGTATGATCCCCTTCTAAGGGCTGATCATTATGATTTTTATCTGTCCTCTACATATGTTTTCATGTATGCATGACTGTGTTCCCCCATTCTTGTTTTACTTGTTTGTTCCCTTCCGTAGGACCCATGTTATTCTATTGGTACTTGGATATGGGAGGTTGACTATCTTTATCCGTTGTGATCCCCTGAAGTACCCGAGTTACTACATAGGTACTTGAATACAAGGGATTTTTTATCATACACATTCCTTTATTTATCTATCTACTTCTTCTATTTGTCGTGTATTTATTTTTGACATTCATGAATGATGCAAAGTGTTGGGGGATGCTTTGCCTTTTTCCATGTTAACTCAATTTTTTATTTTTATTTTCATTTCCTTTTCTAGTTGATTTTTCATGCTTGCCTAGGTGGGGGCCAAAACACTTGGTCTTTTTATTTTCCAAGATCACCTAGGTGGGGGCAAAAGACACTAGAACTATTCCAAAGATTTCCTACATGGGGTCCAAACCATTCTTGCCTTTTCTCTCTTGTTTTGTTTTGTAGGGGCCAATCTACTACTTACCAAATTTATCTTCCCTACCGCATGGCTATCTAGCATGTCACTACCCATGCTGACAAGTTTATCTCCTATCTACCCTATTGCATGGTTATCTAGCATGTCACTATCCATATTGTCAATCATATCACCTTATCGTATGGTTATCCATACTGACATATCATACCCTATCGTATGGCCATCTAGAATAACACATCTTGCCACCCATACCAGTGTATCTTATATCAATGATGGCTATTTATCTCATATATCTCTATAACTAGGGGCTTTCCTCCAAGGTGAGGTTTGTTTTTGTTACATTATCTTATCCTTTCCTTTACCTTACCATCCATTAGGATAGTCTACAACCAGCATTTTTGTGATGTACCAAGTATCAATATCTATTCCAAATCTTAATATCATTTTGCTAGGGGCAACCTCATTTGATCAACGAAAATTTGCTTCCCTGTCACGACTTTTCTTTCTCTGTATCTTCCTCTACTTTAGCTTTGCATCCCTTGACAAGGGAATGCTTGCTAAAGTGGGGGTAAAATGTAATGTAAAAAATCTTATCCCTTGTGATTAATATGACAAACGGTACCTTCCTCTATGTCATCAGAGGTTGAGCTTCTGTATCTTGTCCTTTTGTCCACTTAAACCATCCTTGTTAGCTCGGGCTGAAGTATCAACAATCATGCCAACCTATCATCTTTGAGTACATAGGCATGGCACAGAGACATCCACATGATGTTCTAGTGTCCTATGAATGTGACAGTTCACAGGTGGTCACTTGAGTGTTATGCTTGCACCCGAAAAGAATTGTAACGCCTTTATATGTGCCTATCGATGTTGGGTTTCCTTCTAGAACCTTTATCTATCAATTTACAAGGCATTTAGAGGGATTCTGATGGCAAGTTGATGATATATTTCATTGTGAAGCTCTTGGAGGTTATCTTTGGACAATATTCTGCAAGCATTACCATTGTTGCGACATTTCAAGCATTCTATGCCAACACTTCCAACAATAATTTATGGAAGGGGAGTTTCCTTGATCCCTCTCTTTCATTTTCCAATATCTTTTACCAATCTCTTGTTGCATCTTTTCAATTATCTTTATTAGTTTATTATTCCCATGGCTTCTTGCGTTGTTTGTGGAGGTGGAAACACCAAAACGGGGGTCTGATTTAGGCAGGCTCCAAAACAGTGTTGGTAATTGACACTCATTGGATTCATATGCTGTCATTGATGGAAAAAAGATTCTATTAAAGGCATATATCGGTAGATAACAACATTTGGATGCATACTCTGACAGATACCTATTGGCATTTTGGAACTAAGTTGTCATTGATGTCAACCAGTGGAGATTGAGCATGAAGGATGGTTGCTTGTTTATGATGAAGAGGTAGAATGTTAAATCTTGTCTCACATCCCCATAAGTGAAGATGTGCAACCAGTACCAGATGCTCTACCAGTTAACAGAAGGAGAGCTAAGGTTCTTACCAATATGTGTTTGCCAAACCGACTACATGTTGATAGGCAATGTCTTGATTGGTGTGATGTCATGTGAAGCTGAGGTGGCAAGTGTGTTGTGGTTGGTGAAGCTTCATCGACAAGGTTGATGAAACAAATATTCACCATTAATTGAGGAACCACAAATCAAGGGATTTTATTTGACTGATTGTGGCTCGAGGAAGAAAAAATGACAGAGGAAGATCAAGAAGCAGTTAGTGCCTGAATCAAGGCAAAGGAAATCTAATTCAGGATGTGCTCATAAAGGAAACTTTTCAAACACTTTACGTATTGTCTGACTTCATGATAGAAGATCTGATACGTGATTGCCACTTTGAGAAAAACATGCATTGGATAATGAAAACCATGTGCAGATGTAGTCTTCGAGGATAGGTGATTGATCCAAGAAAGGTGGGATTGGATCTCATGAATATTGTGTTGAAAAGAGAAAACACTAATCGCTTAGGTTTTTGAATTGCATTCTGGTGGGAAAATAGACTATAAGAAATGGGAGCTCAGGATAGGGAAAGAGTTGATGCTATGAAGATTGAGGGGTGAAGAGAAGAGAGTGGGAGCAAGGAGAAAACTTTAGAAGGTGATCTGAGTAAGTTGCATAGTGAGAGAGTAAATAAATCGGTGAGAAAATTCTACCAACAATATCATAGTCAAGCATTTGAACTTGACAAGCAAGGTCTAGAAGAGCAGGTAGCATCCTAGTGTGATATAGTGTGTTGAGAGAGGCAATGTATGAAAGGGAGAGAAATATAATAGAGAGTTAATTGATTCAAGAGTTATAGAATTCATTTGCAATAAGAAGTCTTAATTTTATTTAAATAGGATTTCAATATACATCACCAAGTTGAAGCTTGGTGTAGAGGTTGGTGCTCCTTGGGTTGGTGCCCTAAAAGGTGTAGGGGTTGGTGCTCCTTGGGTTGATGCCCAGAATATTTGTAATTTGGTGTTTTACCTATGAAGCTAGATTGGAGTAGTAGTCTCCAGCAGCTCTTCTCACTGAGGTTTTTCCCATATTGGGTTTTCCTCGTAAATCTGGTGTTGTGAATCTCTTGTGTGTGAATGATATTTTGTTCTTCTCTCTTGCTTTACCGGTATGACTGTTTAGTGGTTAAGGAAATAGTTGATTGCCTGAAATCAGATTGGTAAAGACAATAAGTTAGTAACCATTAATTCAACCCCCTCTTAGTGGTATTCTGTGTTCAACAATTGGTACCAGAGTTAGGTTCCTAGTTATCTTTAAACCTTGGGTAGATTCTAGACTTTGAGCACAATGGCAAGAAGTGAGTCTGCTTCCTCAAAATCCCCCATGTTTGATGGATCCAACTATGCCTTATGGAGCAGAAGAATGAAGACCTATATTTCATCTCTTGGTTTTGATGTGTGGATGTCGGTCAGGAATAGGTATGCCATTCCCAATACTCCTCCAATTGATCCAGATGCAAAAAAGGAGTATAAGAATAATGAAAAGGCAAAAGATGTCATCTTGAGTGGACTATCCAATAATGAATTTGTCAAAGTCATGCACTATCTTTCAGAAAAGAAGACATGGGACAAATTGTAGAGGTTGTTTGAGGCAGATGCAAAGGTCAAGGAAGCCAAGTTGCAAATGTTGAGGAGCCAACTTGAAAGCATCAAGATGAAAGATGATGAAAAGATTGCAGACTATCTTCATAGACTTGATGAAACTATGAATACTATTCGAGGACTTGGAGAAGAGATCACAGAAGAGATTCTTGTCAAAAATATACTTAGATCCCTCACTCCCAAATATGATAGTAATGTGTCAGCCATAGAAGAAGCCAAGGATTTGAAGACTTACAATGGATGAACTATTTGGCTCCCTGACAACCTATGAGATGAGAACAATCGGTGAGACTTCCACAAGGAAAGAAGCAGCATTCAACATCACCAAAAAGGGCAAAGAAGCTGTTACTCATAAAGAATCTAGTGAAGACTCTGATGTTGAAGTAGAAAACTTTGTTAGAAAGCTCAAAAGAGGATGTGGCTAGTACAAGGGAAAGCTACCACTTAAATGCTTCAATTGCGGGAAAGTAGGACACTTCACTACAAGTTGTCATCACAAAGAAGCTAGTGGAGATGAGTCAAGAGAGTTCAGAAGATCTATCGGCAAAGACAGAGATAGGAATGACTACCAGAAAGGAATAAGAGGCTACCAGAACCAAAACAACTTATATACCATTGAGGATGACACAATAGATGATGAAGATCCATTAGAAGATGATGACAATGAGAATGACAGAAAAGTAATTCTTTTCATGGCACTCGATAGACCTACTGATGAAGATGAGGAAGAAGAGGATATTGAGACTGAAGTGGATTTGGAAAGTGAACTTATTAGTGCACTTGAAGAATTGAGTAAAACAAGAAGAGAACTCAAGAGGGTTAAGCTTGTTACAGTAGATGAACAAGATCTCTTGAAGTAGTCTCTGGAAGAGTCTGGTCAAATCATATCTAACTTAAAACTACAGCTGGAAGAAACTAAGAGGATCAGTGAAGCTACAACCCTTGATCTGACAAAGAAAGAAAATGAGCATCAAGAGATGGAAGCAGAAATAATAAAGCTCAGGAAGGAGCTTGAAGAAAGCAATGAAGAAATAAAAATAAGTATAAAGGCAGCATTGAGGCTTTGGATAAGATGTTGAGAAAATAAAAGCAATCCAAAGACATCAGAGGTTTAGGCTTTGAAGTTGGTCAAGGTTCAACCCACAAAGGTAAAACTGACAAAGAGATAATGTTCACCTCTTCAATTAAAGGTGAAGAAAAGAAGACATTTACTATAGGCAAGGATACCAGCAAAAAGACATATGCAAATGCTGTTGGAAATCAACATCCAAACTGGTATGCAGAAATGAACCGGAGGCCACATTTCATGCATAAATATGCAAACCCAAGGAGGAATGCCAGAATTGACCGGGAAGGATTCACCAAATTCAACAACATGAATGGAAGACACCCATGAGGTAGTTCCATTCAGGACCAAGGCATCCCAACTAGTATTTATCAGACTTTCATGGTTATTGTTACCAGTGTAATAAATTTGGGCACAAAATAGCTGACTGTAGGTTAAACAATAAGCCTTCTATGAATTATGAAAGTAGAAATTCATTTAATGCACTCTGAGATATGAATGTTGTCTACTATTAGTGCAATGGATATGGACATGAGAGTTTTGATTGTAGGAAGAACAAACCGCTACCCTACAATAATTTTAAGGATATTCCCTTCTATGAAAATATAAATTGCTATAACTGTCAAGAATTTGGACACGTAGCAAAGTTATGCAAAAACAAGAAGATCAAGAAAATAAAGGAAAATCTAGATCATGAACTAGAAACTAAACCTGAGCTGAATATAGAAGCTAACAAGAAGAAGGAAGTCAAACTAGTTTGGGTTGAGAAAGAAAAGGAAAAGGCAGAATCGAGTCTCATAGTGTAGACTACCTTGCATGTCGAAAGGAAAAATCTATGGGTGGTAGATAGTGGTTGCTCAAACCATATGATTGGTGACAAAAGGAAATTCATTACACTTGAAGATTGGAATGGTGGACTGGTAAGGTTTGGAGACAATTCCTCCATCAAAATAAAGGGAAAAGGAACACTAAGCATTGATGGAAAACTAAAGGCACATGATGTATACTATGTGGAAGGTCTCAAACATAATCTGCTAAGTGAGTCAAATGTGTGTTAAAAATTCATCTTTGACTCAACTGGTTGCTAGATAAAGAAAGACAGTATCAGTAAAGTTGTGGCAAAAGGAAAGAGAACTGATGGAAATGTTTATAATCTGAAGGAATGCTATGAGTCCCAATGTATGTTAGGACAAGTAGACGAAAGTTGGTTGTGGCATAGAAGATTAGGCCACATAAATTTTGATAACTTAGTTGCAATAAACAAAAAGGAGTGTGTGAGCAATATTCCACTCATCATCAAACCAGTAAACACATTTTGTGATGAATGTGTAAAAGGTAAAAAAACAAAAGTGAGTTTTAGGACAAAGGAGCACAACACCTCAAAGCCACTTGAAATTGTGCATACAGATCTATGTGGTCCAACTAGGACAAGAGCACTTACCAATGAAAGATACTTCATGCTCTTAATTGATGACTACTCAAGGATGACATGGGTCACCTTTCTGCAAGATAAATCACAAGCATTTGAAATATTCAAGATCTTTCACAAGATGGTAGAAAAGGAAAGTGGGTACAAATTAAAATGCCTAAGATCAGACAGGGGTGGAGAGTTCACATCAAATGAATTTGAATATTACTGTGAAAGACATGGAATTAGAAGGCAATACTGTGCTCCTAGAACACCACAACAAAATGGAGTGGTAGAAAGGAAGAACAAGATAGTCAAGGAGATGGCTAGAACCATGTTGAATGAGGCCAGCCTACCTAATACTTATTGGAAAGAAGTTGTGCATACTGCTGCATACACTTTGAACTGGGTTCAATTAAGAAAAAACAACAAGATGACACCTTATAAGCTATGGTATGACCAAAAGCCATCATTCAAATATTTCAAAGTATTTGGAAGCAAGTGCTTCATTAAGAAAGATATGGATGGTTTTGGAAGTTTTTACTCTAGGAGTGATGAAGGGATCTTCCTTGGTTATTCATCTAACAACAAAGCCTACAAATGCTACAATAAAAGAAAAAGAAGAGTTGTTGAAAGTGTGCATGTAAGAGCAGATGAATATATGCATAGAGGATCTCAACCACAGGTTAACTGGTATGATGACTTCGGTGATGAATATTATGAAGCTCAGACAGAAATTGAACTAGAGGTACCATCCCAAAAGGTTCCCAACTGGTATGTACATTTGAATCACTGAGAAGAGAAAATTATAGGGAATAAGAGTGATGGTGTGTAGACTAGAAAAAAACTTGCCTGGAATGATGAACAAGTCAACCTATATCTCATGACTAAAGTTGAACCCAAAACTTTCATTGAGGCTAGCAAGAGACAAGAATAGATGGATTCCATGGAAGAAGAACTGTACAAGATTGAGAAGAACAAGACTTGGGAGTTAGTCCCTAGACTAGAAGACAAGAATATCATTGGTACAAAGTAGATCTACCAAAACAAAATGAATGAAGAAGTTAAGATTGTAAGGCATAAAGCTAGACTAGTGTGCAAAGGATACTCTCAAGTAGAGGGGATTGACTTTGAAGAAACATTTGCACCAGTGGCTAGATTAGAAGCAATTAGGATGTTTCTAGCTTACTCTGTCTACAAGGGCTATAAAGTATACCAAATGAATGTAAAATCTACTTTTCTAAATGGAAATTTAGAAGAAGAAGTATACATGGAGCAACCAGAAGGATTTCTACTGCATGAGGATGAGACATTTGTTTGTCAGTTAAAGAAGGCTCTGTATGGGTTGAAGCAAGATCCTAGAACATGGTACTCAAGATTAGATCAGTATTAGAAGGGGAAAGGATTCAAAAAGGGAAGTGCTGATAGAAATTTGTTCATAAGGAAAGATGGGAATCACATGATTATTGTGGTTGTGTATGTAGATGACATCATCTTTAGTGGCAACAAGGATACTCTCTACAAAGAATTTGTTGATCAGATGCAGTCAAAATTTGAGATGTCAATGCTTGGTGAATTAACCTACTTTCTTGGCTTGTAGATACTACAGAAAGATAAAGGAATCTTTATCTCATAGGTCAAGTATGCAAAGGAGATGCCGAAGAAATTCCAACTAGAAGATTGCAAACCAGTAAGTACTCCCATGGTAACCGATAGTAAATTGAGTAAGAATGATGAATCACAGGTTGTGGATCAGACTCTATACAGATCCATGAAAGGCAGTTTATTGTATCTAACTACTTCAAGACTGGATATAGTTCAGGCAGTATGCATGGTAGCTAGATTCCAAGCTCCACCAAAGCAGTCACACATGAATGCTATTAGCAGAATTTTTAGGTACCTACAAGGAATGCTCAGCTATGGTTTGTGGTATCCTCAATAGGGAGATTTTATCTTGGAAGCATACACTAATGTTGATTGGCCATGATGCATTGATGATAGAAATAGCACAAGCAGTGGTGCATTATTTCTAGGTGACCAGTTGGTCTCTTGGCATAGTAAGAAGCAGGACTCAATCTCCTTATCTACTATTGAAGCTAAGTGCATTGTTGTTGCTACATGCTTCTCTCAGGTGCTTTGGATGAAGAAGACTCTCAAAGATATATAGGTGGACATCACTGAACCTATTCTCATCCGATGTGATAATTCAAGTGCAATCAACATAGAAAAGAATCCGATCATGCATTCTAGAAAAAAACATATTGCTATCAAATATCACTTTCTCTGAGAGAAGGTTGAAGGGTAGGAGGTAAGGATGGACTATGTTCCTACTGGTGAACAAGTAGCAAACATTTTCACCAAACCGCTACTGGTAAGCATGTTTGAATACCTCCAACATAAGATGGGAGTTATGTCTTCTGTCGAGGAAGATTTTATGTGACTCAGAGGGAGTTCGGTAAGGGTCAAAGGGGGAGTGCACAAGTACCCTTTGTCATTTATGTCAAAGGGAGAGAAATGTACTGGTATGGAGTGGACTGTGAGAAGTTGACATCAATGTCAAAGGGGGAGATTGTTGGCATTTTGGCACTAAGTTGTCACTGATGTTAACCGGTGGAGATTGAGCATGAAGGATGGTTGCTTGTTTATGATGAAGAGGCATAATGTTAAATGTTGTCTCACACCCCCAAAAGTGAAGATGTGCAACTGGCACTAGATGCTCTACCGGTTATCAGAAGGAGATCTTGTTGGTATTTTGGATATGTTGATATGGTTTTGTCATTGATGTCAACACTTATCAACACTTGGAGATCTTTGGTTATGTTCACTGGCATGTTCAGTGAGTTATGCACAGTCATCGGTATTTGGTTCACCGATAAGATTATACTATTCACTGACACTTGGAATGACTTGGAGATTACTTGGTTAAGTTGAAGACATCGTTTGGAGACTCGGTCTTGGTGATTTGTTCATTGGTCTAATTAGGTATGCATATTTGTTGTTACCAGAAAATAGGTCCAAGATATGCACTGACAAGCTTATCTATTCCAGATCAGCACGACACATCATGAAGATAATTTATTATTATTGTAAATGCATTGAGTCGACATCATGCATCGCATATCAATTCATTTGTAATCAATTTTATTATCTTTTGTTAAGCCAACCTACACATTTGGTCTTAGGTTATGGCATAAATGTAAGATCTCATTTATGAGATTGATATAGGATTGGAAAAATGATTGTAATAAGGTATATGCCAATATAAGAAGAGCTATAAACGTAGACATCATTCAAGATTGAAGGAAGGTTTGAAGAAAAAAAATCAGAGCATAATTGATACTGAATCCAACATATGAAGATGTTATTCTGAGTAGTACATTATCATTGGATTTAACCATCCAATTGTAGTCAGTGTGATTCCCATTTTGTGATTGAGCAGTGAGCTCTAGGCAGTTGGCCTTTCATCATGTGCAGACTCCATAATGTACACACATACTATCTACAGTAGTATCATCTGATTATGGGTAAGGTTTCCCACCGTGGTTTTTCCCCTTACAAGGTTTCAATGTACAATTAGTATCAGAGCCTAGTCCTCTTTTTTCAGAAGTTTAATAGCTTGAGGAGATCCAATGTCTTCTAACTATTTTAGGATGGACAATCTGAAGCTTGATGGAACTAACTATGGAATGTGGAAGATCAGGATGGAAACTCATTTGAACTGCATTGGAAAGGACATATGGGATGTTACAAATAATGGCTATAATATTCCTACTCAAGGTCAACCTATTCCACCAACCTTGGCTAAAGATGAGGAAAATGATTGCAAAGCAAGAGAAGCACTTTTGAGTGCATTGTCAATCAGAAAATCATGGGAATATGATATAGATCTACTGCTAAAGCTATTTGGGATAAGTTGGAAACATTGAATGAAGGTGATACCATAGTCAAAATTGCAAAACTGGAATGCTTCCAGGCCAGGTACGAAAATCTGAAAATGGAAGAAGATGAAAGAATTTCTTCTTTTATGGAAAGAGTAAATGAAATTGTTTTGGGTATACAATGTTGTGGAGGAACCTTAAGTGAAGATGGAATTGTTTCTAGAGTTTTAAGAGCTTTGTCACCGGCATATAAAATGAAAGTTACTACTATTAATGAATTGAGAACAATACCTAATACATCAGTATCTAAAGACACTTTGGTTGGAAAACTTTCAGCTTTTGAACTTGAGGAATTTGGTCCTGTTGCTACTATTAAGATAGATTTAGCTTTCAAGGCATCATCATCATTTGACTTATCATCATCATCATCTGAGAAATCTGATTGGAAAGCCTTTTATGCAAGAGAACTTGAAGAAATTAGAAAGGAGAATGAAGAACTGGAAGAGCTTGAAGCACTATTTGTAAGGAAAATGCCTAAAGGTCCAGTTGGAAGTAAGTATGAAGGTAAAGCACCATTTAAATGTTTTAACTGCAATAAGATTGGTCATATGGCTTCTAGGTGTCATGACAGACATGCAAGATTAAAAGAAGAAGCTAAAAGGACATACAAAAATAACCTTGAATATCAAAGATACGGATTTAAGAAGAATGGAGATAAATCTTGTTACTATGTTGATGGAGTTACTGATGATTCTGATGAAGAACCAACAAACAATGGATGGGATTTTGTTGTTATAACAGAAGATCAACCGATAGAGTAGGCCTTGGCAGCTAAAATTGAAGATAAGGATGAATGGATTATTGATTCCAGATGTTCACATCATATGACTGGTGATAAGAGTAAATTCTTAACCTTTCAAGAATACAATGAAGGTCTAGTAAGGTTTGGAGATGACAAAGCTTATTTGATTAGAGGAAAAGGCATTATATCTTTTGATGGTAAGCATAATACTTATAATGTTTACTATGTTGAATGTTTGAAGCATAATCTTTTGAGTGTTGGTCAATTAGTTGAAAAAGGATTTTAGTTACAATTCAAGAATGGTAAATGCAAAATCATGAACAAAACTAGTTTAGAAATTGCAATCGGTAATCAGACTAGAGGTAATATCTTTCATTTGAATAACAATGAGAAGGTATGCTTGATTGCACATATTGATGAAAGTTGGTTATGGAATAAGAGACTATGTCATGTAAATTTTGATTTCATTGTGAAGATCAATACAATTAAGGCAGTAAGAGATTTACCTAAGAGTGTTAAGCCTCACAATCTGATATGTAAGGAATGTCAATTTGGAAAGCAAGTTAGAGCATCTTTTAAGAGTATACTAGAAAAATCCAATAATGTTCTTGACTTAATTCATACTAATTTATGTGGTCCAGCAAGAACTAGAAGTTTACAAGGAGAAAGCTATTTTGTGCTTATTCTAGAATGTATTGGGTTACTTTTCTCAGGGAAAAATCAAAAGATTTTGGGAAATTCAAACTATTCAAGGTGATGGTAGAGAATAAAACCAGTAAGAAAATAAAATTCTTGAGATTAGATCAAGGAGGTGAGTTCACATCTAAGGAATTTAACACATTCTATGAAGTGAATGGAATTACAAGACAATTATCAGAACCTCAGACACCCCAGCAGAATGGAGTTGTGGAAAAGAAGAACATAATTATTTTCGATGCAGCCAGAAGCATGATATCAGAAGCAAACCTACCTCATGTGTATTGGAGAGAAGCAGTTAATACAACTATCTATACATTCAACAGGGTTCACATCAAAGGTGAAACTGGTAAGACCCCTCATAAACTATGGTCTGGTAATACTCCTACTCTTAAATATTTTAGAATATTTGGAAGTGAATGCTATTGTAGCGTCCTAAAATTGCAACACTTGCAATTTCGACTGCATTTTGGTCTTCACGATGGCGACGCAACACACAACCTGAATGGAGACCCTGAAACTTGCTCACGACACTGAAAACTGCATTTTTCAAGCACCTTGGCCTGAATCTCCTTGCACCCTGCTATCCCGGCAGGTGGGACCAGGGCGCCCAGTGCCCTGGTCCCTAGGACCATGGCGCCCAACGCCCTAGTCCCTAGGTCCTATTTTGGGCCCGGTCTCCTAAGGGGTCTCGGGTCCTTTTGTTTGCAAATTGGAAATTAACTTTCCTGGTCGGCCTAAGGTCGAGAAAATCAGTCTATCAGCCCTAAATGACAAGTATATAAACTACATTTTTCTCTCTCATTTGGCATGATGAAGAGGAGATATGTAAAAGCGTGGAAACTATACTCAAGCATTCAAGCATTCAAGCATTCAAGCATTCCTTCAAGAAATTGATCATTTCAAGTCTCCATTCAAGGCTAAGTGTTGCATTCAAGACAAGGATTCAACCATTGAAGAGGAGATCATATACTACATGTTACATACAACATACAACATCTAAACCTTCGCACATAAGGATACAAACATCCTTAGAACAAGGTATTAGTACTTATTTTACAGTCATTTACATTTACAGCACTTGCTCATTTCTTGGTTAATTCCAAAACTGGGGTTTGACCTAAAGGCAAACCCCTAATCCCTAACCCCCCAATCGTCTTCGCTTTTATGTGTGTAGGTTGCAGGTACGCGACTGAAATTGAAGATCTGGAATCCTTGTGCATAGACGAACAGATCCCCCTTCATTTCGCGGATTTTTCGGAGGACCATGGCGCCAGGCGCCATCGTCCCGACAACTTTTGCTCAAATTTGCAGGACAGCGCCGTATCGACATTTTATTGCTAATTCCAGGTCCACAGCTTCATACTGTATTCCTATCTCAATTTATAAGCGAATCTTTATCACTTTCTATGCATGCTTAGCTTAATTCTCCTATCAACATTCTTTACGAAAGAGGGTAGCCTTGCTGTCTTAACCCTTGAAACACATTTAGCATCCAATCTTGCATTGCGTGGGATTGGATCTTGTGGGTTTCAACCCCTCTTTTGAATGTAAAGTCTCTCCCCTAAGTGAAAACCATCGAATCCTAGCGAACCTCCCTTCTCTCTCCTCGGAGTTGGAAGAGGGGAGAACAACTAGGGTTCGATCGCGATTTTCCGCTTTACATTTTGGTGAACCCGACGTGAACATCCTTTCTGATTTTTCATGCTTAGATCTGAAAAAATTGATTACATTTCCATGTTTGATCTTTTGCAAAATTTTATAGGTGATTGCATAAAAACCCTAATTTTTCTTTTTAGTAATTGAACCTACGAAATGTCTAAATGTTAATGCCTGTTTCAGATCTGCCCTTCTATTACAAATTTTCAATTCATATTTGTGCTTTAATTCTGAAAATTAAGTGGTTAAGTGTCAAAACCCTAATTTTTGAAACCCTCTTGATTCAACCTTTGTCCGACAATTTCACTGATCAAAACATCTCCAAATCAGCTGTAACTTTGGATTCCGCAATAAAATTACAATATCTTTCATCCCTAAAAATTTGGAAAAAAGTTGCGAGGACCGTGGCGCCGAGCGCCATCGTCCCCGACATTTTTCTCGAAATTTCGGGAGCGAGATCTTACTGTATTTTCCTGCTAAAATCCAGAATTTTGGCTGATTTTATCAATTTTAACACCTTCAAAATAACAGTCAAAGTTGGTCTTGTGATTGCTTGGATTAAGGCTTCTAAACATTTAAAAATCATTGAAATTGAAATTTTGTGTCAAAATTGTGTTCTTACTGTCCTAAATCTGAAAAGTGTGTTATCATTCATTAAAAATTTCAGTGCTTTATTCAAATTCTTGCATTTTGTGACTTTTGAAATTAAGTGCTTAATTACAACAACTTTGATTTCCGCTTTCAAAATTGAATTTTGCGTGAAATTCAGTCAATTTTCAAATTTCAAAATTTGCATTGCTCTTGACATTCCCTCTAAAATCATAAAATTCAAAATTTTAGTTTCCCTCCCTTTTTCAAAATTCAAATTTTGCATTTTTCGACAATCTTGATAGGGTTCAATTTCGAGATTACAACTTTAATTTGGCCTATCTACAGATCGTAAAATCACTCAATTTTTTCAGATTAGCTCTAAAATCATCATACCTTGCATCCCTGCAAATTTCGAAAAAAGTTGCAAGGACCGTGTTGCACTCCGGGCGCCATGGTCCTGGACATTTTTTCTGAAATTTTGGGAGACTGTTGTGATTGCATTTAACAGCTTAAATCCAGAAGATTGGCTGATTTTACTAAAAATTGCTACCTCTAAATTCAAAATCTTCTCTCTCTTTCTAGTGCATGAGTTTTACAACAATAAGCCCTACTTACACTATTCCCGTTAGACGAAGCCGTAGAATTAAGTCTTTCCGAGGTTTAACTACTGAGGAGATGGAACCTAATTTGAATAGCCTTTTTAACGAGGACATGGGTAAATCCTCTAATCCTCCTAATGATGAAGAAGCTCTCCATGAGGTTTCTATAGAACAACTTTCAAAATTGGATAACCAATTTGACGATTTTGGACAATGGATGTCTCAAGAATACCCTGATAGTCAAGCTCTTCCTTTAATTGAGGGTCTAAAATGTATGCTTCAAAGTGATAAGAATGGAATTGATATTTTGCGTGGTATTGCACACATTGTGGATTCGAATGTGATGCCTATGAAAAGTTGTGCTGAAAATTTAGGTTATACACAACCTCCTACTCAAGTCAATCATTCTATTCCTTTGACAACTCCTATTGCTAGTATACCTACCTTTACATCAAACATCATGGCTACTTCTATACAAGACATTCCTCCCATGATTACTAGTCATGGGGGAAACCCTTCTTCTTCAATTAACCCTCTTCCTTCATTCAATCTAACTTCTTCATTCATTCCTTCAATGAGTGTCCCTATTATATCTCCACAAATGAACATGACGCAAGGGGGCAATTCATTTAACCATTCTATTCCTCCTTGTAGTGTTCCTCCTGTCCAATCATCTCCTATGACTAATTATCATAGAGTCCCACCACCTTACTCTTTACCGTCTTTCAATAACATAACACCTCCATCTCAATCTAACACATCCAATATGAACTCTTCGACTGAAGCGACCATTAACAATCTTGCACAAACTGTCTCTTCTTTACAGCAACAAATTGCCTCTATGAATCAATCTAAGTTTAGTGTGCCCACATTTGATGTTGCGAGCCCACTTTCTCTTGACATTGTTCGAGCTATCCCTCCTAAACATGTTGAAATCCCGCATTTGGAGCTTTATAATGGTAAAGGAGATCCTCTAACACATGTTAAGACTTTTCAAACAATATGTACCGATTTTGCTTATGACCAAAGGTTGCTTGCGAAACTGTTTACTAGAACATTAAGAGACAAAGCCCTACAATGGTATTGCTCATTGCCTTCTTATTCTATTACTTCTTTTGAACAACTTGCAAATGCTTTCATTCAACAATTTCAAAACAATATAAGTCCTAAAGTTACTTTGATTGATTTAATGCATTGTAAACAAGGTGTTAAAGAAAAAGTGACTGATTTCATTGGTAGATATAAGCATTTGTATGCTCAAATTTCTTTTCTAGTGCCTGACAATGATATTCAAAGAATCTTTATTTCTAATTTGCAAAAAGATATTCGAGACAAACTTTTGTTTTCTGAGTTTACTTCTTTCCAACAGTTGTGTGCCACTCTTCACAATTATCAACTGACTGTGAGTCAAATGGAACAATCACATCCTATGGCTCCGAGTGATAAGGGTGATAGCAGTCAACAACCATTTGGGAAGATTAAACCGAACAGAGATTCCATCAAATTCAATGAAAACATCATCAACAACAATGTGAATGCAGCATCAGGTGTGCCTCCTATTTCTAAATTTTTCAAGAAAGAAAGAAAGTATACTCCTTTGAATGAATCATTGCATAGTATTATGAATAAGTTATTGGAACAAAATGTGCTTACTCTTCCTCCTATAAGACAAATTGATCCTGCAAAGATTACTTCACCTTATTTTGATAACAAATCTTTTTGTCAATTTCACCGTCAGCCTGGGCATGATACCGAAAAATGTTTTTCTTTAAAGGGTAAAATTCAAGATTTGATTGATAACAATACTATCTCTGTTTCTGGTGTGAATGATAAAGGCAACACATCTGTAGCTCCTCCTAACCAAAATCTTCATATTTTCACTGATCCATTGCCTTCTCATACCTCTAATGCAATTGAGGCTAATGATTCCTCTCTCTCATCTGATGGTCTTGTGTCTATGACTCCGAATGTGATTAACTTTGTAGAGCAGCAAGAAAACCCTAAAGAACCTTCCATCACATTTGATTCCAGTGAAACCATTAGGGCACCTGATGGTCCTTTATACATAGTTGCAAAAGTTAAGAATACACCTTGTCGTGGAGTGCTTATTGATCCTTCGTGCATGGTTAATGTTATTACTGAAGAATTTCTTTTTACTTTGCAATTGAATCAAGTGATATATGACAAAACAGATGTGATTGTGAAACTATTTGATGCATTTTCTTCTCCTACAATTGGTTCTATTACATTGCCTATTGAGGTCCATAACAAATCTCTTGATGTGAACTTTGCTATTATTCCATCTTCCGAACAATTTCGTGTGAAGCTTGGCTATCCTTGGCTATCTTCCATGAAAGCTATTGCTTCTCCTATTCATAAGTGTTTGAAATTTCCCCATAATGGTGAAGTTGTTATTGTCAATCATAGTCTCTTTAAACCAACTGAAAGAACTTCTAGTGTTCCTATTGATTACTTTTGGCCTAAACAATTCCAATCTCTTCCTCCACGAAGTGATCATCTTTTCAAATCTTATCAAAAGTGGAAAACAGATATGATCCTATCTCTAAGTGAACCTAGAGCACCTAAACTTGATATTCCTATCATTCTTGAGAAGGAAGTTCTTCCTTTGAAAGATAAAACTAATGTCTTTCCTCAAGAAGATTCTCAACCCATCCCTATGGATGTGACTATGTCTATACCTAATAAACTTCCTAAGAGTAGACCTATACCTCCTCGTCATGATGGACTTGGTCTTCTCCCTAAATCAAAAATTCCTCCTTTATATGGAGCAGTTCCTCCTCCTTTTTATAGAGAGAAGAGACCTTCTTCTTCTCCTATTATCCAGCCTAAGAGACCACAACCTAAACACCCAAGTGCTAAGGATGAGAACATTCCTCCTCCTCAATCTTCTCCACTTCCTACTAAGACTAGACGAAATCGTTCTGCACGTGAACGCCGGCGAAAGCATCGTCTTAGAGCTCAAACTTTGCAATCTCCAAAAACACCTTCAACAAGCATTATTCCATTTTCTCCTCAGCCAGACATTGAGCCTAAATCTCCTAAACATAAGATGCATGATGGTCTTGATCCTGTGCGAGTTAAAGATCCTATTTTTATAAATCTTGATGATGATATAGATGAAAATGTTATTCCTGATGAAAATATTACTTCTCTTGCTTCTAATAGTGAATATGAACTTGTTGATATTGATAACCATTTATCTAATGAATTTTCTAAAGCACTTATCCTAGCTCCTAGACAAGAACAATGTGGCTCGGAACATGAACATAGCCCGTGTTTGGATCTTGTGATAGCTCCATCTGCTGTGTTGGATGTTCCTCCTCTGGTGTGTTCCCTACCTTCCCGAAATATTGATCAGCAAGATCGGGGGGTAGATGACATGCTAGACTAGTTACATTAGCATAGCAGATTCTCTCCTCCTCTCTTTTGTTACTTCTTCTATATGTTATTCTCATTCTTCTATTTGTTGTCCTTGGTGTTGTCTACTTGAGGACGATGCAAAGCATTGAGATCTCTCGATCTCTCTCATGTTGACTCAAAAGACACATGTGTTCCCTTCTTCTAGGTGACCTTCCTTGATTGGGGAATGAAGAACAATTATGCATACATACATATGATATATATACATGAATTGTCATACAGCATACTGACCCCGAGGAAAGTGAAGTCACCTCGTGCTTTATGTTTTGTGTCTATTATCCCTGGGTTTATCTCACACTTGGGGGGCTAAATCCTTGCGATAATGTGCTCCTTTCCTTTCTCATTTCTTATGTGTGTCACTACGTTAAAACAATCACCCCCGGTGAGGTGTGTGCGATCGCTTTAACATAGGGGGGCATACATCCCATTCATATTTTTTCAAGATACTTGAAAATTTCTTGGCAAATTTAGCCTTGCCTTGAAAATTTTTGATATCTTTCTTGCATGACTCATAGTGAGGGAGCCTTACTACTGACAGTCATGGTTCTCCCTCGTGATCTTCCCTTTTACTTTGTCAATCGAAGTCGTAAGATCCTTAGTCCACTGGGGGCTTGGTGTATCTTGCCTCCTTGACATGGTGAAAGTCTTTCAATGTTGTTTCCTTGTACTTTACCGGAAGTATGAGCATACATACTCCCGCTAAAGTGGGGGCTAAATGTAGCATCCTAAAATTGTGACACTTGCAATTTCGACTGCATTTTGGTCTTCACGATGGCGACGCAACACGCAACCTGAATGGAGACCCTGAAACTTGCTCACGACATTGAAAACTGCATTTTTCAAGCACCTTGGCCTGAATCTCCTTGCACCCTGCTATCCTGGGAGGTGGGACCAGAGCGCCCTGGTCCTTAAGAACCAGGGTGCCCAGTGCCTTGGTCCCTGGGTCCTATTTTGGGCCCAGTCCCCTAAGGGGTCTCGGGTCTTTTTGTTTGCAAATTGGAAATTAACTTTCCTGGTCGGCCTAAGGTCGGGAAAATCAGTCTATCAGCCCTAAATGACAAGTATATAAACTACATTTTTCTCTCTCATTTGGCATGATGAAGAGGAGATATGTAAAAGCGTGGAAACTATACTCGTGCATTCAAGCATTCAAGCATTCCTTCAAGCAATTGATCATTTCAAGTCTCCATTCAAGGCTAAGTGTTGCATTCAAGACAAGGATTCAACCATTGAAGAGGAGATCATGTACTACATGTTACATACAACATACAACATCTAAACCTTTGCACATAAGGATACAAACATCCTTAGAACAAGGTATTAGTACTTATTTTACAGTCATTTACATTTACAGCACTTGCTCATTTCTTGGTTAATTCCAAAACTGGGGTTTGACCTAAAGGAAAACCCCTAATCCCTAACCCCCCAATCATCTTCGCTTTTCTATGTGTAGGTTGCAGGTACGCGGCTGAAATTGAAGATCTGGAATCTTGTGCATAGACGAACAGATCCCCCTTCATTTTGCGGATTTTTCGGAGGACTGTGGCGCCGGGTGCCATCATCCCGACAACTTTTGCTCAAATTTGTAGGACAGCGCCGTATCGACATTTTACTGCTAATTCCAGGTCCGCAGCTTCATACTGTATTCCTATCTTAGTTTATAAGCGAATCTTTATCACTTTCTATGCATGCTTAGCTTAATTCTCCTATCAACATTCTTTACGAAAGAGGGTAGCCTTGCTGTCTTAACCCTTGAAACACATTTAGCATCCAATCTTGCATTGCATGGGATTAGATCTTGTGGGTTTCAACCCCTCTTTTGAATGTAAAGTCTCTCCCCTAAGTGAAAACCATCGAATCCTAGCGAACCTCCCTTCTCTTTCCTGGGAGTTGGAAGAGGGGAGAACAACTAGGGTTCGATCGCGATTTTCCGCTTTACAGCTATATTAGAAGAGATGAGAATATTGGAAAATTTGATACTAGAAGTGATGAAGGAATATTTCTTGGTTATTCATCTAAGAGCAAGGCATATAGATGTTTTAATAAGAGATTGCAGAAAATCATTGAGAGTGCAAATGTGAAGATTGATGAACAGTTTAGAAATAACTCAAGGTACTTGGACTCTAAACTGACAGTAGAGATAATATCAAATGAAACTACAATGAGTACACCGGTACAAAATGTTGATCTAGCCCGAACAACAACAAGTAAAAACACCCCAGTATGGAAGATTGAATCACTCTAAAAATTAGATAATTGGGAACAAGTATCAAGGTGTTATGACTAGAAGAAGACTGAAAAATGAAGAGGTATGTCTTATTTCTCAAATTAAACCAACATCAATTAATGAGGCATGTGAAGATAAACATTGGATTAAGGCTATGGAAGATGAATTGGAACAAATTGAAAATAATAACACATGGACATTAGTTCCCCAGCCTAAAGATAGAAATGTAATTGGAACTAAATGGGTATTCAGAAATAAACTTAATGAAGATGGTAAGGTAATAAAAAATAAAGAAAGATTAGTGTGTAAGGGATATTTACAGAAAGAAGGAATTGATTATAATGAAACCTTTGCACCGATAGCTAGAATTGAGGCATTCAGATTATTCTTAGCTTTTGCAGAACACACAAACTATAAAGTATATCAAATGGATGTTAAATGTGCATTTTTGAATGGCAATCTTGAAGAAAAAATTTACATTGAACAACCTAATGGATATTATTTGACAGATGACAAAGATATGAGTTGGAGCTTAAGGAAAGCTTTATATGGATTGAAGCAAGCTCCTAGAGCTTGGTATGATAGATTGGACAAATATCTTTTGAAGATTGGTTTCACTAATAGTAATGCTGACATCAATCTATATTTCAAAGTGACTAATGATGAAATCTTGGTTATTGAAGTTTTTGTTGATGATGTAATCCTTGGAGGAGAAGATGTATTGTGTAGACTTTTCTAAAAAGATGCAGGAAGAATTTGAAATGTCTATGATTGGAGGGATAAAATTCCTTTTAGGATTGAAGATCTCACAGACTGATAAAGGTATATTCATAAATCAATCAAAGTACTTGAAGGAATTACAAAAGAAATTTGGCATGGAAAACTCTAAACCGGTAAGCACACCTGTGACTACAACTGATAAACTATCATTAAAAGATGAATCAACACTTATTAATCCGACTAGATACAAGTCTATGATAAGAGATTTACTATATTTGACACAAACAAGACCTGATATTATGAATGCAATATGTATTGTTTCAAGATTTCAGAGTAATCCTAAAGAAAATCATGAATCAACAGTAAAAAGGATTTTCCGGTATCTACAAGGAACTACAAAACTTGGTTTATGGTATCCTAGAGATGAAAACTTTGACTTATGTTCATACACAGATGCAAATTAGGTAGGAGATGTAGATGATAGAAAGAGAACCACTGGCAGAGCATTCTTTCTTGGTAGAAAATTGATTTCATGGTTGAGCAAGAAACAAAGTTGTACATCATTATCAATAGCATAATCGAAATATGTTTCAGCAACAACTAATTGTACACACATATTATGGATCAAGAAAATGTTGAAGGACATAAAGGTAAAATGCAAGGAACCCATAATCATTTACTGTGATAATATGGAAGCAATTGATATATCTAAGAATCCGATATTTCACTCAAAAACTAAACATGTTTCTATCAAATTCAATTTTCTGAAAGAGAATGTTGAAGGAAAAAAAGTGAAATTGGTTTATGTGAATACTAAAGAGTAGATTGCAGATATCTTTACTAAGCCTTTGCCTAAAGAATATTTTGAGTATCTTAGAGAGAAGCTTGGGGTTATACCCCCACCGGTAGAGACTTAGATAATTGATGATTGTATCAACCGACACAATTAACAGAGAAATATTTTCTAGCTTTGATGAGGAGAGCTACTTCTCAGGGGGAGTAGTTGGATAAATTGATAAGTTGGTATTTTGTGATAAATTCTTTGAACTAATTGTACTTGGTTTTGTATTTCTTTGGAATTTGATGTCAAAGGGAGAGAGATATCTATGGAAAAACACTTTATCTTTTAGGGAGAGATTATTCCTAGAGGGAGAGATATTATGTATTTTAATTTTTGGTTAATGATCTCTTTGGGAGATTGTTGGTTTTTGGTTTTTGGTATTTCTACTTTGGCACTTTGATGGTTTTTCCATCTTGTGTTGCCATCAATACTAAAGGGGGAGATTGTTGGTATTTTAGAAATGTTGATATGGTTTTGTCATTGATGTCAACACTTGTCAACACTTGTCAACACTTATCAACACTTGGAGATCTTTGGTTATGTTCATTAGCATGTTCAGTGACTTATGCATAGTCACCAGTATTTGGTTCACTGGCAGGATTATACTATTCACTGACACTTGGAATGAATTGGGAATTACTTTGTTATGTCAAAGAAATCGTTTTGACACTTGGTCTTGGTGATTTTCTCATTGGTCTAATCGGGTTTGCATATTTTTTGTAACTGGCAAATAGGTCCAGGATATGCACCGACAAGCTTATCTATTCCAGATCAGCACAACACGTCATGAAGATGATTTATTATTATTGTAAATGCATTGAGCCGACATCATGCATCACATATTGATTCATTTTTAATTAATTTTATTATCTTTTAGTGAACCGACCTACACATTTGGTCTTAGGTTATGGTATAAATGTAAGATCTCATTTATGAGATTGATATAGGACTGGAAAAAGGATTGTAATAAGGTATATGCGAATATAGCCAGAGCTATACACACATACATCATTCAATATTGAAGGAAGGTTTGAAGAATGAAAATCAGAGCTTAACCAGTACTGAATCTAGCATATGAAGATTCTATTCTGAGTAGTACATTATCCTTGGATTTAACCATCCAATTATAGTCAGTGTGACTCCTATTTTGTGATTGAGCAGTGAGCTCTAGGCAATTGGCCTTTCTGCATGTACAAACTTCATATTGTACACACATACTATCTATAGTAGTATTATTTTATTGTGGGTAAGGTTTCCCACCATGGGTTTTCCCCTTACAGGGTTTCCAAGTGCAAAAATCTATGTTATGTGTTGTGGATGTTATTGTCTTTCTGTTTCATGCATTAAACTTTACCAGTACTAAAATTAATTATTGAACTATCTACCGACATTATAGTTTGGTTTACTAGCATTAAGAATTAAGTTTAGTTAAGTTTGTTTTGGATTGCATTTATTGGACAACTGATTCACCCCCCCGCCTTCAGTTGCCTCTAGGACCTAACAGAGCCAAGGGTCTTATCGCTATGTGTTTTCCAGACCGAGTGCATGTTGATAGGAAATGTCTTGATCGGTGTGATGTCATGTGAAGCTAAGGTGGCAAGTGTGTTATGGTTGGTGAAGCTTCATCAATAGGTTTGATGAAACAAATATTCACCATTAATGAAGGAACCAAAAATCAAGGGATTGCATGTGACTGATTGTGGCTCAAGGAAGAAGAAATGACAAAGGAAGATCAGGAAGTAGTTAGCGCCTGAATCAAGGAAAATGAAATATGATTCAGGACGTGCTCATAAAGTAAACTTTTGGAACACTTTACGTATCGTCTGACTTCATGACAGAAGATTTGATACATGATTACCACTCCGAGAAAAACATGCATTGGATAATGAAAACCATGTACAGATGCAGTCTTTGAGGATATGTGATTTATCCAAGAAAGGTGGGATTGGATCTCATGGAGATTGTGTCAAAAAGACAAAACCCTAATCGCTCAAGTTTTTGAATTGCATTTTAGTGGGAAAATAGACTATAAGGAATGAGAGCTCGGGACAAGGAAAGAGTTGATGATGTGAAGATTGCGGGGTGAAGAGAAGAGAGTGGGAGCAAGGAGAAAACTTCAGAAGCTGATCTGAGTAAGTTGTAGAGTGAGAGAGCAAGTAAACCGGTGAGAGGATTCTACCAGCAGTATCATAGTTAGGTATTGAACTTGACAGGCAAGGTCTAGAAGAGTAGGTAGCATCCTAGTGTGATACAATGTGTTGAGAGAGACAGTGTGTGAAAGGGAGAGAAAGATAACAGAGAGTTATTTGATTCAAGAGTTGTAGAATTCATTTGCAACAAGAAACCTTAATTGTATTCAAATAGTATTTCAATATACATCACCAAGTTGAAGCTTGGTGTAGGGGTTGGTACTCCTTGGGTTGGTGCCCAAAATATTTGTAAGTTGGTGTTTTACCTATGAGGCTAGATTGGAGTATTAGTCTCTAACAACTCTTCTCGCCGAGGTTTTTCCCATATTGGGTTTTCCTCATAATCTGGTATTGTGAATCTCTTGTGTGTGAATGATATTTTATTCTTCTCTTTTGTTTTACCGGTATGAATGTTTAGTGGTTAAGGAAATAGTTGATTGTCAGAAATCAGATCAGTAAATACAATAAGTTAGTAACCACTAATTCACCCCCCTCTTAGTGGTATTCTGTGTTCAACAATACGAGCATTGGAATATTCAGGGTCATCACTAACACCGACATCTAGCACTTTAGTGAAGCTGACATCAGTCTAGGATCCAAAAATTTTTATTTGTAAAATCATTTTGTAATTATTGTATAGGGCCAACATTGAATATCTTTTGCATTGTAAGATTACATAAGGCATATTGTTTGTAAAGGGTATATAACTCAGTTTGTTAGGTCATTTTGATATATGAAAAGGTAGTAGAATTATGTAATGTGAAGGATATGTATGTAGGTCATTTGTATGCAAATGTTATATCATGCAATGATTAGTAGATGGTTTGTAAAGCATTCTTGGAGGAAAGGAGATACCAGTAGAAGGGTTCGGAGTTTATGAACCGGTACAGAACAGATCTATAACTGGAACTATTTTTGGCATTGCAGATGCATTTTGTGAGTTCACCATTACTATTTTATTTTAGCATAAGCTTGTAGTTAGTGAGACTCTTTTGTGTTGAGCAGTGTGCTCTAGTCAGTGTGCCTTCCTGCATGTGTAGGCCGCCATGCTATGTAATATCTTTCATATGGCCAGTTAATTGATATTGTGGGTCACAAATCCCACTATGGTTTTTCCTCTTTGATGTTTTCCATGTATAAATTCAGTGTGTTATGGTGTTCATTCATGTGGCTGGCTTAGTTACTTCATGTTATATGTTTCTTCATTTATCAGTTTATATGTGTTTTTTATAAAAATTTAAAATCTTATATTACCGATAGAACACTGATTCACCCCCCCCTCTTAGTGTACTTGGATTCCAACAAACACAACCCCCAATATTTTCTCTCTTGCATGTGTGTAGGACATCATTGTGAGGAAGAGATTAAATTGTGGGAGGCTTCATAGCATGGACCACATGTAACATTCTCTCATTCCTTTTTATCTCTCGGTTTAGTCTCATGGTTTATGTTATCACATTGTTTTAATACCTTTTTATTAGTCAATACATTCAGTTAGTATGCCTAGAGCATTTTTCTTGGACTTTGCATTTCATCCATACAGGACGATAGCACACCGCGTTGGTGTCCTAGCTCTATGCATCCCTCTCAAGGATAGAGGGCTGAATGGAGCCATCTAGAGAGTCCCCTTATATTTCTAACACTTTAGCATAACTTTGATATCCCCTGGCTCATCTTAGCACCAGTTCGAGGAGGTATCAAATGGATAGTTTGTTCTTGAGGATCCATCATCCTTGAGGTAGAAAACTTCCTTCGCTACACGTCTTGGTATGTACGACATGACCCCTTAGGACAATATGATGTCCTAAGGTCTCATATTTTGTCTTAAGGGGTCATATAGTGTTCTAACACATGTGTGGCCCCTTAGGATCCCATATGACCCTAGACACCATATGACCCTTTTTAACATCCTGGTATTTACAACATGACCCCTTAGAACACCATATGAGCCATAAGGACACCATATGACACCCTAAGGGGTCATATGGTTTCCTAAGGGGTCATATGGTGTTCTAACATGTCTGTGGCCCCTTAGGACCCTATATGACCCCTTAGGACACCATATGACCCCTCAGGACACCATATGACCCCTTAGGACCATATGATGTCCTAATGGGTCATATAATGTCCTAAGGGGTCATATGGTATTCTAACACATGTGTACCCACTTAGGACCCCATATGACCCCTACTGACACCATATGATCTCATAAGACACCACATGACCTTTAATGACACCATATGACCCCTTATGACACTATATGACCCCTCAATACACCATATGACCCCTCAGGTAACTATATGACCCCTTAGAACAACATATGACCCATTTTAACATCCTAGTACATGAAATGATCCCTTAAGACACCATATGAAGGCGTCTAAAGGGGTCATATGGTGTTCTAACACGTGTAGCCCCTTAGGACCCCATATGACATCTAATAACACCATATGACCCTTTAGGACCTGTTATGATCCCTAACAACACCATATAACCTCTTAGGATTCTATATTACTACTCAGGATACCATATGACTCTGTTTAATATCCTAGTACATGACATGACCCCTTAGGACACCATATGACCCCTTAAAACACCATATCTACCCTTATGATAATGTGATGTTCTAAGGAGTCATATAGTGTTCTAACACATGTGTGGCCCTTAAGACACCATATGACAGCTTAGGATACTGTATGGCCCCTCAGAACACCATATGACCCCTTAGGAAACTATATGACCCCTTAGGATACCATATGACCCCTTTTAACATCCAAGTACATGACATGACCCCTTAGGATACCATATGGCCCATTACAACAATATGATGTCCTTAGGACCCCATATGACCCTTAACGACACCATATGACCCCTTAAGACCCCATATGACACCTAATGACGCCATATGAACACTGTAAACATCATATGACCACTCTAAACACCATATAAATGTCCTAAGGGATCATATGGTGTCCTAAGGGGTCCTATCATGTACTAGAATGTTAAAAGGGGTCATGTGGTGTCCTAAGAGATCATATGTTGTCCAAAAGGGTCATATGATGTACCGAGATGTTAAAAGGGGTTGTATGGTGTCCTAAGGGGTCATATAATGTCCTAAGGGGTTGTATGGTGTTGTGAAGTGTCATATAGTATCCTAAGGAGTCATATGGTGTTCTAAGGGGTCATATAGTGTCCTAAGTGGCCATATAGTGTCGTTAGGGGTCATATGCATGGTTCCAAGGGGTCACACATGTGTTAGAACACCATATGACCCATTAGGATATCATATTGTCCTAAGGGTTCATATCATGTTCTAAGGGGTCATGTCATGTACTAGGATGTTAAAAGGGGTCATATGGTGTTCTAAGGGGTCATATGGTGTCCTAAGGGGTCATATATCATGTTGTTAGGGGTCATATGGGCTCCTAAAGGGCCACACATATGTTAGAACACCATATGACCCCTTAGTATGGGGCCATATGGTGTCATAAAGGGGTAATATCATGTACTAGGATGTTAAAAGGGGTCATATGGAATCTTGAGGGGTCATATGGTGTCCTAAGGGGTTATATGGTGTAGTTAGGGGTCATATGGGGTTCTAAAGGGTGACACATGTGTTAGAACACCATATGACCCCTTCGGACACCATATTGTCCTAAGGGGTCATATGGTATCCTAAAGGATCAATGGTGTCCTAAGGGGTCATGTCATGGACTAGGATGTCAAAATGGGTCATATCATTTCCTAAGGGGCCATGTCATGTACTAGGATGTTAAAAGGAGTAATATGGTGTTCTAAGGGGTCATATGGTGTCCTAAGGGATCATTTGGTGTCGTTAGGGGTCATATGGGCTCCTAAGAGGCCACACATGTGTTAGAGCACCATATGATCCCTTAGGACACCATATGACCCATTAGGATCCATCATATTGTACTAAGGGGTCATATGGTGTTCTAAGGGGTCATATCACATACTAGGATGTTAAAAGGGCTCATATAGTTTCCTAAGCAGTTATATGGTGTTGTTAGGGGTCATATGGGGTCCTCAAGGGTGACACATCTGTTAGAACACCATATTACCCCTTAGGACACCATATGACCCATTAGGACATCATATTTTCCTAAGGGGTCATATGGTGTGATGTCATGTACTAGGATATTAGAAGGGTTCATATGGTGTCCTAAGGGGTCATGCCATGTACTAGGATGTTAAAAGGGGTCATATGGCATCTTGAGGGATCATATAATGTTCTTAGGGGTCATATGGGTTCTTAAGGGGCCACACATGTGTTAGAACACCATATGACCCCTTAGGACACCATAAGAGAGAGATAGTATTAAAAAGGCTAAAAGGGGACAAAGGGAGAGAGGTCCTAAAAGGACTTAAGGAGAGAGAGAGAGAGAGAGAGAGAGAGAGAGAGAGAGAGAGAGAGAGAGAGAGAGAGAGAGAGAGAGAGAGAGAGATGTACTAGGATATCTCAAGGGGCCCAATATGTACTAAGGGCCCGTCTTATATAGTAGGATGTCTTAAGGGGCCTATGATGTACTAAAGGGTCGTATGATTTGTCTTAATAGGTCCCAAGATGTAACAAGGGGCCCTAGTTGTCTTAAGGGGTCCTATGATGAACTAAGATGTCCTAAGGGGTTCTATGATGTCTTAATATGTACTACTTGGGGTCCTAGGTGTCTTAAGGGGTCACATGAGTCTTAATAGCTCTTAGGATGTACTAAGGGGCCGTATTATGTCTTAAGAGGTCCTACGATGTATTAAGGGGTCCTAGGTGTCTTAAGGGGTCAAAAGATGTCCTAGCATGTACTAAGGGGTCCTATAATGTCTTGATAGGTCCTAGGATATACTAAGGGGTCCTAAGTGTCTTAATGGGCCATAGGTGTCTTAGGAGGTCCTAGAATGTACTAAGGGGTCCTAGGATAACATTTTAACATCTAACTATACATGTATAACATTTATACATAACATTGAAAACATCTAGAACGTATACATAACATTTAAACATCTAACTAAGTAGGTAGGGAGAGAGATAGAGAGAGGTATATAGAGAGAAATAGAGGTAGGGAGGGAGTGAGGGGAGGTGCATACAAAGAGAGGAGACAAAAGAGTAGAGAGTTAAGGATGTGAGAGAGAGGTGGAGAGATAGATATAGATTTTGAGAGAGAGAGAGGAGAGAGATAGAGAGAGGTAGAGAGGGATAGAGGAAGAATAATATGGAGACAGATAGTTCTAGAGCTTAAGGGAGATAAAGAGAGTGATATATAGAGAGAGAGAAAATGTTGATAGGAGTTTGTTGATTGTTGGAATTTGACTAAGTTTGAAAAATTTATAAGATCTTCCAAAATTTAGAATTCACACTATAACTCTTAGAGATCAGAAACCACTCTCAAACATCCTGCCAATATATACATGAAATATGACTTGAAGTATAAGTCTTAAATGTTATATTTCAAGTATATATAGCTTATTTTTAATTTAAAAATAAAAATTAACAAAGAAAAGCAACGGGATAATAGGATCCCATTCTATTTTAAAACGAGATCTTGTTTCTAAAAATTTCAAATTTTGGCCTAGTTCTTCCTTTGGATTTTGGTTTGGGAAATGGCTTGGAGTGCCAACCCTTTGGCTTGGACCAGGTTTGACCTGCAACTTGAAGGCCAAATCAATCTTCATACAAAATAATGACTTCAAAAATATATCTGAACACCAAATTTTCAAAAAATAAATAAATAATGAAAACCCATTAAAGTAGAGACTATCTAGATTCCAAATATATATATTTAAAAAAATGGATAATATTTTTATTTTAAAAATAATTTCTAACGAAAGAGGTCCATAAACTTGAAATAACAAGGTTTTTTAGTTTTTTTAATAACTTTTTTGTCTTTAACTTTTTTGAAAAAAATTATATGGCGTCAAACTAGAGACAATTCTATATAGTTTAAAAAAAATAAAAAAATGTTAAGTTTAGGTCAAATTATGCTTGTTGTACATGAGGATTTTTCAAAACAATGATTATGCCCAATAAAAAATTAACAAAAAGAAATATGCCAATAAAATTACAAAAACATATCTTCATCAAAGGTGAGTGAGTTACATAACTTTTCCCGAAAGGATTCAAAAAAATACTTTCATTTAGGTCAAATTATGCTTGTCGTACACGAGCATGGTATGGTCTTGAAAAGTGACTTTTAAACTATAGGTTTTAGTAATACCTATTAAAACTTAATTTTCAAGATTTGGGCATTAAAATAAATTACATATTTGGAAAGTATACTTCGACCAGTACATTTTCTATTATTGACTTTTTCCAAGATTCATTATTTAAGTGCTTTAAATTTTAGGTCAAACAAGACAAAATCTTAAAAACAAGGAAAACACTTCCACTTTTTGGCCAAAAAGTGGACTCAACTTCTTGCAGACACCCATGTCTTGTTGCTAGATTTTAAGCTAATCCTAAGGAATCTCATGTTACTATTATTAAAAGGATATTCATATATTTGAAAGGGATAGTTGATTTTTATTTGTGGTACCCTAAGCATGATGACTTTACTTTGAGTACCTTTACAGATGCTAATTGGGCAGGTGATGTTGATGACCAGAAAAACACCACTGGTGGAGCATTCATTTTGGGTATGAAGTTGGTGTCATGGGAAAGTAAGAAGAAGAATGCTATATCTTTATCTAAGTTGTAGACACTAAATATATTATTGGTGCTAGCAATTGTACTCAGGTAATCTAGATGAAACAAATGTCGAAGGATATAGGAGTTATTTATAATGAGCCTATTTCTATATACTATGATAATTCAAGTGATGTCAATATCTCTAAGAATCTGATGCTTCACTCTAAGACAAATAATATATCTATCAAGTATCATTTCTTAAGAGAGAAGGTGAATGAGGAAGAAGTTAGAATGGAGTATGTATCTACAAAGGAACATATTGCAGATATTTTTACAAAAAATGTACCTAAAGATACTTTTGAGTATCTATAGGAGAATTTAGGGGTAATTGTTCCTCCCGATGATCTGGATTGATGAGTTGTGGCTGCTACTTAGCAGGGGTAGTCAGTTTGTTGTTATTCAAATGTTTAGATTTGCGTGCTAATTCTAAGGGGGAGAGAATTTTGACTTTCCTACCTTTTTCATTGATTTCAAAGGGGGAGAGAAGCATGTGAAAAACCTTGAAGCAATTTTAGGGGAGAGAAGCAGTGAATTAGAAATTTGTGATTTGAGTTGTTTGTCAAAGGGGGCACTGCTCTTTGTGATTTTGGGGGAAATTGTTGTGAGTTGATTTCTTTCTTTGCATTTATTGTATTTCACATTCATATGTTTCCATCAATGCCAAAGGGAGAGATTGTTGGGAGATCGTGGGTTATTGATATGTTGTCATTGATGTCAACATATGTGAAGTCAATATGTATTTATGTGTTACAATCAGATTGGCTGAGTTAGTTGAGTCTTGTGTTGTAGATGAACTAATGTGGTTTAATGGGTTTCAAGATACTTATCTCTAGTTGATTCAACAAAAGTGTTACAGGTCTGCATGATGATTTGATCAATTTATGAGATTTGGTATTATTGATGGTTATTCAATTGTTCAATATTGACAATTTTGGTGAATCTGTTTGTTGTGCTCTAGAACTGTAATATATTTGGTTGCGGATCTATGGGATGTATTCTAGATGTTGATGTGTGTCCTCAGTTCAAGTGGTTCATTATTTGGATCTCCATAACCTAATCATTTAGTTTATCAGTCAGTTACATTGATGTTTTTGTGCTCCGATAGAAATATGATGATATTTCTAGTAATACAAGTCGTTGAGATGTGGTTCAAGTTGTGTATGGATGTTTCTAGATTGTGTGCTATGTGTATTGGTGGTCCACATTGATTGTTGTGTGTGTTATTGAATATTTTCTTAATTCAGTGATGTTCTTCATGTTATGCAATATTCACGATGTTGGTTAACAGATTTAGCCTTTCTTAATTTTCTGATGAATGACTCATGTATGCCCCTAGTTTTGCAAAAGGAAAATTGAACCAATAGTTGGGTAAACCGATGAATAGTTTACCCTCTACATAAGGGTGCAACTTCCCGTATGATATTCAATGAATTTTTAAACATACACAAATATTAACTTCACTTTTAACTAGAAAGTGAGAAAAGGCATTTCACATTCATAAGTCAACACCACATGAATGCTAGGAAAATAAATACTTTATATTTACCCATAAATTTACAACCAAAATAACTTCACTTCTCAGAATTATTTTAATTAAAGAAACCATAATATTATTCACTCTGATTGAATTTCTCTCGTGTCTCATAAGACAAGGGGAATCAGAACATCCACACAAAGGTAACAAAAGGATTACTTATCAAATTCATTCACAAACATATGAAAAGTGGATAATCAAAGAAGCAACAGATTCTGCACAAATAGATATATCCCAACATAGATTTTCTTTCCGCATTCAAGCACACAGATTTGAAAGCTGCTGAAAATGTATAATTTTATTCACTAATAAAATGTCTTAATTGAAAATCCACATTATAAAAAACAAAGTCTGCTAATTTTTCTCAAAATTTCTTGGACCTTTTTTAAGGCTTCTTCCAAAAATATATAGTTAAACTTCCTACCTCAACCACTCGATAACCACAAAGTTACAGCACCCTACTTGGGGGTAAGTTAAACAATTTGTTTTAAAAATAACTTATAAAACCATATCTTGGTCAACTAAACATAGCAGAGGACAAATAAAACATGGAAATAGTTATCAATTACATGACAATGGATGACCAACTTGATCTTTCTTCCACTCCATGAATGCCTCTATGAATTGCTGGATAATAGGTTCATTCAGAATACCTACATGTAAACTCCTTTAATTACCAAATTAAGAAAATGAAGAAGGAAATAATTTTATTTTTAAAAATAAAGAAAATCTTGAGAACAAGCTTAAAAATTAGTCACATGATTTTCTATGATTTATAACTGCATACTTATCTGTGTCAAATCACTCTGAAAATACTTAACTTTGACAATTCATTAATTAAAAGTATTTTCCCTCCATATCCTTCCCTAAAATGATTATCTCAAGTATGACTCTTCATCATGACTCATTCCCTTGAGGTTCACCTTTTAAATCCGAAATATTTCCTCCATGTTGATGCTTTGCCACTTTTATGCCCAAAGCTAACAATCCTTGAACTTTGAACTTTGTATCCTTCGAGAAGTGGTTCAAAAGTTCAAGTTCAAAAGAACAGAAAAATGACAAACCAAGACAAAGACATCAAAATGTCGTGACTTACATGTTACAAGAACAAGACTCAGACAAGACTCGACTTTTGTAAATTTGAACTGTGAACCTTGAACTTTTTGAAAAGGTTCAATATTCCAAGTTCAATGACAATTGTTACAAAGACCTTTAACTCTTATAAAAACAAAGACGTGATACAACATACTCCGTTTGAACTTGAACCTTGAAATTAGATGAGGTTCAACTGAGAGGTTCAATTCAAGGAAAACTTCAACAAGACAAAAACTGAGACTTAAACAAGCCCAAAATAAATTAAAAACTCCTTATTTTTAATAACATGAGAACAAAATTCCTTAGAATACTGAGGAGGGTAACATCGGCTTTGACTGGGAGCCAGGACTGTAAAGGACTAGGGATGAATTCTGAATCTTTGGTTTCACACAAAAGACAAAAAATAAGACCGAGACCAACAAAACAAACACACCAAAACTAACACAACCAAAAAGAAAACAAAACTAACCTACAAAACATGCAGGGGACTCATGGTTTACAACTTATAAAGCTTAAGATCCTGTCCATTATAAGACAAGGGAAGAACAATACCATCAACATAGGAAAGCTTAAAAGAATTAGACCCTTTAACCTCATAAATGAAAATCAGACCTTTCCATAGTGATTCAAATTTACCATGTGCCCCTTTACGTTCTCTTCTTTTGTCCCACAGTAAGACCTGATCTCCCTACATAAATTTTCTGGGTCTAGCTCTTTTGTGAAAACATTTCTTGACATGTAGTTGATCTTCAATGATCCGATCAATGAGTTTATTTGTTTCCTCTTCTATTTTCATGAAATGCATGATTCTTCTCTTTAGGGAATCCTTAAAATATGCATCCTCAACAAGTGTTTGTAATTTTGAAGCTACCAGTTCTAGAGGAAAAGATAAGTGTACCCCCACACCATACACCAATTCAAAAGGAGACATCCCTATTGCCATTTTAGGATACATCCTATCCGCCCAGAGAGCCTCATACAAATACTTGTGCCAGCCCTTTGAATTATCACTTACCAGATTTTTCATAATGTTTATCAAGTTCTTACTGCTAGACTCCACTTGACCGTTGCCTTGCGGATAATAATCTGATGAGTGGGCAAGAGAAATTACATGATCATAAAAAAACATAGAGATTTCTATAGTGGAATTATTCATAGCATTATCAATCACTATCTTCTAAGGAACTCCAAAGAGAACCATAATGTTTTTTTTTAAGAAATGACAAACCACTTCAAATGTAGTCTATTGTATAGGAACAACTTCCACCCATTTGGTAAAATAATTTGTTGCAGTAAGTATGTGTCTATGTCCAACATTTGAAATAGGTGACAATGGACATATGAAATCCAGACCCACTGCTTAAATGGTTAATAGATAACAACAGGTCTAAGGGGTAATGCCACAAGCTATGACTATCTTGTGAACAACTTACATTTTTCACAATTTGCCACCCATGTGTAAGCATCTTTGAACATGCTTGGCCAATAGTAACAATTTCTTAAAATTTTATAAGCAGTCATCGTCAGAGAAAAATTTTCGCCACAAGCCTCATAATGAAATGTTTTTAGAAGAGCCTCCTGATGTTCCTTATCCATACAACATAAGAAAGTGTCATCCAATCCCTTCTTGTACAAAATATCACCAAACATGACATACTTAGTAGCGTTCAATCTCAAATTGCATTTGTCCTTAGGTGACAAATAATCAAGACATTCTCCATACATTAGGTAAAACACAATATCTGCAAACCAAGAATCTTGGAGACCTACAAACAAAACCAAAGGTAACTATTCATGCATTTCATTCTTACTCTCTGCAATCAATTTACATAATCCTTGTCCTCTTACTAATTTAGTTGTTTTAATATCTAGATTGAACTCCTATATTTTTTATATCCATGTAGCTTTGCTATTCATTCTAATATCTTGTTGTGTCAAAATACTTTTAACAGCTGAGTGTGACACATACACTATTGCATGATAATGAAGAATGTAATACCTGAAATATTTAACAACTTTTACCACTGCAAATGATTGCTTCTCCATTAATTAATATTTCACTTCATGCTTCTTGAGAAGTACAGTCATGAAGGCAATTGGAACTTCCTCATTTTTTTACAATAAAATTTACGACATAGTATGCTCAGATGCATAGAAGTAGATGATGAAATCCTTCATAAAATTTGGATTGATGAGCGCAGGAGCCTGCACTATAGATTCTTTTACTACCTCAAATGCTTTTTTCCTTTGTCATTCCACCTGAACACTTGTTTTTCACTCATCAAATTCACTGTATTGGGTAATCTCTGCAAAAATTAGGGACAAACATTCTCAAAAAATTCACTTGACCAAAGAAGGATCTAACTCCATTTCTATTTGATGGTAAACTTAGTTGCTGGATTTCCTTCACCCTCTTTGGATCTACCTTGATGCCTTCTTTGGAAATGATGTGACCAAGCAGTTTACCTTCAGTAACACTGAACACTGACTTTTTTAGATTCAAAGATACTCCATGCTCCCTGAACCTCTGCAAAACTTTCCTTAAGTCTCTCAAGTGATGCTTTCTCCTTTTCGAGAAAACTGTTAAATCATCAAGGTATACAATGATTATCTTATCTTTCAGGTGACCAAAAGACAAGTCCATAGCCATCTGGAAGGTTGCTCCAACATTTATCAGACCAAACGACATCCTATTATATGCAAAGGTACCCTAGGAAGTGATGAAAGTTGTTTTGTACTGATCTTTTTCAGGGACACTAATCTGATTGTAGCTTGAAAACCCGTCTAACATCGAAATCATCTCAGAGCCTGAGACTATTTGCAAAATATGATCAATAGCAAGCAGTGGATAATTATCCTTCAGACTAGCTTGATTAAAATTTCTAAAATCCACACAAATCCTTATTTCTCCATTCTTTTTATGAACTAGAACTATATTAGCTATCCATGTGGATTTTTGAATAGGATATATATTTTTTTCCTTTAACATTTTATCTAATTCCTTGAAGATGGCCTCTACAACCTTGGGATTAAAATTTCTCAATTTCTTCCTGAATGGACTTGTTCTTGGTTTCATAGGAATATGATGTTGAAATTGTACATCCCTGAAATTTTTCAGATCGTCATAACACTAGGAAAACACATCCCTATATTCCCTTAATAGATTAACAAATATTCTCTTCTCTTTAGGGGTACAACACTTTCTCAAATTGACAAACTTAGAATCCTCTTCATCACCAATATTAATCCTCTCATAATCACTAGAATCATGAGTTGCTAGCAATCGTTCATCCTTTCTATTGACGAAAGCATCAAAAAGGTAAAAAACATGCTCTAAAGACACTAACCTGCTAGGAATTTTATTTCCTTTCAACTAGATAATTTAATCTCGCCATTCCTCTCTTGGATCTGGGGAGAATTCCTTACATTTAGTTTCAGATCCTTCAAAGAATGTAGTCATGAACATTTTAGCAGAATGTAAAAAGTTTTTTATGTGCTTATCATTTTGAAAGACTTGCCAAAATTATGAGTTATTAGGGGCACTTGGCCTATATATTAACTCCATCTGGTAAGTATCTACTGTGAATTCAAGATGAGGAATCAAGAGAGAAGTTGACACTGCCAAAGAATTAGCTTTAGAATTGAATTCATGTGGGATGGATTCAATAGAAAAAGCATCAAATCCTTCAATTTCATCCCATACCCTATTCCAGTAGTGCTTTAACCTTTCATTCTTTACAGTGAATAACCATCTTACTTGTTTACAATCAACTCGGCATCTCCTTTTACCCGTAATAGTTTCACTCCCAATTTATTTGCTTAAGCTATTCCCAACAATAGGGCCTCATATTCAATAGTATTATTTATATTTTTAAACCCCAAATTGAAGGAGAAAGGAATATTTTTTCCAGAGGGAGGAATAAGAACTACTCCAGCTCCAGAACAAGATGCTGAACAACTTCCATCAAACTCTATTATCCATAGGTCCTCAAGTGCCTTAGGCTAAGACAAATTTCCTACAACTTGATTATCAGATAAGATCATATAATTCCCAAATTCACATTCATGTTACAATATTTGTGCCTTCAGACCATCAGAAGGAAAAAAATGAACTTAGATTTGGCCTCTGGTTGTAAAATGACCTATTGTTTCCTTATGGGAATAGTGGCCTGAGACCAGTCAATTTTAATTTCACCTCCTAGGTCTCTAAGAAATAAATGTCTCAGCAACATGCCGTAACTTGCTGGAATATTAGCTATTAAAATAGTTAATCTGACTCTTTTATTAGGAAGAGTGACAAGGGCTACTTGAGCATCTTTAATCTGTCCTAACAAGGGTATCTGTTTGGAGTCCATGGAGTAATATCTACCAAAGGTTTTAGTCAAGGATAATCCCAGAGCCTTGGCTAAAATAAATGGCATGATGTTATTTGAGGCACCAGAGTCTATAATACAATTATTCAGTTTATGACCATTTATGAACAAGGATATATAAAAAGGCTCAAGTTTCAATTCAAGGACAAGAAACATGTCATCAACTTGATAGGAATCTATTTGAGGGGAACCTTCATGATTAGCAAGTTAACACATCTACTTTGGAGGACAAAGTAGCATTAGCTAATTGCTATATCATATCAACTTGTACATATGCATTATTTCCTTTCACAAACTTAACCAACCTATGAAGTTATTTAGGGTTTAATTTAAGATATTTAGCTAGCATAATTTGAATCAGAGAGGATTTAAAAAATTCAACAATATCAAACAAACTCTCAATGTCTACAGACTTCAATGACTGAGGTTCTTGAGGTCTCAAATTATTATTAAGAAACCAAGAAATGATTTCCTTACCTTTGCGATTCACAACAGAGGATGAAGAAGTGCTTTGAGATTTGAAATTTTTCTAGTTTCTAGTCCACACAACACAGGAAGGATCCTCCAAGGTAACTAAAATATCACCTCCTCTTTCTAAATTAGACTCATACTCAAAGAAGTGGATTCTAGAGTTGCCAGGCTACCTAGGGGATTCTTCTTCACTTGATTCTAGTTGCACCTCGTTTGAACTAACCAGTTGAGCATAACTTACCATTTCTGGGCAAGAATTTACATCATGATCATCAGTAAGATGAAAGATACACATGTTGGATTTAGATGGGGGTGCCTCAATTCCTAGTCTTTTTTGCATAGGAGGCAATTATAAAACTCTACTTCTAGCTCCTATTGACTGATTAGGGACTCTCCTTGAAATATCTTGGTAAGGCTATGGATAAGAAGTATTGATTTTTGGTAATTGCCTCTTCAATGTTATCATATCATTCATTAGTTGCTGAATCACAGGATTAGATAAAGTTGATGCCTGTGTCATGGAAGTTTGAACTTCCCTCTTCCACTTTCCTATAGTGATCAAATCATCTTCTAATTCTATGACCAATATTTTCACATCAGCTAGGGTTGCTACTCTTTTCCCATGGATTAGGAAACCAATCTTAGAGGGCATAGAATTAATGAAAAATAATTTCAAATTATCATTAGAAGGCCTTTGGTTTGCTGGAATCTTATGAATAATGTTATCAAACTTATCCACACAATCTCTCATGGATTCAGGGATTTATTTCTTTAACTGAGCTAATTAAGGTAGAAGAGAATGTTCATCTTTGACTAATTTGAACCTAGCCTCAAACCTAGTTTTAAGATCTTTCCTATTAGTAATTGCACCATTTGGTAAATGATAAAACCAATTTGCTGCTAGCTCAGTAAATGTTTATACAAACAATCACACAACCACATCTTCATGCTGAACAACTAGAACACCACAAGAAACATTAAATGCATTCAAATGCTCATCTAGTAAGACCTTTCCATCACCACTGAATCTAGGCAAATGATCTCTTGCTCCTTTGGGTAAAGGATTATGATTTGCACCAAGAGAAAGTGGTCCAACAATAGGGCTCTAGGGATTGTTGACAACCATGGGTATAATGATATTTAAAGGTGTAGGGTTGATTACACTAGGGAAAGAAACACCATGTAGTGTTAGAGCTTGACAGATAGGAGATATAGGGGATACATAAAAGTGAATTGGAGGTCTACTCTTGGCTCTTCTTCTAGGTGTAAAGGAGGTTGAGGAGTTGAAGTCTTGGAGTTCCTGCAAAATAGAATCAATTACCCCTTCACGCCTCTGGGACCTCGTATATCTTCTCAATTCCAACTTGTTTATGATGCACTACTCACTTCAAATAGAAAAGGAAATTAAGCCATTCATAAGAAAACCTTATCTTATGATTCAACCTCCAGTCTTATTATTTGACTCCCCAGTAGAGTCGCCAAAAATGTAATGGTTAACAGATTTATCCTTTCTTAATTTTATGATGAATGAATCTTGTATGCCCTTAGTTTTGTGAAAGGAAAATTGAACCTACAATAGGGTAAACCGATGAATATTTTACCCTCTACATAAGGGTGCAACTTCCCATATGATATTCAATGAATTTTTAAACATACACAAATATTAACTTCACTTTTAACTAGAAAGCAAGAAAAGGCATTTCACATTCATAAGTCAACACCGCATGAATTCTAGGAAAATAAATACTCTATATGTAAACCCACAATTTTACAACAAAAATAACTTCACTTCTCAGAATTTTTTTTAATTAAAGAAACCATAATATCATGGACTCTGATTGAGTCTCTCTCTTGTCTCACATCCACACAAAGTTAATGAAAGGATTACTTATCAAATTCATTCACAGACATATGAAAAGTGGATAATCAAAGAAGAAACAAATCCTATGCAAATAGATATCCCAATACATTTTTTTTTCCACATTCAAACACACAGATTTGAAAGCTGCTGAAAATGTATAATTTTATTCACTGATAAAATATCTTCATTGAAAATACACAATATTCAATACAAAGTTAGCTAATTTTTCTCAAAATTTCTTGGACCTTTTTTAATTCTTCTTCCATAAATATATAGTTAAACTTCATACCTCAACCACTTGGTAAGCATAGAGCTACACCACCTTGCTCGAGGGTAAGTTAAACAATTTGTTTTAAAACTAACTTATAAAATTATTTCTTGGTCAACTAAACATAGCAGAGGACAAAGGAAACATGGAAACAATTATCAATTTCATGACAACAAATGACCAACTTGATCTTTCTTCCACTCTGTGAATGCCTCCATGAATTGCTAGATGATAGGTTCATTCAGAATGCCTATGTGTAAAATACTTTACTTACCAAATTCGGAAAATTAAGAAGGCAAGTATTTTGTTTTTAAATATAAAGAAAATATTGATATAAGGCTTAAAAATCAGTCACACAATTAGCTATGATTTGTAGCTGCATACTTATCCATGCCAAATCACTCCAAAAAGACTTAAATCTGATAATTCATTAATTACAAGTCTTTTCCCTCCATATCCTTCCCTGAAATGATTACCTCAAGTATAACTCTTCATCACGACTCATTCCCTCGAGGTTCACCTTTTAAATCTGAAATATTCCCTCCATGTTGATGCTTCACCACTTTTATGTCCAAAGCTAACAATCCTTGAACTTTGAACTTTGAACCCTCTAAGAAGTGGTTCAAAAGTTAAAGTTCAAAAGAACACAAAAATGACAAATCAAGACAAAGACACCAAAATGCCACGGCTTACATGTTACAAGTGTTGGCAATTGACACTTAATTGGTTGGTTTCACTATGTTGTCATTGATGGCAACATGGTATCTTGTTCCAACTTCATGTTTTGGTTCATTTGTGTACCGAGAGGCACTTCATAGACACTACACTAGCACCAGAAGGATAGAAGGATTACTTTGGTTACCGTCAATGCGAGCTGACATGGTTTATAATAAGGTTATCGGTATTGGAGGCCAACATCTCTTGGATCTGGCATCAAAAATTGTTTTTGATATTCATGTATTTATGTTATCTAGATGACATGTATATTGATATTGTAATTATCTTTGTAAGACAACATAAGGCATGATAAGTTATATAGGGTATATAGGTCAGTTGGATGAGATCATTTTGGTAATCGGTATCGTAATGAAAATGTAATGGAGATGTGGATGTGATATGGTGCGAAATATATCAGTGAGATTATATATGTGAGGATATTTATGTAAGGGTTATTCTAGCAAAGGGTTTAGGGTTTCAGACTGGAACAGACAAAGCTTAACTGGAACTGTATTCTGACATAGAAGATGCTATCTTTTATAGTTCAACAGTTCTTCGGATTGTAGTATGTATTTATATGTAGTCAGTGAGGCTCCTTTTGTGATCGAGTAGTGTGCTCTAGGCTATAAGCCTTCCTACAAGTACAGGCCCCTTATATTTTGTAATATCTCTTCATATGGCCAGTGGATTGATATTGTGGGTCAAAAATCCCACCTTGGTTTTCCTCTTTGAGGTTTTCCACATATAATTTTGTGTGTTCTCATTTTTGTGATTGGCTTATTGGTTGCTTTACTTCTTTCAATTCTGTATGAACTAGTATACTGGTTGGTGTATGCATATTTTAATAAAGTTAAAAATGATCTTTTTGGTATAACACTGATTCACACCCCCCCCCCCCCTCTCAGTGTTATTGGATTCCAACAATTTGTATTAGAGCCTTGTGCCTCGGAGTAAGTTTAAAAACTTGAGGAGGATTCTGAATTCGGAATCCATGGACATGGGTTTGGAAAAGCAACTTGAGATGGCACTTGAAGATTATGATGCTGAAAGGTTGAAGAAATTAAAGCTACAAGATGAATTGAATTCTGCTAAGGAATTCATTCTTGTCCTACATGAGAGGCTATCATATGTTTAAGCTAGGAGGAAGAAACTTTTGCAAAATTAGGATGATGAAGAGAAAGATGCACTTAAGGAATAGTGTTAGAAACTGAGCCAGGAGAACATGGTTATGAGAAATGAAATGCAAGCTATAACTATGAGGATGTCTAAGGAGATTGAAGGCCAAAAGAAAAAGGAAGAAAATCTCGTTGTATCCCTGAAGAACAAATTTGAAGAAAATGGTAGGCTGGTTCATGAGAATGATATGTTGAGAACCGATTTAGTACAATCCTATAGTAATGAACAAGAGCTTGAGAGACAAATGATAATTCTGAGAGATGATCTAACTATTGCAAGTGAGTATAAAGAAAAATTCAAGATTAGTTCAACACAACTAGATGAGTTGTTGAAGAGACAAAGGCACATTGGAGATTCTAGTGGACTTGCATTTGAGCAAGGACACAGTTCTGATATTGCTAATGAAGATCAAAACCATAAGGTACTGACAAGGAAGTTTAATGCTTATAAATTTAATGGTAGATGTTTTGTTTGCAATAAATTTGGTCACATGGCTAGGTAATGTAGAAACAGAGAAAATCAGAACCCTGATTCTACTCCCGGTCAATGTTCTAAATGCAATAAGTATGGTCATAAGATAGAAGATTGTAGAATGAATGTTAAATACTATGCAGGTGGAAAATTTAGACATATGGCTAATCAGTGCAGGTCAAGCAATTATACCAGTTTTAGCAAAGCAATTCAAAGAAACAATGGTACCTATTGCATGTAATGAGGTTGGATACATTGCTAAATTCTGTAGAAGCAAAAATCCACTTGTTGGTAATGGAGGATCAAATGAGAAAGAGAAAGAGAAGGTAAATGAAATCTGGCAAGATCATACTCAAAGATGGATCAGGAAGACTGAAAAACAATCAGCAGATGGGAATACACCAGTTACTTATCTAGCAGAGGAGGTTGCTCTTGCACTGACAGATAGCTCATTTGGTAATTGAGGTAGATGCCTTAGGGGTAGGAAAAATTCATAAAGATGCTTCATATGCCCCAGGAAGATGTTCTAGACATTAAAGATGCTTATCCGGAATGGATATGTTTTGTTTGAGATTTGGTATCTTTCACTGGAAGTCATTCATTTCAATGAAAGATTAGGTTTTTTCTTGAAGGATATAAGGTTGAATTCACTTAATTTTGATCACCTTGCATTCAAAGTGATTTAGTTTGATTAAGAGTGATAAAAGGCTATTCAGTGCGATCAGATATCTTTGTGAGAGATTTCACGGGCAACTAGAAGAATTTGTTAAGGGATTTTCACCAGAAATAATCAACAGGTATTTTTCTTTAATCATGGAATCAAGATAATCATCTATTCCTATATTTGTTGCTAATCTAACTATTGTAGAGGTCAAGGACCATCCCAGGCTAATTTTCAAGCGGTATCCACATGTGGCTACCCTCAAAGATTCGGTTGGAGCATTTTCCTGTGTTCCGAAGTGAGTTGTTTATGTCGAAGATGTTAGGGCATACATACATTGTCACATTGAGGATTTGGGGACATCTGATATAAAGAGAATGTACATGAGCGAGCTTATGGGAGATTCTAGAAAGATCAAACTAGCATACAAGCACATTGAAGACTTAGGGTTTACCGACATTCTAGACATTCCAGAATTCAAAGATGAAATCATTAGGTATGTTTTAAGTAGAGTACATAGAGAGTTTATTTGGTTGGATAGACCTTACAAGATCACCAAGGAAGCCATCGGGGAAATCACTGGTTTACCACAGGTTGGGCAATGCCTATATAAGAAGGTTTCAAATGATTATCTCAATAAAATCACCGACGCAACATCTGATAGGAGATATATGAGAATAAGCACTATCAATGACACAGACATCAGATTCAATAGCATGATCATCAGTTATAAGGTAACTCAGTCAAACTGATTGAATTCTATTTCAAGCTCATGCATTTTTGCAGCTTACAAAATGACGAGAGAAAATGAGAAATTGGATCTATGCGGTGGGGTGTTAGATGAGTTATTAATAAACCTAGGAAAGATTAAAGGTGAAAAGAAAGGGACTTTCCGGTATGGAAACTTAATTGTCTTCTTAATGTTGTTTTTTATGAATGACACTCTCATTTTTGGGAAGAGGCAATGGGATTTGATATCCCGGTAGGGAGACAATTGAAATAGTCAATTGCTACTTTAGGCAGTCAGAGGGATGACAAAGTATGGGGATATTTTAAGGGATTCTAGAAGGCTATGAAATCTAGGGAAAGGGTTCCTAAGAATATTGTTGAGAAATATTAAACTGACATATGCTTCATGGTGAAGAAAGATGAAACACTCATGGAAGCGATCAAGCCCCAAAAGATCTAGATTGAGGAAATGGGCTATGAAGTTGATGCATAGATCCTTGAGGCTTATGAAAAAATGTTGATTAATGAACCTATTGATGTGGATAAGAAGCCCTGTGGTACTGTAAAATAGAAAACACAAGAGGTTGAAATAGAGTTCAACTGGAAGAAGAGAGAGAAGCAGGAAGGAAAGGCAAGCAAGTTTGTTGAGAAGGTTTCATAGGACATCAAATCATTAATTGATGGTATCCCTGAGAAAGACAAGAAGAGGAAAGAACTAGAAGTGTTCATTGAGTCTATCATAGCTAAGTCAGAATCTGAGGATGACACACCCCTGACATTCAAAAGGGTTGTAAGGAAGAAAACAAAGGAAACCAAGGTAGAGGAAAAAAGCAACCGGTTAGGAAAGTTACATTCAAGATACCAGCAAAAACTCAAGCACTAAAAGTAACAAATTCATCTCCATCTGGTACTGCAAGAAGGAAGAAGAATAATGACATTGATACGACTTCAAACTCGCAATGTAACTATCATTCGACCAAAAAATTGTGCAGAATTTGTAGATGAAATAACTAAGGATGGAATGTTAAAGATGTTAGATTCAATGACAGTCCCAAAGACACTGAGGTTGGGGGGGGGGGGTGAATCAATGTCTAACTGATTAGAAGAATATTTAAACTTATTTATGACTTTGCAACCCGAAACAGTGTATTGGTAAATAAGAATTAATGCAGTAAACACAAATAATAGAGATAGAATAGAAACACACCATAACACAAGATATTTAACGAGGAAACCTGGTGTGGTAAAAAACTTGGTGGGATTTGTTACTCGCAATATTTACTCATTGGCCAATGAATAAATACTAGTTACAATAGGGCCTACACATACAGGGAGGCCAACAGCCTAGAGCTCAGTGCTCAAAGAAGAGTCTCACTGACTACAAAATAGATAAGTAAATCCAATACAATGTACTGCTCAAAACAACATCTCTAATGCCATGTTTAGTACCATTTTAATCTTAGATAGATACCTTATCCAAAAACCTTCGCTGTCACTAAATAATTATTTTCTACCATACATATCATATATCTCCTCTTCTACTACATGTCCAAAATGACCTATAAGATCTCATACATATATGAGTCCTTTACAATATACAATGTCGGCTTACAAAAGATAATTATATTTCAATAAACAAAAGTTCATCTCGTGTCGGCTGGAGTCTCGGTATGCTTTGTTGCCAATGTAATCTGAATGACGGTGTAAGCGCTTACTAGTGCCAGTGTCTGCCAGTGTATAATATATGTGATGTTGGGCATGTAGAAATCTATTGCCAGTTGGTTGCTAGTTGGTTACCAGTTGGTTGCCATCAATGACAACATCAACATTTCTCATAAGAGTGTAGAATGCCAACAATCTCCCCCTTTGGCATTGATGGAAACACTCATGAGAAAAATCAAAACTATTATCCCAAAACTGAAATCCAAAAAGATGTGCTCCCCCTGAGTGAGTGATCTCCTTTGTACATGCATTTTTATCACTACTACTACTACTCCCCCTTTGACATCAATGACAAAGGATGTAATAAATAATCAAAACAGTACAAAAATGCTAGCTCAAGGTCTATAACTAGTTGGTTACTATCTAAAAGATGTTCGCCAAAACTAGGTTGAGACTCTACATAAATTTGTTGTTGTCATTTAGAGTTGCCTCAGTTTGCTAGAACATACCAGTGAGATAGTGCATTTGCTACTCCGATGATTGTTCTCCTTGAGCTGTTGCCTTAGATAATTCAACTCTCTGAGTAATAAGATTATCCAACATTGGACCAATTTTACTTTTGAGTTCATGGGCATTGGACCTTATTCTTTCCTTTTCTTTCACAAGCTTTTCCAACTTTTCTTCAAAAACCATCATTCCTACTAAAAAATGGATATAAGTCCAGATGAACATATTATATTATCCGCAATGTCATCAATTTATTTTTTTTCTTTTTGATCTCCTCATCAATGTCCTCTATCAAATAGTGAGGTTTATATGCTTCTCTATATAACTCCTTATACTCCAAAATTGTAGAATTAAGTATCAGTAAAAGTGTATCCAAGTGATTAGTACGTTTCATTATGGTTTTCTCAAAAGATGTGTTTTTCTCTTTGTCAAGTCTCTCATTAATGGTATCCTCATTCTCCTTATCTATAGTTGGTACATTATTAGCAATGAATTTGGACAATGTGTCCAATTTCCCTAAAGAATCATTAATGTGATCTATTTTACAATTAGGTGCAATCATCTTCAGAATAGGTAAAGTGTTATCAACTTCCTTAAATGATAAGGCATTGCAATCAATAGTCCTCTTAATGGAATAAAAAAGAACCTCTGTAATGTTAGTAGGCCTAAATTCACCTGTAGATGTGCGTAGTTTTGCTGTAGGTTCCTTTTCAATGGATGCCTGACCAATTACCTTCATTACATCCTCTTTATTTCCATCAAATGCATCCATTTTACTTATATTTTCTTCTGGTGGAACTGTCTGTGTCTATACCTCTACCTTTAATGGTTTCTTAGTTTGATTAAGCTCCTCTGTAACTAAAGGTTTCTTAGATTCAACATGAACCTCTACCTCAGATTATTTCTCTATCTATACCACTAGCAGTTTGTCAGATTCTGATGGCCCTATGCTAGTTGTCTTGTCCTCTATTGGTTTCTCAGTCTCTGGTTGCTCTGATTGAGCTGCTATCTCAGTGTTATGAGAATCAATAGTTTGTGCCAGTATCTCAGAGACCTTTCTATCTTTGAGATCATCTGATATAACCTCTGTAGTTTCTTTGTCCACAATAATGTTTATATCTTGAGAATATACACTCATGGTAAAAAGTATCTCGCACTCTAGGTTAGTATCATCATGAGTTATACCTTCAATAGCTATATCCAGTGGATTAGCTGTATGTACTAGTGGTGAAGGTGTATCCTAATCCGGTGGTGGGATGTTATCTATTATTTTTATAGAGGGTACACCAACTATTTTACCTTTTCCCTTGTCTTTCTGATATACCTTGAATGTATTTTCTACTTTTTGTCTTCTTCTTTCCTCTTTCTTTTCCTTCTCTACAAAGAATATGTCCCATTTATTTTCATTCTTATCTACAATTTCTTTAACCCTTCTAGCCGTCAGGCTCACTTGTCAGTGTCCACTAACAAATACCGACTGGTTAGCTTCAGAAATAAGCTCATCTATCTCTTCCTTAGAATTTACCGGATGTACAACCAAGAGTGCTTCAACTTTCAACTTCTTGTCAATTTCCATCATAGATAGCCTTTTAGCTTCCAAACTCATGTACAAGTCATTGGGTAACTCATCAATCACTTCTATAAGAACTTTCTTGTAAATATATAAATGTAGAATAATGCTTTCCTCAATGGTATTTTTCTTAGAATCATAGGAAGAATTATACCATTTATTTACATTTACTAGATTACCTTCCTATGTAATCTCATTCAATAGATCATCCAGTGTGGGGGTGACCAGTGTTTGTTTCTTCTTAAGTGTAAGCTTCTTCTGTGGTACCCTAACTACACGTTGTTTCTTCCTTAGTACCCTTGTTTTCTTAGGAGGAGGAGAAGGTACCGCTGGGGTTTTCCTTTTCCTTTCCACTCTCTTAAACTCAACAGCCTTCACACTATTAGTATCCGAAGATGTTACAACCGGTGAAACATGTGCTTCTAGTTGTATTCCTTCAAGATCACTTGTTGATAAAACACTGATATTAATGATATTTTCTTTAATTTCTTGGACTTTCTTGGAGGTATCTCTGATAAAATTTTCTCTTCTTTTTGTCCTATTCTTCATAGATACATTAATCTCTATTGTTTCTATATTATTGAAGAATTTCTCAGATGGCTCCCTTGGTGTATCAAGTAGAGCTTTTGCATACTTTTCCAGAATAGGTAGGTCTACTTCATAACCCATATCAGTAACCCAAATAGTTCTAAGGCTTACTTCTTCCATCCAAGTCTCATATTGCTTAATGATAAAATAGATTTGCTTGTCATACTTATCACTTATGCTCCGTGGTAGTCTCTCTCTTGCTTGCATCTTTGTTTGAATGCTCGGTGAGTTCAAAATGAGGGTTTTTCGGTGCTTTATAACCAAAAAGGTTCTTTAAAACTACATTAAATTCTTGCCCGTTAAGTGAGAACTTAACACACCTTCTGTTAAAGAAGAAATGTATCTTCTCATCATCAACTAAGGGTAGAATGCATGATTTTCAACTTGTTGCAATACCCCCTAATGATTATTCCTTAGTTAGATGAAGAATCTCGTGTCGGTGAAGTATAACTCTGTTCGACCAGTGCAGAGATAGTTTCATCAGCTCTCTGATCTACCTTCTTAATCCATTGTTTTCAGAATCCTTTCTTTACTTCATCTACCTTTTCTTTGCCCTTCAAACTAGATCCTTTATTGTTCATCGGTGTATTCTTGCTTCTACAAAATTTTACAATATGTCCAGTCTTGTTACATGCATAACAGGTTATATTATTCCTCTGAATAGCCTTTCCATATCCTTGACCGGTTTGTGACCTGCATTGATTAGATAAATGCCCAAATCTTCCACAAACATAGCATTTCACATTCATTCTACAATTTTTTGAATTATGACCAACTTTTTTACATTTGGAACATTTTCCAGTGGGTGATTTTTTATTCTGATTATTTCTAAATTTACATTGATTTTCTCTATGACCATATTTGTTGCAATTGAAACATATCCTATTAAATTTATAAGCATTGGGTTGTCTTACCGGTTTGTTCTGATCTTGATTTTTTGTAGTACCAGAGCTTTCTCCAATTTCAAATCCAAGTCCATTTGTATCTCCATCAGGTTTCTATCTTTTAAGCATATCATCAAGCCTTTCTGAACTTTTCTTGAATTTGTCTTTGTGTTCATTTGTAGTGACCAACTCATTTTCCAGAATTCCCACTTGTCTTACAAGCTCATCTTTATCATGTTGCATGTGAATAATATCTGCCTTTAACATATCATTTTCATGACCAAGTCTCTGATTTTCATTTCCTGCATCATTAAGTCTCCTAGTCAAGTCTTCTTCATTGTTCTTCCTATCTTCAATATCCTTACATAACCTCATAGTCATATCTTGCATTTCATTCTTCATATTACTGTTTTCTTGTCTCAACTTATTTGCAATGTTTCTAAGAGTTTCCTTTTCATCATCATTATTCTGCATTTTCTCACGAAGTTCTTTTCTCTTATTTTGTGCTATAACCAGGTTCTCCTGAAGTCCTTTATTGAATTCCTTAGCAGTCCTCAAATCATCTTCTAGTTTGATATTTTTCAATATTTCTACATCAAAATCTTCAAGTGCTCCTTCTAACTGTTTTCTTAAGTTCTCCATCCGTGCTAGTGTCAGAATCTCCCTCAAGCTGTTAGGCTTTTGCAAATAGAGGACCAGGCTCTGATACCAACTGTTAGATTGAATGACAGTCCCAAAGACATTGAGAGGGTGGGGTGAATGAGTGTCTAACTGGTTAGAAGAATATTTAAACTTATTTATAACTTTGCAACCCAAAACAATGTACTGGTAAATAAGAATTAATGCAGTAAACACAAATAACAGAGATAGCATAGAAACACACCATAACACAAGATATTTAATGAGGAAACCCGATGTGGGAAAAACCTTGGTGGGATTTGTGACCCACAATATTTACTCACTGGTCAATGAATAAATACTACTTATGATAGGGGCCTGCACATGCAGGGAGGCCAACTAAATGCCAGTGTAAGCGCCTACCGGTGCTAGTGTCTGCCATTGTATAATATATGAGATGTCGGGCATGTAGAAATATATTGCCGGTTGGTTGCCATCAATGATAATATTAACTATTCTCATAAGAGTGTAGAATGCCAACAATCTCCACCTTTGGCATTGATGGCAACACTCATGAGAAAAATTAAAACTGTATCACAAAACTGAAATCCAAAAAGAGGTGCTCCCCTTGAGCAAGTGATCTCCTCTATACATGCATGTTTCTCTCTACTACTACTACTCCCCCTTTGACATCAATGACAAAAGATGTCATAAATAATCAAAAGAGTACCAAAATGCTACCTCAAGGTCTGTAACTAGTTGGTTACTATCTAAAAGATGTCCACCAAAACTAGGTTCAGACTCTGCATAAATTTGTTGTTGTCATTTATAGTTTCCTCAGTCTGCTAGAACATACCAGTGAGATAGTGCATTTTCTACTCTGATGATCGTTCTCCTTGAGCTGTTGCCTTAGATAATTCAACTCTCAGGGTAATAAGATTATCCAACCTCAGACCAATTTTACTTTTGAGTTCTTGGGCATTGGAGCTTATTATTTCCTTTTATTTCACAAGCTTTTCCAACTTTTCTTCAAAAACTATCATTCCTACTAAAAAATAGATATAATTTCAGATGAACATATTATATTATCTGTAATGTCATCAATTTATTTTTGTCTTGTTGATCTCCTCATCAATGTCCTCTGTCAAATAGTGAGGTTTACATGCTTCTCTATATAACTCCTTATACTCCAAAATTGTAGAATTAAGTATCAGTAAAAGTGTATCCAAGTGATCAGTACATTTCTTTATGGTGTTCTCAAAGGATGTGTTTTTCACTTTGTTACCTCTCTCCTTAATGGTATCCTCATTCACCTTATCTATAGTTATTACATTATCAACAATGATTTTGGACAATGTGTCCAATTTCCCAAAAGAATCATTAATGTGATCTATCTTACAATTAGGTGAATCATCTTCAGAATAGGTAAAGTGTTATCAACTACCTTAAATGCTAAGGCATTGCAATCAATAATCCTATTAATGGAATAAAAAAGAACCTTTGTAATATTAGTATGTCTAAATTCACCTGTAGATGTGCTTGGTTCTGCTGTAGGTTCCTTTTCAACAGATGTCTGACCAATTACCTTCACTACATCCTCTTTATTTCTATCAAATGCATCAATTTTACTTATATTTTCTTCTTGTGGATCCGTCTGTGTCTGTACCTCTACCTTTAATGGTTTCTTAGTTTGATTAAGCTCCTCTATAATTGTTAGTTTCTCAGATTCAACATTAACCTCTACCTCAGATTGTTTCTCTATCTATACCACTGTTGATTTTTTAGATTTTGGTGGCCCTGTGCTAGTTGTCTTGTCCTCTATTGGTTTCTCAATCTCTGGTTTCTTTGCTTGAGGTAGTATCTCAATGTTATAAGAATCAATAGTTTGTGCTAGTATCTTAGATACCTTTCTATCTTTGAGATCATCTGCCTTAACCTCTGTAGTTTCTTTGTCCACAATAGTGTTTATATCTTGAGTATCTACACTCATGGTAAAAAGTATCTCACACTCTCGGTTAGTATCATCATGAGTTATTCCTTCAGTAGCTATATCTGGTAGATTAGCTATATGTACCAGTGGTGAAGGTGTGTCCTGATCTGGTGGTGGGATGTTATCTATTATTTTTATAGAGGGTACACCACCTATTTTACCTTTTTCCTTGTCTTTCTGATATACCTTGAATGTATTTTCTACTTTTTGTCTTCTTCTTTCCTCTTTCTTTTCCTTCTCTAGATAGAATATGTCCCATTTATTTACAGTCTCATCTGCAATTTCCTTAACCCTTCCAGCCATCAGGCTCACTTGTTAGTGTCAGCTAACCAATACTGACCGGTTAGCTTCAGAAATAAGCTCATCTATCTCTTCCTTAGAATTTACTGGATGTAAAACCAAGGTTGCTTCAACTTTCAACTTCTTGTCTAGTTCCATCACAGATAGTCTTTTAGCTTCTAATCTCATGTACAAATCATTGGGTAACTCATCAATCACTTCTATAAGAACTTTCTTGTACATATCTAAATGTAGAGTAATGCTTTCTTCAATGGTGTTTTTGTCAAAATCATTGGAAGAATTATACAATTAATTTACATTTACCTGATTATCTTCCTGTGTAATCTCATTCAATAGATCATCCAGTGTGGGGGTAACCGATGTCTGTTTCTTCTTAAGTGTAAGATTCTTCTGCAATGCCTTAACTACCTGTTGTTTCTTCCTTACTGCCCTTGTTTTCTTAGGAGGAGGAGAAGGTACTGGTGGGGTTTTCCTTTTCCTTTCCACTCTCTTAAACTCAATAGCCTTACCACTGTCAGTATCCAAAGATGTTACAACCGGTGAAACATGTGCTTCCGGTTGCAATCCTTCAAGCTCACTTGCTAATAAACCACTGATATTCATGACATTTTCTTTGATTTCTTGGACTTTCTTGGAGGCATCTCTGATAAAGTTTTCTCTTCTTTTTGTCCTCTTCTTCATAGATACATTAATCTCTATTGTTTCTATATTATCGAATAATTTCTCAGATGGCTCCCTTGGTGCATCAAGTAGAGATTTTGCATATATTTCCAGAATAGGTAGGTCTACTTCATAACCCATCTTAGTAACCCAAATATTTCTAGGGCTTACTTCTTCCATCCAAGTCTCATCTCACTTAATTACAAAACAAATTTGCTTGTCATACTTATCAATTATGCTCTGTGGTAGTCTCTCTCTTGCTCTAATCTTTATTTGAATGCTCGGTGAGTTCAAAATGAGGGGTTTTTAGTACTTTATAACCAAAAAGGTTCTTTAAAACTACATTAAATGCTTGTCGGTTAAGTGAAAACTTAACAAACCTTCCGATAAAGAAGAAATGTATCTTCTCACCATCAACTAATGGTACAATGCATGATTTTAAACTTGCTGCAATACCCCCTAATGATTATTCCTTAGTTAGATGAAGAATCTCTTGTCGGTGGAGGATTACTCTATTCGACCGGTGCAGAGATAGTTTCATCAGCTCTCTGATCTGCCTTCTTAATCCATTGTTTTGAGAATCCTTTCTTTACATCATCTATGTTTTCTTTTCTCTTCAAACTAGATCCTTTATTGTTCGTCGATGTATTCTTGCTTCTACAAAATTTTGCAATATGTCCAATCTTGTTATATGCATAACAGGTTACATTATTCCTTTGAATAGCCTTTCCATATCTTTGACCGGTTTGTGATCTGCATTGATTAGATAAATGCCCAAATCTTCCACAAACATAGCATTTCACATTCATTCTGCAATTTTCTGAATTATGACCAACTTTGTTGCATTTGGAACATTGACCAGTGGGTGATTTTGTATTGTGATTATTTCTAAATCTACACTAATTTTCTCTATGACCATATTTGTTGCAATTGAAACATATCCCATTAAATTTATAAGCATTGGGTTGTCTTACTGGTTTGTTCTGATCTTAATTTTTTGTAGTACCAGAACTTTCTCCAATTTTAAATCCAAGTCCATTTGTATCTCCATCAGGCTTCTGTCTTTTAAGCATATCATCAAGCCTTTCTGAACTTTTCTTGAATTTGTCTATGTGTTCATTTGTAGTGACCAAGTCATTTTCTAGAATTCCCACTTGTCTCACAAGCTCATCTTTATCATGTTGCATGTAAATCAGATCTATCTTTAACATATCATTTTCATGACCAAGTCTCAGATTTTCATTTCCTGCATCATTAAGTCTCCTAGTCAAGTCTTCTTCATTGTTCTTCCTATCTTCAATATCCTTACATAACCTCATAGTTATACCTTGCATTTCATTCTTCATATTACTGTTTTCTTGTCTCGACTTATTTGCATTGTTTCTAAGAGTTTCCTTTTCATCATCACTATTCTGCATTTTCTCATAAAGTTTTTTTCTCTTATTTTGTGCTATAACTAGGTTCTCTTGAAGTCCTTTAATGAATTCCTTAGTAGTCCTCAGATCATCTTCTAGTTTGATATTTTTCATTTTTTCTGCATCAAAATCTTCAAGAGCTCCTTCCAACTATTTTCTTAAGTTCTCCATCTATGCTAGTGTTAGAATCTCCCTCAAGTTTTTAGGATTTTGCAAATAGAGGACCAGGCTCTGATACCAACTGTTAGATTCAATGACAGTCCCAAAGACATTGAGAGGGGGGTGAATCAGTGTCTAACCAGTTATCAGAATATTTAAACTTATTTATAACTTTGCAGCCCAAAACAGTGTACCGGTAAATAAGAATTAATGTAGTAAACACAAATAATAGTGATAGCATAGAAACACACGGTAAAAAAATATATTTAAGGAGAAAAATTAGTGTGGGAAAAACCTCAGTGGGATTTGTGAGCCACAATATTTACTCACCGACTAATGAATAAATACTACTTATGATAGGGGCCTGCACCTGCAGGGAGGCCAACAACCTAGGGCTCACTGCTCAAAGAAGAGTCTCACTAACTATAAAATGGATAATTAAATCCAATACAATGTACTTCTCAAAACAACAACTCTAATGCCAAGTTCAATACCGGTTTAAGCTCAGATAGATACCTTATCCAAAAACCTTTGCTGTCACTAAATAGTTATTTTCTACCATACCATATATCTCGTCTACTACTACACCTCCAAAAAGACCTATAAGATCTCATACATATATGAGTCTTTTACATATACAATGTTGGCTTACAAAAGATAATTATATTTCAATAAAAAAAAGTTCATCCCATGTCGGCTGGAGTGCCGGTATGCTTTGTTGCTGATGTAATCTGAATGTCGGTGTAAGCACTTGTCAGTGCCACTGTTTACCAGTGTATAATATATGTGATGTCGGGCATGTAGAAATCTATTGTCGGTTGGTTTCCAATTGGTTGCCATCAATGACAACATCAACTATTCTCATAAGAGTGTAGAATGCCAACAAAAGAATGTACAGTTTTACTATGATCATTTAGAGAATGATGAACAAAAAGAGGCAGAGGAAGTAGTATTGTTATACTTGGGTATTTATAAGAAAGCCTTGATAGAAATTGAAGATCAAATACTGACATAATTGTATGATATGTTAGATGCAAGGAGACTGTCGGTAATGCAAGAAGACAAACACATAAAAATTCAAGAATTGTTATCTGTTTGTGTTTCTATTACTATTCAGGAAATGGATAGGACACTTGAGGTGGTAGATAGAAAAGTATTTAACAACAAACATAGAATAACGAGTCTGATGTTAGGAAGGGTAAATGAGATAATTAAGGAGACCCACAAGGCATGCATTAAGTTCTTTGGAGAGAACCAAGGTTTCTTTACTTCACCGGAATCAAAGACAGACACTACAGACACCCCGATTGAAGGAAAAGGAAAGGGTATTATGGGTACTTCACCCTTAATTTTGAAAAACAATAAGATAGTGCGAATTAAGTCCCCGATAGATACAAGTGTACAAACAAATGTTGAGATACCGAAAAATATAGAACAGTGAAAAGATTGATAATGTACATGTTGAGGTTACAGTTCCTATAGAGGAACCGACAGTTACAAAGACTGTACCAAGTGGTAAAGCCACCCATGCAAGTGAGGAAGCTATAAAGGATAAATCATTAGAGGAGAATAAAGGGGAATTTGGCAAGGAATTGGTAGTAGGTCCATCATTATTGTCAATTGACACCTCATAGGTTGTAAAGGAAAACATAACCAAGATGAGTCCTACTGAACTCATGATGATGGCTGCATATAAATTGATGAAGGAGGGATCTATGGATAAAGGGATTATTGATTAGTCTATCACTGTTTTACATAGACTAGTCCCAGAGTGCAAGATTGACAGGAAAGAAAGCCCATCCGACAAGCTTAAAACAATTCCTAAGAACATTTAAAAGGAATTTCAATCATTTCAGCAGATTTCAAATAGGCAAGCACTAGAGAGGTTCACACGGGCTAAAAGAGTTGTATTTGATCAGGTGATTGAATCTAAGAAGAAGAAGATTGATGAAAAGTTGAAACTGATAAACAATTGTTTGAAATAGTGTACAAATATTTATAGGGTATGTTGTAACACATATATACTTACAGTTAATGTGGATAAGAAGATTAAGGAATTTTAGGAGAAAATTGTAGGTATAGCTAATTCTTTTGATGTATTGACTTCATTGACTACATCCATTGATGGTCAAATTTTGGTTTTTGAAGCCCAAATTTTTGTTCTTGATAAGGAAAAAGACAAAATCATAAGAAGAGCTAGAATTATGAGAGGCTTGGTAAGTCCTCGGTTGGATTCACTCAGTGTACATAAGGAGTTTAGGGATATCGTTGGAAATCCCACACTGGTAGAGATAAGTGAGAAAGAATCATTTGCTCATATACTAAATGTGCTTGTATCTATTTCTGGCACTTTCAAATCTGGTTGGGATACTTATCTTGAGCTATTGGAGAAGGCATATCCGAAAATTTTCAAATTTGTTAAGCTCTGGTAAGATATTTTTGGGATATTCATTGTTTAGTTTTTTTGATCTTCAACATTCTTTTTAGAATTTTTGATGGCATTGACGTCAAAGGGGGAATGATATAGATGTGAAAAAAAGGGAGTTTTATTCATTAGGGCGAGATATGGAGATATGGAGACATGGAGTATGGAGTATTTTGCATTGATGAATATTTAGCTTAGGGGGAGCAGGCAGGATGAAACTGACAGATGAAACCATGACCATTTTCACATGAGTGTTGCCATCAATGCCAAAGGGGGAGATTTTTGGCAATTGACACTCAATTGATTGGTTTCACTATGCTGTCATTGATGGCAACATGATATCTTATTCCGGCTTCATGTTTTGGTTTAGTTGTGTACCGAGAGGCACTTCACAGACACTACACCGACACCGACACCAACAAGATAGAAGGATTTCTTTGGTTACTGGCAATGCAGGCCAAAATGGTTTATAATAAGGTTATCGATATTGGAGGCCGACATCTCTTGGATCCGACATCGATAATTGTTTTTGATATTCATGTATTTATGTTATCTAGCCAACATGTATATTGATATTGTAATTATCTTTGTAAGTTGACATAAGACATGATAAGTTGTATAGGGTATCTAGGTCAGTTGGATTAGATCATTTTGGTAATTGATATGGTAATGAAAATGTAATGGAGATGTGGATGTGATATGATGTGAAATATGTCAGAGAGATTATGTATGTGAGGATATTTATGTAAGGGTTATTCCGACAAAGTGTTTAGGGTTTTAGACCAGAACATACAAAGCTTAACAGGAATTGTATTCTGGCATAGAAGATGTTATCTTTTATAGTTCAACACTTTTTTGGATTGTAGTCTGGATTTATATGTAGTCAGTGAGGCTCCTTTTGTGATTGAACAGTGTGCTCTAGGTTGTAAGCCTTCCTCCAAGTGTAGGCCCCTTATATTTTGTAATATCTCTTCACATGGCCTGTCGAGTGATATTGTGGTTCACAAATCCCACCATGGTTTTTCCTCTTTGAGGTTTTCCATGTATAATTATGTGCGTTATGGTTCTCATTTTTGTGATTGGCTTATTGGATGCTTTACTTCTTTCAATTCTATATGATCCGGTATACCGGTTGGTGTATGCATGTTTTAATAGTTAAAATTGATCTTTTTGGTATAACACTGATTCACCCCCCTCTCAGTGTTATTAGATTCCAACAACAAGAATAGGACTTAGACAAGACTCCACTTTTGCAACTTTGAACTGTGAACCTTGAACATTTTGAAAAGGTTCAATAGTCCAAGTTCAATGACAAATGTTACAAAGACCTTTAGCTCTTATAAAAACAAATATACGATACAACATACTCTATTTGAACTTGAACCTTGAACTTAGAAGAGGTCCAACTAAGAGGTTTAGTTCAATAAAAACTTCAATAAGAAAAAAACCGAGACTTACACAAGCCCAGACTAAATAAAACACTCCTTATTTTTAATAACATGAGAACAAAATGCCTCAGGAAAATGAGGTGGGTAACATCATCTCTGACTAGGGACCAGGATTGTAAAGGACTAGGGAGGAATTTTGAATCTCTGGTTTCACACAAAAGATGGAAAATAAGACTGAGACCAACAAAAAGAACACACCAAAACTGACACAACCAAAAAGAAAACAAAACTAACCTAGAAAACATACATGGAACTCCTTTACAACTTATAAAGCTTAAGATCTTATCCATTATAAGACAGGGGAAGAATTGTACCATCAACATAGGCAAGCTTGAAATAATTAGGCCCTTTATGCTCATGAATAAAAAATCAACCTTTCTAGAGTGATTCAAATTTACCATGTGCCCCTTCAGGTTCTCTTCTTCTATCCCAGAATAAGACTTGATCTCCTTGCATAAATTTTTTGGGTCTAGCTCTTTTGTCAAAAAATTTCTTGACATGCAGCTGATGTTCTATGATTCAATCAATAAGTTTATCCCTTTCCTCATCTACTTTCATCAAATGCATGATTCTTTTTTCTAGGGAATCCTGAAAATATGCATCCTTAACAACTGTTTGTTATTTTGAAGTTGCCAGTTCTAGAGGCAAAGATAAGTGTACCCCTACACCATACACCAATTCAATAGGAGACATCCCTATTGCCCTTTTAGGAGATGTCATATCCGCCAAGAGAGACTCATACAACTTCTTGTGCCAGTCCTTCGAATTCTCACTTACCATCTTTTTCATAATGTTTGTCAAGTTCTTATTGCTGGACTTCGCTTGAACATTACCTTGCAGATAATAATCTAATGAGTGGGAAAGAGAAATTCCATAATCATAACAAAACATAGAGATTTTTGTAGATGAAAAATTCATAGCATTATCAATTACTATCTTTTGAAAAACTCTAAAGTGAACCAGAATGTTTTCTTTTAATAAATCACAAACCACTTCAGATGTAGTCTTTCGTACAGAAACAACTTCCATCCATTTGGTAAAATAATATATTGTAGTATGTGTGCATGTTCGAAATTTTAAAAGGGTGACAATGAACCTATGAAATCCATCCTCCACTGCTTAAATGGTTCATCAATAACTACACGTCTAAGGGGTATTACTGAAAGCTGTGGCTTTCCTATGAACAACTTACATTTTTCACAATTTGCCACCCAGGTGTAAGCATCTTTGAACATGCCTGGCCAATAGTAACAATTTATCAAAATTTTATAAGCAGTCACCGTCGAAGAAAAATGTCCACTGCAAGCTTCATAATGAAATTTTTTAGAAGAGCCTCCTGATGTTCCTTATCTACACAACGTAAGAAAGTGTTGTCCAATCAGTTCTTGTATAAAACATCACCATAGATGACATACTTAGCAACTTTCAATCTCAAATTGTATTTCTCCTTAGGTGAAAAATGTTGACGACATTCTCCATAGGTTAGGTAAAACACAACATCTACAAACCAAGAATCTTGAAGACCCACAAATAGAACCAGAGGTAGTTCTTCATGCACTTCATTCTTACTCTCTACAATCAATTTACATAAGCCTTGTCCTCTTACTAATTTAATTGTTTTAATATCCATATTGAACTCTTGCATTTTTTATATCCATGTAGCTTTGCTATTCATTCTAATATCTTGCTGTGTCAAAATACTTTGAACAACTGAGTGTGGCACATACACTATTGCATGAGAAAGAAGAATGTAATACCTAAAATATTTAACGACTTTTACCATTGCAAATGATTGCTTCTCCATTAATGAATATTTCACTTCATGCTTCTTGAGCAGTACATTCATGAAGGCAATTGGAAGTTCCTCATTTTCCTCATTTTTTTGCAATAAATTTTTTGACATAGTATGCTCAGAGGCATAGCAGTAGATGATTAAATTCTTCTTAAATCTAAATTGATGAGCACAAGAGCCTGCACTATAGATTCTTTTATTTCCTCAAATGCTTTTTTTCCTTGGTCATTCCATCTAAATACCTATTTTTCACACATCAAATTCACTATGTATTGGGTAATCTTTGCAAAAATCAGGGACAAACCTTCTCAAAAATTCACTTGACCAAAGAAGGATCTAACTCCATTTCTATTTGATGGTAAACTTAGCTACTGGATTTCCTTCACCCTCTTCGGATCTACCTTGACGCCTTCTTTGGAAATGATGTGACCAAGCAGTTTACCTTCAGAAACACCGAACACTGACTTTTCAGATTCAAAGATACTCCATGCTCCCTGCATCTCTGCAAAACTTTCCTTAAGTCTCTCAAGTGATTCTTTCTCCTTTTTGAGAAAAATGTTAAATCATCAAGGTATACAATGATTATTTTATCTTTCAGGTGACCAATAGACAAGTCCATAGCCCTCTAGAAGGTTGCTCCAGCATTTATCAGACCAAATGATATCCTATTATATGCAAAGGTACTCGAGGGAGTGATGAAAGTTGTTTTGTTCTAATCCTTTTTTGAGACTCTAATCGCATTGTATCCTAAAGACCCATCTAACATCGACATCATCTTAGAACGCGAGACTATTTGCAAAATATGATCCATAGTAGGCAGTGGATAGTTATCCTTCAGACTAGCTTGATTCAAATTTCTAAAATCCACACAAATCCTTATTTCTTCATTCTTTTTATGAACCGAAACTATATTATCTATCCAGGTGGAATGATGAATAGGATATATAATTTTTTCCTTTAACATTTTATCTACCTCCTTGAAGATGGCCTCTACAACCTTGGGATTAAAATTTTTCAATTTCTGCCTGAATGGACTTGTTCCTAGTTTCATAAGAATATGATGTTGAAACTGCCCATCGCTGAAATTTTTCAGATTGTCCTAACACCAAGCAAACACATCTCTATATTCCATTAATAGATTAATGAATCTTCTCTTCTCTTTAGGGGTACAACACTTTCCCAAATTGACGAACTTAGGATCCTCTTCATCACCAATATTAATCCTCTCATAATCACTAGAATCATGAGTTGTTGGTAATCGTTCGTCCTTTCTCTTCATGAAAGCATCCTGATGGTAAAAAACGTGCTCTAAAGACACTATCCCTCTAGGAATTTTATTAAATTTCATCTGGATAATTTCATCTTATGGTTCCTTTCCTGGATCTGGGGAGAATTCCTTACATTCAGTTTCAGATCCTTCAAAGAATGTAGTCATGAACATTTTAGCATAATGTAAAATGTTTTTTATGTGCTTATCATTTTCAAAGACTTGCCAAAATTATGAGTTATCAGGGATAGTTGGCCTATATATTAACTTCAGCCGGTAAGTATCTACTATGAATTCAGGATGAGGAATCAAGAGAGAAGCCAACATTTCCAAAGAATCAACTTTAGAAGTGAATAACCCTCTTACTTGTTTTACAATCAACTCGACATCTCCTTTTACTCGTAATTGTTTCACTCCCAATTTCTTTCCTTCAGCTATTTCCAACAATAGGGCCTCATATTCAGCAATATTATTTGTATTTTCCCTATGGGAATAGTGGCCTAAGACTAGTCGATTTTAATTTCACTTCCTAGGGCTCTACAAAATGTATGACTCAACAACATGCCATAACTTGTAGGAATATACACTATTAAAATAGTTAACCTAACTCTTTTATCAGGATGAGCGACAAGGGCTACTTGACCATCTTTAATCTATCCTAATAATGGCATCTGTTTGGAGTCTATGGAGTAACATCTACCAAAGGTTTTAGTCAAGGATAATCCCAGAGCTTTGGCTACAATAGATGGCATGATGTTATCTGAGCCACTGGAGTCTATAATATAATTATTCAGTTTATGACCATTTATGAACAAGGATATATAAAAAGGCTTAGGTTTTGATTCAAGGACATACAATATGTCATCAACTTGATGGGAAACTATTGAGGGGAATCTTCATGAGTAGCAAGACAAGTTGACACATCTCCTTTAGAGGACAAAGTAGCATTAGCTGATTGCTGTATCATATTGGCTAGTACATATGCATTATTTCCTTTCACAAACTTAACCAACCTATCAAGTTCTTTAGGGTTTCATTTAAGATATTCATCTGGCATAATTTGAATTTGAGAGGATTTATTAAATTCAACAATATCAAATGAACTCTTAGTGTCTACACACTTCAATGAATGAGGTTCTTGAGGTCTAAAATCATTATTATGAAGTCGGGAAATAATTTCCTTACCTTTGGGATTCACAACAGAGGACGAATAATCTCTTTGAGGTTTGAAATTCTGCTGGTTTCTAGTCCACACAACACATGAAGGATTCTCCAAGGTAACCAAAATATCACCTCCTATTTTTGAATCAAACTCATACTCTAGAAAGTGGATTCTAGAGTCGCTAGGCTGCTTGGGGGTTTCTTCTTCACTTGATTCTAGCAACCCCTCCTTTGAACCAACTAGTTGAGCATAACATACCATTTCAGGGCAAGAATTTTCATCATGATCATCAGTAAGATGAAAGATACACATGTTGGCTTTAGATTGGGGTGCCTCAATTGCTAGTATTTGTTGCTTAGGAGGCAATTGTAAAACTCTACTTTTGGCTTCTGTTGACTGATTAGGGAATTTCCTTAAAATATCTTGGTAAGGCTGCAGATAAGAAGTATTCATTTTGGGTAATTGCCTCTTCAAAGTTATCACATAATTCATTAGTTGCTGAATCACAGGATCAGATGAAGTTGATGCCCATGTCGTGGAACTTTGAACTTCCCTCTTCCACTTTTCTGTAGTGATCAAATCATCTTCTAATTCTACAACCAATGTTTTCACATCAGCTAGGGCTGCTACTCTTTGCCTTCGGATTAGGAAACCAATCTCAGAGGGCATATAATTAATGAAAAAGCATTTCAAATTATCATTATAAGGCCTTTAGTTTTCTAGAATCTTATGAACAATTTTATCAAACTTAGCCACAAAATCTCTCATGGATTCAGGGATTTCTTTCTTTAATTGGGCTAATTGGGCTAGAAGAGAATGTTCATCTTCGGCTAATTTGAACCTAGCCTCGAACCTAGTTTTAAGATCTTGCCAATTAGTAATTGCACCATTTGGTAAATAATAAAACCAATCTACTGCTACCTTAGTCAATGTTTGTATAAACAATCTCACAATGACATCTTCATGCTGAACAACTAGAACACCATAAGAAACATTAAATGCATTCAAATTCTCGTATGTTGAGACCTTTCCATGACCATTGAATAAAGGCAAATGATCTCTTTCTCTTTTGGGTAAAGAATTAAGATTTGTACCAAGATCAAGTGGTCATACAACAAGGCTCTGAGATTGTTGACAACTATGGGTAGAATGATATTTAAAGGTGTAGGGTTGATTACACTAGGGAAAAAAATGTTGAAATGTGGCGACTGATCAGCAAAGTACTGTACACTCAGTAATGTGGCAATTTATTTGCCATTTTTTGTTGATGAAAACTGACATTGTAATAAAACCCTAAAAAAAAAGGCCGACTTTGTTTGTTGCCCTAAAAACGCATGTTATAAGCGGCTGGGATGCTTAAGGCATTGGAGGTTGATGTACTGTTTTTGCTGGATAATAAGAAAGATTGGACGGCTGTGTATGGTGGACGTAACCCATTCTAGGTGAACCACGTTAAATCTCTGTGTTATCTGTGTCCTATTTTATTTCTTTATCTTTTGTATTTAAATCTGCATATAATTATTAGTTCATATTTGCTTCGGATTTGCTTGAAACCCTAACAATTGGTATCAGAGCGAGGTTTTCTGTAAATTGGCAGGACTTTCATATTTGAGTGGGAGCAATGGAGGATTCCAAATTCAAGGTCGAAAAGTTTAACGGCCAGAATTATCAGTTATGGAAAATGCAGATGGAGGATTACCTATATCAAAAGGATTTGTGGCAGCCATTGGAAGGAAAGGCAAAGAAACCAACCACAATATCAGATGAAGAGTGGGACATTTTAGATAGAAAGGCACTGGGATCCATTCGATTGTGCCTTGCGGCGTCTGTAGCATTCAATATAACAGAAGCAAAAACAACTGTAGATTTGATGGCAACATTGGCTAAGCTGTATGAGAAACCCTCGGCTTCGAATAAGGTATTTCTTATGAAGCGTTTGTTTAATTTGAAAATGAGTGAGGGAGGATCTGTAGCGGAGCACTTAAATGAATTTAATACAATTACCAGTCAATTGTCTTTGGTAAAAATTACCTTTGCAGAAGAGGTTAGAGCTCTCTTGATTTTATGTTCTTTGCCAGAAAGCTAGAATAGCTTGGTTATGGCTGTAAGTAACTCTGTCTCTGGTAAAAATACTTTGGTATTTGATGATATTGTTGGTGTTATCCTAAGCGAGGAAATGCGAAGGAAAAGCACAGGTGAGACTCCAACATCATCGGGTAGTGTTTTGAATGTGGAGAACAGAGGAAGATCAAAGGAAAGAGGAAAAGGCCCTGGAAATGAGAAGTCACGAGGGAAGTCAAAGAAAGGACGCTCTCAATCTAGAGGAAAGAAAGATTGCTGGTACTGCGGAAAGCCTGGTCATCTAAAGAAAGACTATTGGTCTCGGAAAAACAAAGAAGGAGACAAAAATGAAAATGACAGTAAGGAAGCTAATATTGCAAGTAATACTTTACAAGATGTTTTAATCTTATGTTTGGATAATGTTAATGATTCCTGGGTAATAGATTCTGGGGCTTCATTTCATGCTACACCCCATAGAAAATATTTTCTAGATTATATTCAAGGTGATTTTGGATAGGTATATTTGGGTGATGATGAGCCCTGTCAAATTGTTGGAAAAGGAAAGATAAAGATCAAGTTGCAGAATGGTAATGACTGGTTTTTGCAGGAGGTAAGACATGTTCCTAATTTAAGAAGAAATTTAATTTCTGCAGGGCAACTAGGTAGTGAAGGTTGCATAGTTACCTTCTCAGACAGTATGTGGAAGGTCACTAAAGGATCATTAGTAGTAGCTAAAGGTGCGAAGGTAGGCACATTATATCTATGTACTGGTAACACTTACTCTACCTTAGCTGCTACAGATAAAGTTATTGCAGGGACAACAACAATAAATGTTGCAAGAACAGATTCGATAATGTGGCACCATAGACTTGGGCACATGAGTGAGAAAGGGATGAAAATCCTTCACTCCAAAAATCTATTGCCAGGACTAAAGAAGATTGATTTAGAGTTCTATGAGAACTGTGTTTATGGTAAACAGAAAAGAGTCAGATTTCTCAAGGTTGGGAAAGAGAAGAAGAGTGAGAAGTTAGAGCTTGTACATTCAGATGTATGGGGACCGGCTCAGGTATCATCTCTTGGTGGCTCTTGTTATTATGTTATTTTTATTGATGACTCAACCAGAAAAACATGGGTATATTTCCAAAAACAAAAATCAGATGTTTTTGAAACTTTTAAGAAATGGAAAGCTTTGGTTGAGAATGAGACAGGAAAAATGTTGAAGTGTCTCAGATCGGATAATGGAGGTGAGTATTGCAGCAAAGCATTTGAAGATTACTGTTCTTTAAATGGGATTAGAAAGCAGAAGACAGTTCCAGGAACTCCACAGGAAAATGGTGTGTCAGAGAGAATGAATAGGACCATCATGGAACGTGCAAGGAGCATGAGATTGCATGCTGGATTGCCCTTACATTTTTGGGCAGATGCTATACATACTGCTGTCTATTTGATAAATAGAGGACCTTCAACCCCTTTGGATGGTGGTATTCCAGAGGAGGCATGGACTGGTAAAAAGGTAAATTATTCTTTCCTAAAAACTTTTGGTTGCGAAGCTTTTGTCCATGTTGATAAAGAAAATAGAACCAAGCTTGATGCTAAATCTCAGAAATGTACCTTCATTGGATATGGGATAGATGAATATGGCTTTCGGTTATGGGATTTTGAAAATAAGAAAATAATTAGAAGTAGAGATGTTATATTCAATGAGAAGGTTATGTATAAAGAACAGATGCAGGAAAAGAAGCATGAACAGGACAAACAAGAATATGTGGTGTTGGATGAGATTCCTAAAAATGAAATGCCATAGGTACTTGATGCTCAGCAACAACAGATTGTCCCACAAACTCCTGCAAGTGTTAGACGTTCTATGAGGACAAGTAGACCCCCTGAAAGATTTTCTCCTTCTTTGTATTCTATTTTATTAACGGATTCTGGTGAACCAAAAGAATATGAAGAAGCAATGTAGGTGGATGCCAAACAACAGTGGCAGCTAGGCATGAAAGAGGAGATGGACTCCTTGATGAAAAATAAGACTTGGGACTTAGTCCCTTTACCTGCAGAAAAAAGAGCCTTGCCTAACAAATGGGTTTATCGGCTGAAGGAGGAGGAAGGAGGTCAGAAAAGATATAAGGCCGGACTTGTGGTAAAAGGTTTTGCACAGAAAAAGGGTATAGATTATGATGAAATATTTTCTCCAGTTGTAAAAATGACTTCAATTAGAACTGTACTTAGTCTTGTGGCTGCAGATGATTTACATCTTGAACAATTAGATGTCAAAACATCTTTTCTCCATGGAGATTTGGAGGAAGAAATTTACATGTTGCAACCACAGGGATATGAGGTCAAAGGTAAGGAGAACTTGGTGTGCAGGTTGAAGAAAAGTCTGTATGGCCTAAAGCAAGCACCTCGACAATGGTATTTAAAATTTGATAGTTTCATGGCTGAACATGGTTATCATAGATGTCATTCTGATCATTGTGTATATTTTAAGAGATTTGATAATGGCAGTTATATTATCCTGTTGCTTTATGTTGATGACATGCTTGTTGCTGGGTCTAACATGCAACATATAAATGATCTTAAACAGAAATTAGCCAGGTCATTTGCTATGAAGGATTTGGGTGCAGCTAAGCAAATTCTCGGTATGAGGATTACACGGGACAGGAAAAATAGAACCTTGAATTTGTCCCAAAGTGAGTATATAAAGAAGGTGTTGAAAAGATTTAACATGCAAGATGCAAAAGCAGTTAGTACACCTTTGGCTAGTCATTTCAAATTGACTAAGGAGATGTGCCCAAAGGCACAGGAAGAGGTTAATAAAATGTCTAACATCCCGTATTCATCAGCTGTTGGCAGTCTGATGTATGCAATGGTATGCACAAGGCCAGATATTGCACATGCAGTGGGAGTTGTGAGCAGGTTTATGAGTAATCCAGGTATGGAACATTGGAATGCTATGAAATGGATTCTTTGGTATTTGAAAGGAACTACTACGAAGGCATTATGTTTCAAAGGATCTAATGCTGCTCTAAGTGGATTTGTTGACTCTGATCTGGCAGGTGATATTGATTCACGGAGGAGTACTACAGGGTATGTTTTTACTATAGGGGGAACTGCAGTCAGTTGGATTTCTAGGCTGCAAAAGGTTGTTGCACTTTCAACCACTGAAGCTGAGTATGTTGCTGCTACAGAAGCCAGCAAAGAGATGATTTGGTTGCAATATTTTCTGAAGGAATTGGGTCAGACACAAGAGGATAGCCCATTGTATACTGATAGCCAGAGTGCCATTCATCTTGCGAAGAACTCTACTTTTCATTCAAGGACAAAGCACATTCAGCTCAGGTACCACTTCATCCGGACTATTTTGGAGGAGGGTCAGTTACGGCTTGAGAAGATTCACACAAGTGAGAATCCTGCCGATATGTTCACAAAGGCAGTTCCACATGAGAAGCTGATTTCTTGATCAGTTTCTGTTGGTCTTCTTGATTGATAATTGTGGAATTTATACCAGTCAAGTCCTAGTGTTTTATCCAGCGGATGTTGCATGTACAGTGGTGTCGTGTAGTATCAGTCTCCAAGTGGGAGATTGTTGAAATGTGGCGGCTGATCAGCAAAGTACTATACACTCAGCACGTATCCTCGCCAGGGTCCGGGGCCGGGCCAGGCCCCAGGTAGGGGTTTGGGGGTGGCAGCCCCCGAGAAAGTGGGGGTTCGGGGGCGACAGCCCCTGAGAAATTTTTTTTTGCCATTTTTTGTTGATGAAAATTGACATTGTAATAAAACCTTAAAAAAAAAGGCCGACTTTGTTTGTTGCCCTAAAAACGCATGTTATAAGCGGCTGAGATGCTTAAGGCATTGGAGGTTGATGTACTGTTTTTGCTAGATAATAAGAAAGATTGGACGACTGTGTATGGTGGACATAACCCATTCTGGGTGAACCACGTTAAATCTCTGTGTTATCTGTGTCCTGTTTTATTTCTTTATCTTTTGTATTTAAATCTGCATATAATTGTTAGTTCATATTTGCTTCGGATCTGCTTGAAACCCTAACAAAAAACACCATGTAATATTAGGGCTTGACAGATAGGAGACACACGGGATACAAAAAAGGGAGTTGGAGGTCTACTCTTGGCTCTTCTTCTAGGTGTAATGGAGGTTTAGGAGTTGGAGTCTTGGAGTTCCTGAAAAATAGAATCAATCATCCATTCATGCCTCTGGGACCTCATATATCTTCTTGATTCCAGCCTGTTTGTGATGCACTACTCACTTCAAACAGAAAAGGAAATTAAGCCATTCATAAGACAACCTTACTTATCTTATGATTCAACCTCAAGTCTTATTTTTTGAGTCCCCAACAAAGTTGCCAAAAATCTGTTGGTTAATAGATTTAGCCTTTCTTAATTTTACTATGAATGGCTCATGTATGCCCTTAGTTTTGCGAAAGGCAAATTGAACCAATAGTTGGGTAAACCGATGAATAGTTTACCCTCTGCATAAGGGTGCATCTTCCCATATGAGATTGAATGAATTTTTAAAAATACACACATATTAGCTTCACTTTTAACCATAAAGAGAGAAAAGGCATTTCACATTCATAAGTCAACACCACATGAATGCTAAGAAAATAAGTACTCTATATGTAAACCCACAGATTTACAACAAAACTACCTTCACTTCTCAAAAAAAAATTTAATTAAAAAAACCATAATATCATGGAATCTGATTGAGTCTCTCTCATGTATCACATGAGAAGGGTGTGAGATTTTCCCAAGATCAAGAGGCAATGGAAATCACAAATAAGAGAGAACAAAATAGATGATAGGAGTAAATTGTATTCTGTCAAGATGCAAAATGTGATCAATTGGATCATCAATCATTAATTACAATGAATATGAGTCTGCATATATAGGCAAGGCTATATGGATATGTAAGCACACAAACATTACATGTGGCTCAATAAGAAACAAGGGTAGGTAGGAAATAGTTGTGGTAGGCAGGAGAAACAATATAATATCCTACATGAGGTGGATCACCCACCGAAGGTGGAATTATCACTCCACAATAAGTGGATATGATAGAGTAGTAACAAGATCAACACCATAAAAGGTGGAAATTCTCCTACACAAACTATCCCAATGTGGCACAAACACCCAAGTGTCTCATACCCAAACTACTATGAAATGCATTTCCTAAGTAAACTTAAGTAAGGTGTAATAATATCCATGATGAATAATTATTCACACCAACAAAGGGAAATCACAACATCCACACAAAGTTAACAGAAGGATTACTTATCAAATTCATTCACAAACATATGAAAAGTGGATAATCAAAGAAGCAACAGATTCTACACAAATAGATATATCCCAATGGAGATTTTTCTTTCGGCATTCAAACACACAGATTTGAAAGCTGTTGAAAATGTATAATTTTATTCACTGATAAAATGTCTTCATTGAAAATCCACAATATTCAAAACAAAGTCTGATAATTTTTCTCAAAATTTCTCAAACTTTTTTTAAGTCTTCTTCCAAAAATATATAGTTAAACTTCCTACGTCAACCACTTGGTAACCACATAGTTACACTACCCTGCCTGAGGGTAAGTTAAATAGTTTGTTTTAAAAACTAACTTATAAAACCATTTCTTGACTAAACATATGAGAGGACAAAGAAAACATGGAAATAGTTATCAATTGCATGACAATGAACGACCAACTTGATCTTTCTTCTACTCTGTGAATGCCTCCATGAATTGCTAGATGACAGGTTCATTTGAAATGCCTACGTGTAAAATCTTTTACTTACCAAATTAGGCAAATGAAGAAGGCAAGTATTTTGATTTTAAAAATAAAGAAAATTTTGAGAGTGGGCTTAAAAATCAATCACATGATTTGCTATGATTTGTAACTGCATACTTATTCGTGCCAAATCACTCTGAAAAGACTTAACTTTGATAATTCATTAATTACAAGTCTTTTCCCTCCATATCCTTCCCTGAAATGATTATTCTCAAGTATGGCTCTTCATCATGACTCATTCCCTTGAGGTTCACCTTTTAAATCCCAAATATTCCCTCTATGCTGATGCTTCACCACTTTTATGTCCAAAGCTAACAATCCTTGAACTTTGAACTTTGAACCCTTTGAGAAGTGGTTCAAAAGTTCAAGTAAAAAATAATAGAAATAGGATAAAGCAAGACAAAGATACCAAAAATCCATAGCTTACATGTTACAAGAACATGACTCAGACAAGACTCAACTTTTGTAGCTTTGAATCATGAACCTTGAACTTTTTGAAAAGGTTCAATAGTCCAAGTTCAATGATAATTGTTACAAAGACCTTTAACTATTATAAAAAAAGTCACGATACAACATACTCTGTTGGAACTTGAACCTTGAACTTAGATGAGGTTTAGTTCAAAAAAAACTTTAACAAGACAAAAATCGAGATTTACACAAGCCCAGACTAAATAAAACACTCCTTATTTTTAATAATGTGAGAACAAAATGCCTTGGGAAAATGAGGAGGGTAACACACAATAATGTAGCATGTTGCAGATGATCAAGGCATAATTCTTAGAGGTGTTTCATATTTATGATGGTTGTTTAGGTCTAGACTATTTCTTAGCCGACATTGTTTTGGTCCGCATGCATTATTGTAGCATGTATGATTATATTTTTGTAATATTTAGTGTGTGTTGAGCCAACCTTGAAATAAGGTTGATGACTTGTATAAATTAATGTAAGAATAATTGGGGACATATCAAGATACATGTAAATATTGTTTCTATTATTCAGCAGCAGGGATAAGCGTGTGAATTTGTGCGAATTTATGAGAAGAGGTGTTGTAGAGAAGAATTGACAATGTGCTTAATCAGAACTTTACTTAAGCATTTGATATGCTATTTTATTAGTTTGTGATTCTCTAGATGTAATCCAAATGTTTTTGTAAGTCAGTGAGACTTCTTGTAAGGCAGTGAACCTTCCCTAAAGGTTGTGCCTTTCTAGGTTTTGTATTTTGAATAGTCATCTCTAGGAAGTGTGCCTGAATGCATGTGCATTCCTCATTGTATTATTTCACTTACTCCTAACAAGGTATTATCTCATTGTGGGTAGGCTCCCACCGTGGTATTTCCTGAAAATGGGTTTTCCACGTCAAAAATCTTGGTGCTATGTGTGTTATTGATGTGGTGTTTTTTATGCTTTAACTGTTCATTATCAGATTAAATTATGGTTTAAGTTGCAAAATTCCTTGAGCAAACTGATTCACCCCCCCTCTCAGTTTGCTACATTGTTGCCAACAAGCAGCTCCACACACTATCACAAGTTCAAATTTCCAATGTCATTAGAAATAATTAGGAGTAGGTCACTTGGGGTGCCCTATTCCCAAGATTAGGGCACTTGATGTTCCATGGTCCACCCAAAATCAACTTAAATTCAATAGAGAACAAGTACAGACTCCCAAGAGCCCAAATTCACCCCCTCAGGCCCAAAACTCATCTAGATGGTCCAAAAAATGTAATTGACATATAGATCATCCCATTTTGTCTCAATTGTAGGTGCACCACATAATTTTACTTTTATTTATGAAGTTTACAGTCAATATCACTTGTTTAGACTTAGATGTTAATCACCTAGTTTATTAAATCATTCAATAAATCACGTATAAGAAACAAAAGAATATAAGCCCTAAGAGTATTATAAATTGACCCTCTTTTAAAAAGTGTTAGTCAATTATACTTATTTCTTGATCTGTTTTCATATTATAAATGTAATAAAAGTGAAGACAAGTCTAGATTCCTATTTTTGTATGCTTAAGCTAGTGAACCCTATTTTCCTCCTTTACATCTTTCTTATTCACTCACATTATCTCTTGCATTTCCACTAGCTAGTCTCACACAATTTCATATATGATTTCTGTTACCATTCTTATCATTTATCTAAATCATTCCATCACCTCCTCTATTTTGGGAATTATTTTTTGAGGTGACATATTTATCACTCTTATAATCAATCGGTTCAAGCTCCTACTCTTTAAGACTTATCTCTCACCTACAATAGTTATTTCATACCCTTCTTCTCTACCATACTTCCTATATCCACCCACTGGTCTTGGAATATGTTGCTTCACAGTTGATGCTCTGCTTATGCACTTAGAACCTTTGTCTCTGATACTAATTGCTACAAGACAATTTACAAAGAATAAAGAAAATTGCAACACATAATATTGAAACTTCAACTATACTACTTTGCACATACAACAAATCTACAACCTAAAGTAAATTTTTGAATATATTAGAAAATCCTGGCAAGAAATTATTACAAATTAAATTGTTCAAATACTTTCTCTTTTGATAGAGAACCCTTCTGTATGTTCAACCACATCTCTGCCCTTCCCTCACATTGCCCAATCTTCCTTGGCTTAGGTACTACCCCTTTCTATTGTGTCCTATTCCTTCTTTCCACCCAATACTAACCTTGTTTATGTTCAAACTAACTTTATAATATTGTGAATTTTTTTGGTTAAAATTTACTTATTTCCTTTGCACATAGCCAAAGGATCCCCTCTCTCTATCGTGCACCTTCTCTTTATGCATGTAGTTGTATGTGCATTCTTATCTTCTCTCTTGCTAACCAATGGCTTTCTTTCACTGTCTTTAGGAAGTGAGTCCTCTATTGTTTTCTACAACACAATCTTTACACAACCAATTTCTATCCTCTTTCTCATGCGCCATCCCTTACTGATCTTTGTTTGCACAATAGTTTCTTTTCATTTCTTCTCATCACACAACAACAGAAGCCTCAAAATTTCTCCTATCTTTAAATTTTCCAACAAAAAATTCCACACATCTTCTATCTTAATTTTTATTAATATTCTCTTTAGCTACGTGGCATTTTTTTGTTAGAAAATTAAAAGATTGGGGAAATTTTCTCGCTTAAATTTTTTAACAAAAAAGATATGAAAATTTACACCTAGGTTGGCATTGAGATTAGTCAATTCAACATATTTTATTTATAGTTATGGAGCATGAAGCTAATTAAAAAGAAAAGAAAACTAACCCAAAATTTAGGAAAATAAGCTAGGACATTTTTTAGGTGGTGGGAATTGCTAGTCTACCTGGGTGGTCCTACACCACTAGTTCTTAAATCCTATAGGATGACCCCTCAACCATAAACCCTATACCATATACCCTAAACCCTATCCCTCAACCTTATTCCCCAAAGCCTATATGCTAATCCCTAAACCAAATAGATTCAACCACAACCCTATACAATCAACCCTAAACCCTATCCCTCAACCCTATACTCTCAACCCTAAAAATTATACCATATATCATCAACAAAAAAATATATACCTTAGGACCTAAACCCTAGAACATAAACCTTATACTCTATATGCTAAACCCTAAAACCCAACAATAATAATTTAGTACTAAAACCTAAATAATTAAATTTAGTCCCAAAACCCTTAGCTCTCACACCTTCATCATAAACCATCGACCCTAAACCCATATACCATGGGACCTACACCCTAAATTGTGAATAATTTATATCTATTAAAGGTCTAGGAGAGGATAGAGAGAGATAGGGGAGAGAAATAGAGAGAAGAGAGGCATAGAAAGAGAGAAGAAGAGAGAGAGGTGTAGAAAGGTAGGGATAAAAGGAGAGGTAGCAAGGAGAGAAATATGTAAATTTGAGATAGAGAGAGAGGTGAGATAGAGATAGATAGATCTAGGAGTCCAAGAGAGATGCGATATAGATAATAATTGAGAGGGGGATGGAGAGGTAGAAGAGGTGATATGTGAGATGAGAGATAAATAGATAGGTATACCCTCAACCCTCCATCATCGATCATAAACCATACACCTTAAATCCTAAACACTAATACATGCACCTTTAACCCTATACACTAAACCCTACAACTTGAAATTAATTAAACACTAATAGCTATGCCCTCAAACCTAAATAGTATACTCTCAACCATCAACCATAAATCCTAAACCCTCAAATCTAAAATTTTTACAAAAAATGCAGGAACATTAGAGAGATACATATTAAGGAGTGAGAGGGACAGAGAGACAAAGAGAGGAAGGGCAATAAATATGAAGAGAGATAGAGAAATAAGATGTTTATCTTCATCAGAGTTTGAGCACATTATAACACACTCACAATCCTATGAAGATGAATTTTTGAGAATGGTGGAGACATTTTCTTCCTAGAAACATGAGTACATTATAAATTGGAGAGAGAAGTATTGAGAGAGATATAGGGAGAGAGGGAGGGAGAGGTGTAGATAGGGAGAAATAGGGGGTTGGTAAGAGATGGAGAGAGTTACGTAGATATATATATTAAAGAGATTCCTATAATAAAAAGAATATAAAAAGAAGGGGGGAGAGAGAGATTGACTTTGGAGAGGAATGGAGGCATACAAAGAGATACTAATAGAAATATATAGAAATATTTAGAGATGAAGGGGGAGGGAGAGAACTAGAGAGTTAGATTCATGAAACTGATGCATTTAGTGCAGGATAAAATGCAAGTGCATTTTGTGGAAGCAAAAATAAACTCATGTTTTGAGTTCCACATAATGCAATCATTTTTTCTGGAGCTAAAAGTGTGAGCATGTTTATGCCTCCATAGAATGTGATCATGTTTTGGCTTGCTCTAAATGAAAGAAAACTTTAGCTTACAAAGAATATTTGATGACAAGCTTGTAGGTTTGGATTGTTCATTTGCCTCCTTTTCATGCGATTTTTTCTACATTATATTACTCAACTTGCATGTTGTCAAGTTTACACATTGTATAATGAGTTTTTAGTAGAATTACCACCATAATTTCACATTTCTTCTAATCTTTTTAACCATATAATTTTTTAAGGTTTGAACTAAATTAACATATTTATTTCTAATTTATTTTACTAATAATTCCATAGTTCTCAAAGGCATATGTGTTGACTTTTTTTGAAAACTTTTTGTCTACTTGTCAAATTTGATAAAAGAAAAATCATTCCATACTTCATTCTTTACACATTGCATTTTTTTTTCATTTTTGATTATTTTGGTACAAGTTATTTTATGCACACTCTCACTAATGTAATTTTCAAGATGCATCCACTTCGAAAAATCATAAAAAAATACTCAATAAAAATTTACAAAAAGATATACAAATTTAGTACTTGCTTTGAACTATATTTATACCAATGGGTTTTTTAAAACACTAAATGCAACTAAACAAATTGAGGTGTGTACACTAGACACTATGTTATGTTTTACTTAAAACAAAGGAACATGTTTTCCTGTGTGAAACATTTGATCCTCTTAATCTTATTTTTGAAAAACATAATAATTTAGAAACTAGATTCAGAGTACTAAAATTCTCTTTCTTTTGGTATCTTCAAATTTTGAGCGTGAGAATCTCAAATTGCTTCTCTAAATTTAAGTTTAGCTAATTTGAAAAAAAAAGTGGCCACTTTTGACCCCTTTTTAGTGAACCATCTTTGTGTGTACATACCCTAACCCCCTCCTACTTAGATTGTCTACCATTATAAGTGTTAGTGTTGGAATAAAATATGTCTAATAGGACATTTCAAAGGAAGTTTCCCAAACATCACAACTAATCTCCCATGTCCTTATGCTTTACATTATTTTTAAATTTTTGATAGAGTAACATACCCTTCTATAAGTGAAAATGATATTAAAAAACATACACAAGCTTCCCAAAAAGTTATAGATATAGTGTAGTTAAGCTCATGAGAAACCTCAAATGGTTTCATTGCCCTTGTCATATTGGTACAATGTGCTCTACACTATTATGGCATCTCTACATGTCATTGCTATAATACCACTTCTTAAAAACATCTTTGTCAACTTATAAATCTATAATAAAAGCTCCCCTAATATTCTAGAGCCATTTCTAGTCCCAAATTCCATGATTTTCACACATTCAATTTATGTTTTTCTTTACTTAATACTTTAGATTTCTTAGTGTACGAAGTATCAACAATTCCCCTAATTATTATATTAATTTCCTATAGATGACATTAATATTCATTTTTTATTCTTAATATGATTTCTTAGTAATTAGTAGAAAGAAGCAAAATAAACTACTTCTTAAATAAATATACTAAGGGTAAAAGATAGGCATTGATTTTTACATTTCGAGAAAAAAAACTTTTTTATATAAGTATAAGGCAAATAAACAAATCCAATCAATCAAATAAATCACTTTATTTTTTATTAACTTTAAAGAATTGGATAAACAAATGAAACAAATTAATTAAAAAATTGATAATTAAAGATGATAGGTGCACTTAATATTAGAAATAACGATAGAGAATGAATATTGACAATAAATAAAATCTAATTGTTAAGATGTGAAATATTATGATTATCATATAATAAAATTTCTAGCTCTTTTTTTAGTACCTAAAGTCTTTGCGGGTCATCAAGTTTCTTAACATCAAATGTGAGCACAAAATCAATTTCTTAATGTTGAGAAATGATTTGCGTTCCTTAAGACTGATCTAATAGACAATTAGAGTAGCAATGTCTTTGTCTCCACCTTCTTTATGTCTAAATATACCTATATGATGATGGTGTTTACAAATATTTTAGGGGATATTATCACATTTCTAGGGTCAAATTCTCCTAATTAGCCTACTATTTGGATTAGCTTTATGAATTTAAGAAAACAATTGAAGAGAAGACATACAAAGTTGTAGATAGTCAAGTATAATTTTTTATGTCAATTAATATTCTTTTTCTCTTAGATATAAAATACGGTCTATTGCTTTCCTCTTTGTAATCACTTATGATTCTCCATTATTTGTTATATGTATTAATTGTACCTAAATGTCTTTACATATCCAAATATAGCAATGATTCTAAAAAATGTGTCAATTTGGCTCACAATGGATAGTAAAAAGAGGTAGAAAATTTGAAGTTTTAATTTCAAAAATTAAATTTTAGTAGGGATTGATTCCAAACATGAAAGTTTTGGTTTCAAGATATAGATCAAATGCACATATAGCAGTGTAAATATAATCTGATAAATAATATGTAAATAATGATATTAGAATGAGTACAAATGAAAATAAGATATAGTTAAATACATGATTATAACTATAAATAATGATAAAAAAACTATTTAAAAAAAATAATTAAAAAAATCAAATTATAAGTTAAACTTAACATATGAATGTATTACTTGTCATTATATAATTATATTAAACGATTTATTGCCTATCAAGATGGGCGGCTGGTCTTCACCTTGATGGAGCTTTTTGTATTTTACTTGTGTTTGCTACTGTGAAATTAAATAGACTTGAAGTATAAAAAACCTCAAATAAAAATTAATTGGACCGCCGTTTAAGCTCTATCACTATCATTTTGTCTTGTATATCCTCGGTTTCCTCAAGTCCAGTGGAAATAGTTATCAATTAATATCTCAGCGTTCACATTGAAATATGTTTTGATAGTAAGAAGCTTCACAAATGAAGTTTAATATGAGTTCAATATCTTGATATGAATAGAAAATTGGACGTTGAAACTTAAAAAAATGTATTAGGATCTTATCATGAACTTTCATCTACGGCTATAAATAGTACGGTCTATTCTTAATCTTTGCATTATTGCAGAGTGGTTGAGAGCATCGGCATTTCAGTCATTTTCATTTATTTTAAATAATATAATATAATATAATATATAATCAATATATAGGGTTGATTTTGCAATGTAATAGTTAAGTTGTGGTATTGTTAATGGTGCCGTCAAGATTAAAATTTCTTCTAGGCTAATTGTGAATCGTAGCGGCATTGATGTTGGTTGACAAGTGTTTAGGCTTGTGCCAAGTCCCCTGTTGAACGCTTGTGGGCTTTGTGCCCTTGCTGGGCGCTGGGATGAGATCCCACATTTGTGGCCTGCATGGTTCATAGCTCAGTCAAAAAGCATTCACTGACAAAAAAAATAAAATATTAATATAATTAATATTTATTATATTAATTATACATTCTAACTAGTGTTTCTTAATAATTCAAAGTTTAATCAATTCTCACTTGTAAATAAGATAAATTTGGAGTGTCTCAAGATAAAATATGGTTCAAATAGTATAATCAATATTTATATATTAGAGCTTAGTATAATATTGGGAAAGGTGAATTACTTGTAACTTAGAACATATAACCATGAAAGTGATTGAGAAAATGAAAAAAAAAAACGATACAACAAATAAAACTTTGAACCTGTTGGGTCTCAAATCAACAGATTGGATAGGTTCTAAGGAAATGCCAGTCCCTATGGTCAAACCCTCCAATTGACTTGGCCAACATGTAGAGTGAACCTGTTTGGTTGCTTACTCTCTCACTTTAGGCTCTGCAGGACCTAGGCGGGTATACCTATTCACTGAATGTCTCCAATAAACAATGCTTTTTATAGCAGATATGTTATCCTAATCTGATATCTCCTGATCTTGAAATGGCATGAGTTCCTTGAATGGAGATATAGCAGATGAGTTCAAGATTGTTGTTATGATAATTGTTTGCTTTATGTTTCTTAATTACTTCTATAGCTGTCAAAATGAAGAAATGATGAGGGTAATTTGTAATTTAGCCAGTGCCTTCTTCGTTAATTGGGTTGCAGAGTCATTACAATTTTCTTCAGGACTTATGGTGCGAATCTGCGAGACAGTTTTTAATTCATCCCTTATGAACCTGTCAGTTACTATTTCTGTTAAAACCAAATGAATGCTTGTATTATATGCTGATTGAGTGAATTTAACCCTACCCTTAAGGGACCAGTCAATTAAGCTTTGCAAGGAACGATTACAATCCGCAAGCAAAACTTTTGTTGCAACATTATAACATAAAGCATAGATTTGATCTTAAGAACATGAATAACCTTATCTTTATCAGACAATATCACAGACGATTGCCAAAAGAAAATGAAATAATCCACAACACACATGCAGGGAAACAATTGATCAAGATTTGTATTCCATTATAGTTCGTACACAGAAGACTTACAGGCTGTCATTCTTTCGCTCTTAATCCTCTCTAATATCTATCCCCTACATTACAAAAATCATTCTCATATATATATGAGGATGAAAGCTCTTCACGAAGAGACACAACCCTTTACAATATTAATCATTAACTTTGGATATTTCTAAACTTAAGTAAAAAGAGATTTAAGAGCCCCAAATGATGAATGTAATCATCATCTTTGAATGTTTTGATTCGAGGAGTTTGCTTCTTCAATTCATCCCCCAGCGACAGATACTTGAATATTATCTGGTTGACAGTAGGGGCCATATCCTTACTCCGATCAATCTCTGACAAGGCCCAATCCTTGACGCTGATGAGTTCTTTTCGCAGATCCTCCAAGGATATCACCTCTCCTTCCTTGTAGACGGAAGGCATTCCAACGGGTTTATCATCATCTAATTCTTTTAAGTCTCTCCTCAGCGTATCCTCGAGTTTGACATGATTGTCCATATACGCATTTCCCTCAGCCTTTTCCTCTGGTGACATGGTATCGACATTGCTCAGTACTTCCTACAATCGAATGGACAACTTGTGCACAGTTAATGTTCTGCATCTACAACGGCTACTCAAGTGTTTAAACTTAATTGCAGATGTGACACTTTTCAATTGGGCCTTTAACTCTTTCGCGGGAAGTACAGTTCGCTCAAAGTGCGCACATTTCAAGTCATCGATGAAACCCTTGTCTTCGGCCGAGTGTTTAAACCTTCCATCGAAAGCTCATTTTCTTCGATACAATTGTTTCGGTGAACAGCTCATGTCGAGAGGCCGCTTTTAAGACTCATCGAAATCACTCTTTCATCGAAAGACCCCTTTTTCGATAAGTCGCTCGCAAGTTTCATTGATGTCATACTTTCGATGAGTTTCTTTCTTTGGTGTAGGCTTATGCGCGTTCATCGATATCCCTTTTTCATCGATATCCTTCTTTATCGATGAAACAACCTTACTTTTGTTCGACACTACATTCATCGATGAAAACTTGCATTTCGATGAATGCCTTTTGAGTTTCTTCGGTAATGACATTCCTTCAAAATCACCCTTTTGCCTTTATCGCTTTTTGCTTTTACCTTTTCGATGAAACTTGGAGTATCGATGAGCGGTTTCCTACGTTCATCGAAGGTAACTTTTTGCCGAAATACCTTTGCTTAGTGCTTTATATGCCCTGTGTCAATGAAAACACTCTTTCGATGAAACTTCCTCTGCAGTGCTCGATACAGTTTACTGGCCGAAATATCCATTAGTCTTCACGCTTATGGAAACATACATTATTTTTTTATATTTTTATTTTCAAAAATAGTGCTCAACAGCGGCTCTGACTGAGGATGGAGGCATAATGAATATGTCTTCAAGAATCCAGAATCTCTGGTTAGCGCAGATATGATGGTATTTACAATGGAAATGGATCCTAATCTACTGTACAGGTGATACAGAATGCTTCAGGAGAAGAAGTTCTTTAAGAACTGCCCATGTACTGGCAATTCTTGGACCTCCCCTGTCGCGTTTTGAAGCAAATAAGAATCCTCCCCCTTTTTGTCTATGATCACATATGGGCCGATCCACAAGGCTTCAAATTTACCATGCTTGCCTTTGTCTTGACTCCTGGCATTCCACATTAAAACCCAGTCTCCTACACAAAATTTTCTATTTGATGTCCTCTTGTCATACAACCTCTTCATTTGATTTTGAATCCTGATATTCTGCCTTTGAGCTTCTGCCCTGACTTCATCAAGTTCCACTAACTGCATTATCCTTTCTTGTGATGGATCTTCAACATCTATCTCTTCTTGAATCATAAATCTATGTACAGGCAAGAGATTATCCAAAGGTAATCTGGCCCATTTGCCATAAACCAATTCAAATGGAGACTGTCCTGTGGATTTTTTCACAGTTATCCTGTCTGCCCATAGTGCAAGATTCAACTTCGAATCCCATGCTTTTTTGTTCTGTCCCAACATCTTTTTAATGATCTTTAGGATATTCTTGTTGCTTGATTCAGCTTGCCCATTCCCCTGGGGGTGGTAAGGAGAAGAATGTGATATCTTAATGCCATATTCTTCACAAAAAGTGTTGAATTCCTCTGATCTGAAGGACATGCCATTATCTAAGATGATCCTTGCAGGAACACCGAATCTAGTAATAATGTTCTCCATTAGGAATTTTATCACCACCTTGCTAGTGGCCTGTCTGGTAGGTATTGCCTCCACCCATTTGGTAAAATAGTCTGTAGCAACCAATATCCACCTGTGTCCTCCATTGGAATTTTCTGATATTTCCCCTATAAAGTGTATTCCCCACTGTTGAAATGGTTCCTCAGCCAACATTGGTCTCAATGGGAGCGATCCTTGATACTTTGTTTTGTTTGAAAACTTTTGACAAGCTTCACACTTTCTGACATATCTATAAGAATCATTGAAGACACATGGCCAATAATATCCAGCTCTCAATATTTTATGTGCTGTAGTCTTAGCTGAGAAATGGCCACCACAAACCCCATCATGCATTTCATGAAGAACTTTGTCTGCCTGGTAGTTGTCTAGACATAATAACAATATCCCATCTCTATTTTTCCAATATAAGTCCCCATTGATAATCACATATCTTGCTGATTTTAGCTTCAAAGCTCTCTTCTGACTATCGGTCATAGCATCTGGACATTTTAAGTGCTTAAGGTAATACATGATATCAGTGTACCATGCTGTTTTCTCAATACTGAAGTTAGCTTCTTCCCATCCAACCTGATTCACACCAGACTCTTCAATTTCAGTTCCTGTCATGAGTTTGGCCAGCCCTTGTCCTTTGATAACCTGTGAAATTTTAAGCTCAATGTTAAATTCTTGTATCTGATTGATCCATTTGCATCTTTTGCCCGTGACCTCAGTTTGTCTGAAGATATCTTTTACTACTGCATTGGGGACATAAGCAATGACTTCAGCCCCTACTAAGTATGGTCTAAATTGTTTCACTGCTTTGACCAAAGCATAGGCCTGCTTTTCATTCAATTCATATTTTACTTCTGAAGGGCTCAGAGACTTGCTAAAATATGCAATGGGCTGCTCATACCCTTCTGAATTTTTCTGTAACAACACTGCTGCTATAGTGTGACAAGAAGCGAATGAGAATATCATAAAAGGTTTACCAAAATCTGGGGAAATTAGTACTGGTGCCTCGGTAATTGCCCTTTTGATTGCCACAAAGGAATCAATTGCTTCTTCAGTCCAATCTATCTGGGCCTCTTTTTTTAACATCCTTACTATAGGTTTCACTATGTCTGCAAAATTCAAAATAAACCTTCTCACAAAATTAATTTGTTCCAAGAATGATTGAATGGCTTTGATAGTTCGGGGGATGGGAACCTCATTAATAGCTGCTACCCTTTCAGGGTCAATTCTTACTCCCTCCTTGGATACTATGTGTCCAAGTAATTTTCCCTCTTCAACACCAAAGTGGCATTTTTTAGGATTCAAGGAAATCCCATATTCTAAGGCCCTTTTAAATATCTTTTCAAGGTGTTCACAGTGATCATCAGCTTTCTTTGAGTACGCAGTCAGATCATCTTGGTATACTACCATGATTACATCAATCAATTCTGCAAAAGCCACATCCATTGCCCTTTGAAAAGTAGCTCCAGCATTGGTCAATCCAAATGGCATTCGTGCATAGACATAGGTGCCCCATGGAGTTGTGAAGGCTATCTTATATTTTTCAGTTTCTCTAACTTTCACCTGATTGTAACCTGAAAATCCATCCATCATAGACAGCAACTCACACCCTGTTACCTTCTGCAGCATGTTATCCATATTTGGCAATGGATAGTTATCCTTTAGGGATGATACGTTTAGATTCCTAAAGTCTACACATAATCTAATATCCCCATTTTTCTTCCTGACTGGTACCAAGTTAGAAACCCATGTGGAGTATCTGCATGGCTCAATTATTCCTGCATCTTTCATCTTTATAATTTCTTCCCTCATTTTTGGTAACAATGTAGGATTAATAGGTCTCTGTTTTTGCCTAAATGGCTTAGCTTCTGGCTTAAGTGGTATCTCATGTTGAAAGAGATCTTCCCTGTAAGCTTTGAGATCTTCATAAGACCATGCAAACACATGTTTGTATCTTTTTAGCAACATTATCAGTTGTTGCCTCATAGCAGGAGTTAATTTTTTTCCAATAAAAACATTTCTGGGGGCTCCTTCATTTCCTAGGTTGATTTGTTCAACATCACTCTCTTTAACAGCTGACCCTTTGGTTTCAATCACATCTTGAGCATTAAAAGTTCTTTCTAATGCCACTAGGCCTCTTGGTAATTTATTTGACTTTAGTTGTATAATTTCATGTCCAAATAAAGTTTCCTTACCTTTAATTTTTTTCCACAAAGTCATTAAAATTTATAGCTTGAGCCTGATAATGATCAACACATTGTAAAAAGTTCAGCAGATCTGCATCATCTTGAAACACTTGCCAATTATACAAGTTGTCAGGAACAGATGGTCTTACTTTCATCTCTACTTCAGATATCCCAGTTAGCGTTATATCATTGCCTTTTAGTGCAATATTTGCTAAAAAATCTGCCATGATGTTCTTTGATCTATCTATCCAGGTTATCTGAAAAGCATCAAAAAGCTCCATGGTATCCCATACAGCATTCCTGTATTGTTTCAGTCTTAAGTGTTTTGAGGCATATCTTTCCTTTACTTGTGAGACTATTAGTTCTGAATCACCAAAGACACTTAACAATTTGATTCCATGTTTAACTGCTATGTTAAGACCAGTGAGTAGAGCTTCATATTCAGCAATGTTATTTGTACATTCAAACAATAACTTGAAAGAGTATTTGTAAGTTTCCCCTATGGGTGAAATAAAAAGGATTCCAGCCCCACTCCCTTCTTTGCTGCAAGACCCATCAAAGAACATTTTCCATATCTGACCATCCTTTTTAGTTAGACATGACTCAATGGGGATCCACTCTTTAAATTTAGGTTTTGTCAACTGTACCTGGAAGTTGTCCATATCAGTTTGTAAAAAACATACTTGGTTCACTGTTTCTTCCATGTCTTCTATGATATATGTGGACCGAGGTTCCCTGTCAATTTTTATTTCCTGTCCATTTATTGGAATTGTAGCATAGGACAAATCCAGTTGTACATATCCACCAATCATATTCGACCATTGTCTAGACAACAGCATTCCATAGTTTGGTGGAACATCCACCACTGTGATATCTATTTTATATGATGCTTCTGGACAGGCTGCTAATCTGAACTCTACATCCTTCATGATACCAACCACTGGGATTGATCTATTGTCCATGGCATAGCACTTCCCAAAGGTAGTATCAACTTCCAATCCTAATTCTTTCATCACCCCAACAGGCATGACATTTATGGCCGCTCCTGAATCGATCATACAATTCTTCACCCTTTTGTTGTTTATCACCAAAGTGAGATAAAATGGGTCTACTTGTGTTGGGTTTTTAGTTATAGTGGACCCTAAGTATATAACTGGAGCCATTTGTTCATTGTTGTCACTTGTTGGGACCTCTTGTTTCTGTTCATTAATCTTTTCTTCTTGGACACCTGAAATCATCTCCAAAGTTTTTTCTCTATACTCAGGAAACCTCATTATTTCCATCAATGGAACAGAAACTTTTAATTGTGTTAATGCAGTTGAGATATCAAATGAGGTAGAGTGTTGTGATGAAGGGAGTTTTACTGTTTCTTCCTTTTGAACATTAGGACCCTTCTTATTATTCTTTGGTACAGCCTCCTTAATCATAGCTCCTTTGTTTATTCGCTTGAGTGTCTCATTAGTTTCTTTCATAAAAAGACTAGTAGGTTTACCTTGCTCTGGATTCACTACCCTATTCCTTAGGTCATAAGTCCTTTTTGCTTGTGCAACGGCATAAGCTGTAATTCTTCTTTTTTCTTCCTCAGTAGGGATTCTGAGCTTAACACTTTCATTTTTGCTGGTGGTCACAGGCAAGACAGAGCATTGATCAATATTGATAGAATCTGACCTTCCTTCCTGACTAAATGATATCATATTAACAGTTGAATCATCCACATGTTCTTCATAGCTATCCTCTTCCTCTTGCAATCCTTTTGCTACTGCACACAAAGAAGAAGCATGTGGCATATTGCAAGCATAACACCACATGTCATCGTCTTGAGTATAATTCACTGTTCTTTTTAAAGGATCTGGAATTTGTTGATTGTCTCTGTGGTTCCTGTCTACTGGTTTTCCATCCTTCCATGTGGTGTTATAAGGCACGTCATGTAGTCTAGGTCTCTCAGGACGGTAGTATTGCTGCTTCTCTGTTTTGTTTACTCTTACAGATAAATCTTTCAGGGCATTTAAAACTTTGTCAAGCTTATCTTCATCTCTATTAGCCTTGGGTGCTCTAGGATTGTATAACCTTGCATCCTCTCTCTTTCCCACTTTACCAGCAGCCTTTCTGTTGTTTTCTATAATAATAGCATCCTTCATAACATCCCGGAGGTCTCTAGGATTTTTGGTTCTTAGCTTATAGTTTGTTTTACTGTCATAAGCATTGATATAATACAGAATGCTCACCTCAGGTACTGGTTTCATCCTATTGGGGATTTTGTTTAAAACCCTGTTAAATCTTTTGTTAAAATCTATCACTGATTCATTTTGCTCCTTTTTTATACTAATGATTTCATGCAAAGCAAACTCAGGGCTGTTATGGTCTCCATACTGCTCAAGGAACAAATCTTTGAATCCTGCAAGATCTCTAATGGATGCGTCAGGCAACATCCTAAACCAATCTCTTGCATCCTCTATTAATGATTGCATAAACAAACTGATCTTGACATCTTCATATGGTAACCCAAAATCCTCAATTATTGCGTCAAAGGCTTTACAGTGAGCCTCACTTGAAACTGCATTACTTCCTGTGAACCTTGGTATCGCTGTCCTGATTTCATTTGGGATAGGATATGGGTATACTATCATTCCTGAAAAATCAAACTGCCTCATTTGCTCCATATTTATCATTCCATGCCCTCCATGAGGATTCCCAAAGTTTTGGTTCATATTACCATACAAGGGTATTTGGTTTTGATAAGGAAGAGGGTATTGATTCTGGTGTTGATATTGAAACTGATTAGGGGGTGGATGTTGGTTATAAAATTGACCAGGGGGTGGGTACTGATTATGAGTATGTGAATTTTGCTGGACTGGTGGTGCACTTGATTGCACATGATCATCCCTTTTGCTACCAAACAAGGGATTCTCATAAGCTTTGAAATCATTACCTTTTGTTTTACCCACTCCCTGAGCATATGTTTTCTTGTAATTGTTTACATCTTTATTAAAGTCATCCTCACCAACATTTATGCCCAACTTGGCACACAGCTCCAAACATTCCTGAGTCCTTCCTGAATCTCTCATCTCAGCAGTTGCCTCCATCATTTGTTTGGTTAAATCTGTGAATCTATCTGCAGGGTCTGCCATACTTGATCCTGATGGAGGTGGTGTGTATTGTCTGGACCGTGCTTCATGATTTTCAAAACCAGGGGGAATTTGGCATTGCCCCTTTTGAGCTTTATATGCTGTAACCAGATCTTCATTCACCGGGCTTGAAGTTGTTGTTCTATCTTGTTCTTTTAAGGGCGAATGTTGGCTACTTTCATGTTTATACTGGTTGTATCTTTCTCTCATGGAATCATTCATGGGTTCTTTATTTTTGTTCTTTCGTTGAGGGAAATCTAATTGGGATAAAGATTGTCCTTTTGCAACCGATCTTGTTCCGTGCATTGATATTCTTATTTCAGAGTCGCCACCTCTTTCCTAGAGGATATGTGTTATTTTTTCTTCTGAGTTCTCTCCCACAGCAGAGTCTTAATAATTCTTCCCCAGCAGAGTCACCAATCTATTGGGTCTCAAATCAACAGATTGGATAGGTTCTAAGGAAATGCCAGTCCCTATGGTCAAACCCTCCAATTGACTTGGCCAACATGTAGAGTGAACCTGTTTGGTTGCTTACTCTCTCACTTTAGGCTCTGCAGGACCTAGGCGGGTATACCTATTCACTGAATGTCTCCAATAAACAGTGCTTTTTATAGCAGATATGTTATCCTAATCTGATATCTCCTGATCTTGAAATGGCATGAGTTCCTTGAATGGAGATATAGCAGATGAGTTCAAGATTGTTGTTATGATAATTGTTTGCTTTATGTTTCTTAATTACTTCTATAGCTGTCAAAATGAAGAAATGATGAGGGTAATTTGTAATTTAGCCAGTGCCTTCTTCGTTAATTGGGTTGCAGAGTCATTACAATTTTCTTCAGGACTTATGGTGCGAATCTGCAAGACAGTTTTTAATTCATCCCTTATGAACTTGTCAGTTACTATTTCTGTTAAAACCAAATGAATGCTTGTATTATATGCTGATGGAGTGAATTTAACCCTACCCTTAAGGGACCAGTCAATTAAGCTTTGCAAGGAACGATTACAATCCGCAAGCAAAACTTTTGTTGCAACATTATAACATAAAGCATAGATTTGATCTTAAGAACATGAATAACCTTATCTTTATCAGACAATATCACAGACGATTGCCAAAAGAAAATGAAATAATCCACAACACACATGCAGGGAAACAATTGATCAAGATTTGTATTCCATTATAGTTCGTACACAGAAGACTTACAGGCTGTCATTCTTTCGCTCTTAATCCTCTCTAATATCTATCCCCTACATTACAAAAATCATTCTCATATATATATGAGGATGAAAGCTCTTCACGAAGAGACACAACCCTTTACAATATTAATCATTAACTTTGGATATTTCTAAACTTAAGTAAAAAGAGATTTAAGAGCCCCAAATGATGAATGTAATCATCGTCTTTGAATGTTTTGATTCGAGGAGTTTGCTTCTTCAATTCATCCCCCAGTGACAGATACTTGAATATTATCTGGTTGACAGTAGGGGCCATATCCTTACTCCGATCAATCTCTGACAAGGCCCAATCCTTGACGCTGATGAGTTCTTTTCGCAGATCCTCCAAGGATATCACCTCTCCTTCCTTGTAGACGGAAGGCATTCCAACGGGTTTATCATCATCTAATTCTTTTAAGTCTCTCCTCAGCGTATCCTCGAGTTTGACATGATTGTCCATATACGCGTTTCCCTCAGCCTTTTCCTCTGGTGACATGGTATCGACATTGCTCAGTACTTCCTGCAATCGAATGGGCAACTTGTGCACAGTTAATGTTCTGCATCTACAACGGCTACTCAAGTGTTTAAACTTAATTGCAGATGTGATACTTTTCAATTGGGCCTTTAACTCTTTCACGGGAAGTACAGTTCGCTCAAAGTGCGCACATTTCAAGTCATCGATGAAACCCTTGTCTTCGGCCGAGTGTTTAAACCTTCCATCGAAAGCTCATTTTCTTCGATACAATTGTTTCAGTGAACAGCTCATGTCGAGAGGCCGCTTTTAAGACTCATCGAAATCACTCTTTCATCGAAAGACCCCTTTTTCGATAAGTCGCTCACAAGTTTCATCGATGTCATACTTTCGATGAGTTTCTTTCTTCGGTGTAGGCTTATGCGCGTTCATCGATATCCCTTTTTCATCAATATCCTTCTTTATCAATGAAACAGCCTTACTTTTGTTCGACACTACGTTCATCGATGAAAACTTGCATTTCGATGAATGCCTTTTGAGTTTCTTCGGTAATGACATTCCTTCGAAATCACCCTTTTGCCTTTATCGCTTTTTGCTTTTACCTTTTCGATGAAACTTGGAGTATCGATGAGCGGTTTCTTGCGTTCATCGAAGGTAACTTTTTGCCGAAATACCTTTGCTTAGTGCTTTATATGCCCTGTGTCGATGAAAACACTCTTTCGATGAAACTTCCTTTGCAGTGCTCGATACAGTTTACTGGCCAAAATATCCATTAGTCTTCACGCTTATGGAAACATACATTATTTTTTTATATTTTTATTTTCAAAAATAGTGCTCAACAGAACCCATGTAGAAAGTTAGAGTTTGGTGTGTGTTCTTTAAGCCCAACCTTATTAATCAATTTGACAAATAAAGTTGTATGAACCACTTATATAGATCTTTTAATCATTACTTGTCTACTTATGATAGGCACCATGTCTTGCAAAATGTGATGGTATTAGTTTTTGATATGAAATAAAAATAAAATGAATATTTTGTTTGTGATTTGCAAATGTAAAGTTGATGGTCAATAAAATTAGGATAATTACTTATATTTTTTGGATAAATATAAGACATGAAATTATTATTGATTGTTTGATAGTTGTAAAATTTGATAAGTATGAATTGGAATAAATTCATGAAAACACAAGAGTGTAAGATTTTTCTAATGAAGATATCATAATTAAGTAAATAAATATAGTATTTAAGAAGTTTTTAAGGAAGATATCACACTTTCTAAACTTGATTTGATTTTGTTTGATGTAAATGTAATATTTATCATAATTTGTAGTCATGAGCTACCAGATAAAATTTCTTTAGTATCAATATTTTCTAGTATCATAACTAATATGTTGAACAACACTTTCTGCTTCATTTATCTTGAGACAAGAGAGTTACTATTTGATGGATATTTTAAGATTAAAATATTGAAAGGCCAATGATACACTTAGGCCATCCTATATTTCTTCTTAGTTTGTTTAAAGACCAATTTATTTAAATACCCATTTGATGTAGATATGCATCAAATAATCTATGACAATTTAATGCTGTCAATTTGAATTTTTTCCATCTATCTTTTGGATTCATTAATTGCTTTCCATTTTGGTTTGTTCACTATAGAATACCCATAGATATTTTTCTTGATTAAGATCAATTATATTTTTATATTCCATGTGTAAAAATCACACATTAAAATCCCCTTTCCAATTTCACTTTTCTGTCAATTAGAAGTCATAATTTTTCTCCTCATCACTAAGAATGACATTAAAACACTCAACCAAAATTTAAGGAATAGAAGCAAATAGAGAGTGAATAAATTAAACATGTGACAATAAGAAGACCTTTCCTTGAAAGTTTGTAGGAAGATAAATATTGGATAAGAAAATTGGAGTTCTTGATTAATAAAAGTACAAATAGAATGCTTACTCACTAGCTAATTTAAAGGTGTCTAGGCAATGTATAACTTAAAGATAAGAAAACTTTCATATAAAACCTTTAGCTTTGTGCATTAACATTGGCTTGGCTACCTATCTAGATTATTGAAGAAATAGATAACATTTGTTTCCTAAACAAAAATTATATTAGGCTTATGATTTTGGATAAGTTCTTGAATTTTTTATTATTAGAGGTTCTACCCATGTCCCTAGCATTCTATGAGAGAACTATCATTTTTGAAAAATCGATAAGTGTTAATCTAAAGCAACAAATGATCCCAAATTCAGCCAATGTTTTCTCAATCATCTTCAATTTCTCCTTAGCACTTTTTCTCCTCACTTCAATAGAAAGTTTATCTATATAAATTTTTGTTTATTTATATATTGGAGACCCAATTAAGCAAGATATTTTGTTTAAAAATTATCCTATGCACCATCTTGATGAAGAGCTATTAGCATCAAACAATCTATAGAACTTTCAAATGGAACTACTACTAGAAATAGGTTAGTAGCATTCGATCCAACCTCGAAATTTTGGGATGTGATCCATCTACATGAAATAAAGAGTGAGGAAGAGGAGTCCCTTCACCTAATAATTCCTATACTTCGATTGGAATTTGATTTTCTTGTGTTGGGAGAATGGAAGAATTAAAAAGTACCAAATATTGATTAACCAAAGCCTTCTCCATGACAGTAGGTTTAGGATTATCAAATTCATTTAAAATATTATTTTTTATTAGAATACCCAATTGATAAATATTTTGTTAGATCTATCCCATTCATGAGACTTCATAAGAATAAATAATTTAATTTTGGCTCTTCTAAATGATCTAAGGCTTTCCCTTTTGCCCAAGTTTTTATTGTAAATACATCTTAGAATAGAGAATGAAAGACATTTGAGGGTTTCTTCGAACATATAATTTGAAATATCCTTAAACATGGTAAACACAAAATGAAAAAAAAGAATCTCATGCTCTAATTGTTAAATCAAATGCATGCTTTCTAATCTAATCTACGCTAAAGTAGACTGCTAGATGGAAGTTACTTGAGTAGATGAAATCTCACATACTAAAGTTTAATGAAAAATAAGTTTTATTATAAAAGTATCGCCCTCCCTAAAAAGCCAAATTTCGATAAGGCAATTGCCATGAAGAAAACATGCAGGAAAAACTATTTCCTATCAATATTGCCTCCATATTCTCCTATGAATGCGATGTATTATATATTATATTCCTTTACAATATTCTATGACAATTGTTAGCGCATGCAAAATAGTCATGCAACACAATCATCTCTGTGATCTGCGGATTGCATGCTTGCATGTAAGTTAACTACAAAGAACTACACTTGTTATCTCTACCCCTTTCACCGCCAAGTTTGATATGGTTGTTATATCTCTGTTTCCACCATAAATTATGTGATCATGCGGTGGTTACTATTGTATAAAAGCATGCATTTGCAAAATTTTACATGGTATCAGAGCAAGGTTGCTAGGAAGAAAAAGCTAAACACTTTTATTTGCAGGCACTGAAGATAGAGTTGTTTTAGATTGGAATAACCATTGTATTGAAGGTTTTGTTTTTGTATGTTTTTGGAGATATTTTTAAGGAGTGAATGATGTATATGTATAAGGATTGCAGATGCAGGTATTGTTGGAGAAATCATCGTGGGCATGAATGGTGTCCCCATTTCTCTTTTTTGGGAATGCATCAGAATCGCAAGCTGCTCCTTCTCCACCTACAAAAATTGTTGATGTACCTTCACCTTCACCTACAAGTTTTATAGAGATCTTGGCTTCTTCGAATGCTACTTCAGATTCTTTTCAACGGGTTCATTCTTATCCTCTTGATGAGCGAGATATCATCCTATCAGACATTTATCATTTGTTTGTTGAATCTCTCTCTGATCATGATGACAATTTTGAGGACACTTGTCTTCTCTCTGATGTCGGCTCACATCAAGTTGCATCTTCTTTTGGTTTGGATTCTCTTGTTTTCTCTCAACCACTCCATGCTACTATCCTGACTCATCTTGATTTATATCCGAACAAATCTCACACTTCAGTGGTCACTGTTCTAGAATCTTGTATGGCAGAGTTGTAATTCAACATCAGATTGGAGAAACAAGAGTATTTTTCAGAACCATTCATCTTGATTTCTTCATACATTTCACTTGAGTGGGAATTCAGCAGTTTGACAGCTCGAGGTTTCTATCTTCCAAAAGGAAGAGGCATCATTTGTTGCAGGGGAACCTACTACAGTGTTCGTTTTGCTACATTCTATTTTGACATTCTTTCTCTTCTTTGTGAAGGCACAAATAGCCACTTTCTGCAAGACCTTTTTGGGTTGCAAGACATTGTAGCATATTAAGTGTCATGCAGAGTTAGTGTTTATTTTGAGGGGGGGTTTTGTTCCCATTGGGTTTTCCCTCTTCCCTCTTTCCTTTCATTAGGTTTGTCTCTCCTTAGTTAGACTTAAGGGGGGGTGTTAGTGCATGCAAAACAATCATGCAACATAGTCATCTTTGTGATCTACGGATTGCATGCTTGCATGTAAGTTAACTACAGAGAACTACACTTGTTATCTTCGCCCCTTTCACCACCAAGTTTGATATGGTTGTTATGTCTTTGTTTCCACCACAAATTATGTGATCATGCAGTGGTTACTATTGTATAAAAGCATGCATTTGCAAAATTTTACAACAATTTCATCTAAAAGGCTTTAGACGTATACTGATCGATGTTTACAATGCCAAACCGGACAATTTTTACGGTGTATTGAATAATAGGGCACTAGAGCATTATTAAGACCTCAAAGTACTCCAAGAGGATTGACAAGAAATATTAAACAACATTATCTATCAAGATGGCCCACCTAGTGGATCTTCAGGGCGATGAAAATACAAGTTACTAGTTTTTGTACTATTTCCATTGTCTTTATTTCGAAGTATTGAAAATCTCAATGAAAAATCTCAAAGATTGACATTGAAATCTATATTAAAATATCCCATGAACAGACGTGGAGTTTACTGTGAATTCAATATCTATCAAGAGGATATCAATAAAAAATTGAACATTGCAACCAAAAAATGTATTTGGATCTTAGCAAGAACTTTAATTTACTCCTACAAATAGCATAATGAATTCTTAAGCTTTCTATTATTGCAGACCAGCTTGAAGTGAATGGTAGAGAGCTTCGCCATTTCAGCCATCCCCATATCTTGGAGCTAAGCACCTGGGAAGGAGGAGCAGCAGGTGAGCAATTGTATTGTAAAGGATGCATTAAACGTGTTAAAGATGCATTAGCCCTGCAATTTTTATCTTCACTTAAGCTGTGCAAAAATCCCTCAGCAGATCAACCATCCTGTTGATAATCACGTTCTCAATTTGCTTTCTCGGCCTTGGGATTATGCATCAGGAGCTTGTGCAACTACATGCGATTGATGTGGGCAACAAATGAGGCAAGGTTTTTACTTTCATTGAAGTCTCTGCAAATTAGATCTGCATCCTTCATGTGCAAATCTGCCCACAAAATTTAATCACCCACATCATCCTGAACACACATTGAAGCTCTATTTTGTTCCTCCCTATGAAGACCAATCATTTACCTGCTGTGTCTGCAATGAACGGAGCAAATCTTTGTGGCATTATCACTGCTCAGAGTGCTTGTACGCCGTGCATGTGACCTGCAGTTGCACCTATCAAGATTCGATGAATCAGTTTTCTGAGAATTATAATGAACAAGTAAAAAGACTTGTTGAGAACCTTGAAGAACTGAACCAGAGTCTTAATGCTTATACCCAAAGGCTAAGTGCCAGTCATATGCCCATGAGAAATCCCAGGTAAAACTCGGCCATCTATGTTTAACAGCTCCTCTTCTTTTCATGTGCAACAACAGAAATGTCCACCATTTCCATCTGCATATGGGAACATGAATTACAACATGTTTAGACAGCCAGGAATGGAACTCATAATGCAGAATTTGCTGGGTGGTTCATCAAACAGTTTTCCGGAATCTGAATGGATCTCATGATGTATGTTTGGCTTTAGATTCTTTTGGATTCGGGGTGACAGATTCACAATTGTACATACCTTTGAAATTGGTTTGTTTACGCTTTTGGTTGTTTTTATAGTAGATTTTATGTATAAATCTTTAGAAACAGATAGTACATAAGTACAGAGTAAATAATGGAGAATTTGAAGAGTTAGTATTCTCAATTCCTGCCCTTTGAACCAAGAGGACACTATAATGTAAAAGGGGCTTTTGTAGTGGTAGATCAGTTGCAATTCTGTATTTATTCAAGGCATAAGTTTCAATTCTTGGTGTTTTACCATATTTCATGCAGTGGATAGGAAAGTAAATGTTAGTGATTACTAGACTGAACAACAAAGATGTTATATAGGAAATTAATGTTAGTGATTGTACATCGACTATATGATAGTCTATATGTATCTGGTATGAATATAGTCCATATGTATCTGGTTTGAATTATATCAATTCAGTTTGCTTCTCTGATATGATAAATCTTGGGCTATGGTGTGAGCTATTGATCGGTGAGTTTGAAAAGATCAGATCATCTAGTATTGCCTGTTTTATTGGCAACTTAAAATAGCAACTTAAAATAAAAGGTATGTTTTTAAGAAATATGGTGTCGTTGTGTTTCTATAATTTGAATATATATTTGATGAACTTGTGTTTATTTCTAAGTAACATTCATTTTAATGATCAGAAATAAATTTTAGCCATTAAAAAGAGAATAGTTATTTATTAGCGTAATTTAGATTAGGTAAGTTCATGAAAGGGTTCAGTTTTATTATAGTTCATCCATCAAGGTAGAATGAGCAAGACAAAAAAGAAAACATTAATTTTGAAAGGATCCTAACCTTTAATAAGCAAAAAGGATCTACAATCCACCAAATCCAAAAATCAAAAGAGATGAGCAAAATGAGTCTCGCTAAAAGTGAGACAAGGACAAAAAAAAAATGAGAAAGAACTATTAAAATCAAAGCTACAAGTGGCCAAAAACCAACAAATCAATAGGCAGTCATAGTTGTTTAAATCCAAATTTTAGGGAGCACCTCAAAGGTGGGGTAGGGTGATGAAAACATTTCAAACTAATGTTAAAGTGAAACTCAATGGAAGGACTCTGAAGTTTCCTCTTCTCATGCAAGAATCACCATCCTTGGCTATTTTATGATAGAAATCTAACACCTTTGACTCACAATGATCTTGAGGACCTTGAGCCTTATAAGAGGAAACATAAATTTTATGCATGAAGAAAAAGCTAGAAACTTTGACTTTTCATGAACATCATGCCACATCAACGGGAAGTGGTCAACATTATGGAAATGAAACTAATGTGACGCCTCATATCCAATTTTTTTTTTCAAATACTCAATTTGATATGGATTTTAACATTATTTGGCAACTCTAAGATAACTTAAATACAAACACTGAATATAGCATAAAAAAAGCTAGTTCTATCTTTAGAGACATTGTCAATGGAAGTAAATAGACTGATGGTCTCAATTATACCCTATATGATACAGTCTTACCAGGAGTCTAAGGTAAACTCTTGAGATGAGCTGATATATGAACAAAGTTAAACTTCAAATCCTTTAACCTAGTAGACCATCTTTGTAAATAGAGAAATGTCTTACCTAGAAACCAAGGACCTCCCAGATAAACTCGATTGTAGCACTCAATGGATTTGAAAGAGAATAACATGAAACTTTTTTCATAGCCTTCACACTTAGCAAACCAAAATCACCCCATCAGTTAGAAGCCTAGTTGTGAATAGCATCTATGTAGCTTGGTTTGTTACCCACAGATCTCCCAATGAGGGCATATTGAAGGCTATTCAAATCTTTGTCCATCGAAGCATTAGAGAGAGAAAGAAAAGAGTTAAGAAAATGAGCATTCATAGGAGTGGGAAACTTGTCAGCACTAAATTCTAGTAAAAGAGAAGAAAACGTTTGCTCAACTATCAAGAGAGAGTCCACTTAGAAAGGATGGTCCAATAAAGATTCCATAACATGCCAAATAGAGGACACAACCTCATCTACGCTTGTAGATAATGGAGTAACTAGAGAATGAGGCTGAAGAACCATCTATGACATCGTTTTATTAGCGTGAAAGCAATAGAAAAAACTTATTTGAAACCAATATCACTAGGCCTACACTCATCTAGCTTAGTATTTAAAGAAATTAGCTTAACAACCCAAGCCTCCACCCATAAGGATAGGAGCGAAAAATCCTCATTTGAGTCGATCTTCTCATGATCATCAAAGAGCTTAGAAAAACCCTATTGAGTCGTAAGTCGAGATTGTAACAAGATATCTAGGAGCTTTTCGTCCTCCTAATCTTGAGAAAAATACTAGAGGTCAAGAACCGCCTAAATGATTTTTTTTAGTTTGAAAAGAAGGATGTAAATATTTGTGTAACTATTCTATGAAAAATTGATGTTGGAATTATGAAACATGTTCAATGTCTAAAAACTACAAAGTAAAACTATACATATTTTGTAGAAAATATATGAAAAGATATGTAAAATAATATTATGTATCTAGTAAAACCTGAGTTGGCCTAGTGGTGGAGAACTTGTGCTCTTGAAAGAAAGGTCACAAGTTCAAATCTCACAAGGGGTTAGGGTATGTACACCTTATCGGCTTCGGCCCATTACCAATAAAAAATAAATAAAAAATTATGTATCTAAAAAATAATCAACTTGTCTTAAACTAGGACAAGGATTAAAATTAAAATTAATAATATTCCTCTTAATTTATTTGTACAAGGATGCATGGTTCAACAAGTGAATTATAATATCAATCATTTGTGTATTTAAAATATAAAATTTTATATTTATTGTTAAAGAAGTATTTGGTTCTGTAAAGGGGAAAGTTTGATTTGGCAATTTGCAACATAGAAGGAGAAATCACCAAATCAATTTTCGCTTTCGGGGGAGAATTCCTTTGCATTCAAAAGAGGGGAGGAATCCACTATATTCAATCACAAATCAGATAAGGACTAAATACTAAGTGGACTGATTGATTATGATGAGTTTTTCCCTCTTTTGTAAGTTGAAATGCTAATTTAGGGTTAAGTGCTAAAATTGAAGACAAAATTGAGAAAATACTGAGCTATAGATGTAGGATTTATTCGTGCACTTGGATCTAAGAAATATGAGCTGATTCGGATTTGCCCTACAAAAACTGCCTGAAATAGTAGGGACCATGGTACAGCCTCTTAGTCCTCCAAATTTTCCACATGTCAAAAAGGGTTGTTCTGTGCCTACAAATAAAGCTTAACTCTAGAAGAACAATTGCACACCTATTCCCTGCACACATAAAGAAAGGGAAATAGGTTGGGAATAGGGGCTTGCCTTTGGTCAAACCCCAGTTTTGGAATTAACCATGACATTGAGATAAATATAAATGAAATGACTGAAAAGAAATGTTCTCCTTTTGAGGGAGATCTTGAATTATGACTAAAATTGAAATGATTATACCTCCTTGTGAAGTTTTGCTTGCCTCCACATCGAATTAGGGTTTCGTGAAATAGGATGTACATCTCCACTTCAATGCTTGATCCTTGACTTTATTGTTGCTCCAAGGCTTGAAGAAAGACTCCACAACCAGTCACAACCTCATCTACACTTGTAGACAAGGGAGTAACTAGAGAATGAGATTGAAGAACCATCTGCAACATTTGCTTAGCAACACAAGCAATAGAAAACCTTATTTAAACCAATATCACTAGGCCTACACTCACCTAGCTCAGTATTTGAAGTGATTGGCTTAACAACACAAGCCTCCCCCTATAAGGACATGAGGGAAAAATCCTCATTTGAGTCGATCTTATCACGATCATCAAAGAGCTTAGAAAAACCCTATTGAGCCATAAGTCGATATTATAACAAGATATCCAAGAGGATTTCATCCTCCTTATCTTGAGAAAAATACTAGGGCTGAAGAAAAAACCTCTATGAATTTTTTTTAGTGTGACAAGAAGGATGTAAATATTTGTGTAACTATTCTATGAAAAATTGTTGGAATTAAGAAACATGTTCAACGTCTAAAACTTACAAAGTAAAACTATGCACATTTTGTAGAAAATATATGAAAAGGTTATTAAAATAATATTATGTATCTAAAAAATAATCAACTTGTCTTAAAATAGGAAAAAGGTTAAAATTGAAATGAATAATATTCCTCTTAATGTATTTGCACAAGGATGCATAATCTACAAGTGAATTATAATATCAATCATTTGCCTACTTAAAATATTAAATCTTATATTAATTGTTAAAGAATTATTTGGTGCTAGTTCTCAATTTTATAAATCTACATGCATGTGTTTGTAAGGGTTTCATGGCTAGAGAGTAGCAAATGAATCCATTTGAAAGAAGTATAACAAGGACATTATAATTTCTTTAGCTTATGCATAGTGGGCAAATGAGTGCTCAATCAAAAGAAGGAAAGAAATATATTTTGAACTTTATAAATGAGTTTTCTAAAAATCTATGGGTATACTTTGTCAAACATAAAGATGACTTTTGGAATGAGGACGAAAGGAACTATATTGTCAATTCTTTGTAAAAGACCGTGAGAAATGTGGAAATTTTGAAAAATGATTTTGAAGGGAGAATTCAATATATGTAGAACAAGTTTAAAAACATAAATGACAATCTCCTCTTTCTTGTTACCTTAGGCATAGAGTGGTCAAGAACTTTGTCAATAGTTTCAATACCCTGGTCAAAAAACTAGAAAAATCTCAACAGTAAGGGACTATGGTGGATGTGGAAGTGTTGGATAAGCTGAAGGGTCAAGAGGAGAATTAAGGTTTGTGCAATCGTACTAGAGCCATTTTGAAGATAATTGTGGAACAATCCTCTCAAGACATCCATGATATGAAGAAAATCACCCTCAGTATGACTCAATTAGAAGCTAAAGCTGCAGCTGCTTTTAAAAATTTGAATTAGGTTGTTTTGGTTTTTAGTTGTTCTACGTCTTTTTGTTTTATCTTTTTCTATTGGTTTACTGGCTTTTATCTCTTTGGCAGCTTAATATAAAAAGGGTTTTGGGTCCCTTCAAACCTGTTTGAACCTTAATAAAAAACATAAGGATGAAGGTTTTTTATTTTTTAACTTTTTAGTTAAAAATTGAAGCAACAAATGGATTAGAAATATTCTAGAATAAATGATGGTGGTCAATATGATAAAATAAATTTAATTATTTCTTTAAAACATAGAGACTACAAATAAATGCAATCTTGAAAAAAGGGGTGGTAAAAAACAAAAAGAGCATTGGTAGAAATGGTTGTGTATGATTAGAACATAAGGTTACACATCATCTCTTCAAGGATAGTGTTGGCCTAATTTGAAACACAATTTATATATGCTCTCTAGTTTCACCTCATTCTCATGTTTAGCCTATCATTTCACCATTGATCTTACAGACACCAAGTCATAATTATTTGGCCAATTATTTTCTTACTATGTGATTAGTGTGAAGTGTTGTGGTTGTGGCCCACTAGAGATATTATATAGATTGATAATGTAATTGATGTCCATAGAACCACTTGATATTTTGACGATACCAATGATTTTGTTATATGTAGGGCTCTTGGTTGAATATTTTTGATATGTTCAAGTGTAGGGTTAATAAGTTATTTATCATTTGAGATGGATATCCCAAATATTTATGGACCTCATAAAATAAGTTGGTACCTCTTGACAAGATAAGTCAGACATGCAACATTACATCAAATGAAAGAAATAGAATGTTTTTATTATCTTTATCTAGTATCATTTTGAGGGCCCTCCTCCTAATAAAAAAACACACTTCAATTATAAATATCCATCTAAAAATTTATTACAATATACAAAATCTTATTAAAGACAACTCCTACCATTTTACACATGTAAGATAATTACTTTATTCTAGAGCTAATCACTGAGATGACTAGTTAATTAGAATAACTATAGTATAATAAATCATGCCAAAGACTAACCTCTCCATCCTATACATGTGAGATCATTAGTTCACTCTAACTTACAGAATGATTAATAAATTAGAATAATCACAATATATAAAATCGTTCCATAATGACTTCTACCATCATATACATATACAATAGCCTTCACAATATATTGAGCTCTAGGATATGATATGAGAAAATGCCGAATCTCTCTTGTGCTTGCAATCTCCAATTCCGCCATTGAAACTCTAATTCAACTATGTCAAGCAGTCTCACCAAAGCTTTTAATTTGCATTCAACAATTTTTTCATGAACATGGAATGATAATTAGTTAATTTTATTAATAATTTTTTTAAAGTATTTTAAAATAAACTATTATAATTGCAAAATATTAATACTTAAATCAATTTCTATTTAATTTTGTATTTATTTCAAGATAAATATTTTAAGATGAGTCACTTTATCTGATAATACTTATATTTTAGATGGAATTTTTTTTTTTTTTTGTGTTCAGAGTATGGAAGAATTAAGAAGTACCAAATATTGATTAACCAAAGTCTTCTCCATCACAGTAGGTACATGATCATCAAATTTTTAAAAAATATTATTTTTTATTAGAATGTTCGATTGATAAATATATTGTTAGATCTATCCCATTCATGAGACTTCATAGGAATAAATAATTTAATTTTTGGTCTTTTAAACAAGTTAAGGCTTTTGCCTAATTTTTTATTATAGAGACACCCAACAGAGAATGAAAGACATCATAAGATTTATTTGGACAAATAGTTCTAAGATACCCTAAACATGACTAACACAAAATGAAAAAGAAGAGTCTCATAATCTAAGTGCTAAATCAACTGCATACTTTCTAGTCTAATATTTATAGAATCAAAATAATGAATTATTAGTATCCATTTCCTAGTCTAATATTTATAGAATCAAAATAATGAATTATTAATATCCATTTCCATACAAATGTAAGAATATAAAATAATGTGTCAAACCTCACATACTAAAGTTTAATGAAAAATAAGTTTATTATAAAAAGTATCGCCCTCCCTCGAAAGCCAAATTTCGATAAGGAAAATGTCACGAAGAAAACATGAAGGAAAAACTATTTGCTATCCATACTACCTCCATATTCTCCTGTGATTATATTCATTTACAAGATTCTATTATAATTTCGTCGAAAAGGCTTTAAAAGTATGCTGATCGATGTTTACGATGTCAAACCGGACAATTTTTACTGTGTATTGAATAATAGGGCACTAGAGCATTATTAAGACCTCAAAGTACTCCAAGAGGATCGACAAGAAACATTAAACAATTCATTATCTATCAAGATGGCCCACCTAGTGGATCTTCAGCTCGAAGAAGATTTTGATTTTAGAAAATGCAAATTACTAGTTTTTGTACTTTTCCATTGTCTTTATTTCGATGTATTGAAAATCTCAATGAAAAATCTTACAGATTGACATTGAAATCTGTATTAAAATATCCCCTGAAAATTGACCTGTAGTTTACTGTGAATTCAATATCTATCAAGAGGACTCCGTGGATGTTTGATATGAATAAAAAATGTATTTGGATCTTAGCAAGAACTTTCATTTACTCCTACAAATAGCATAATCAGTTCTTAAGCTTTGCATTATTGCAGATCAGCTTGAAGTGAATCAGTAAACTTACACTTTTTAATGGAGCGATTCAATTTGCAGAATGGTAGAGAGCTTCGGCATTTCAGCCATCCCCATATCTTGAAGCTAAGCCATGCCTATATCTTGAAGCTAAGCACCTGGGAAGGAGGAGCATCAGGTGAGCAACTGTATTGTAAAGGATGCATTAAACCTGTTAAAGATGGATTGGTTTATACTTGTAAGCCCTGCAATTTTTATCTTCACTTAAGCTGTGCAAAAATCCCTGAGCAGATCAACCATCCTGCTGACAATCATGTTCTCAATTTGCTTTCTAGTCCATGGATTTATGCACAAGGGGCCTGTGCATGTGATGCATGTGGGCAACAAATGAGATATGGGTTTTCATTTCATTGCAGTCTCTGCCAATTAGATCTGCATCCTTCATGTGCAAATCTGCCCATGAAAGTTAATCACCCATATCATCCTGAACACACATTGAAGCTCTATTTTGTTTCTCCCTATGAAGACAAATCATTCACTTGCTGTGTCTGCAACGAACGGAGCAAATCTTTGTGGCACTATCATTGCTCAGAGTGCTTGTACGACGTGCATGTGGCCTGCAGTTGCACCCATCAAGATTCGATGAATCAGTTTTCTCAGAATTATAATGAACAAGTAAAAAGACTTGTTGAGAGAATAAATGCTTATAACCAAGAGCTAAGGGCCCCGCATATGCCCATGGGAAATCCCAGGTATCCTTATTTATATTCTGGTCTAACTCGGCCATCTATGTTTTACAGCTCCTCTTCTTTTCATGTGCAGCAACAGCAACGTCCACCGTTTCCATCTGCATATGAGAACATGAATTACAGCATGTTGAGAAAGCCAGGAATGGAGCTCATAATGCAGAATTTGATGGGTGGTTCATCCAATAGTTTTGATTTTATGAGTATGATGGGTTCAGGAGGAGGAGATGGTTTTGGAAGTTCGGAGGACTTGTCTAGTATTTTGAATATGATCAGTTCAGGAGGAGGAGGTGGGAATCTAAGTGGTATTCTTGGATCTATGTTTGGCTTCGGATTCTTTTGAATTCGGGGTGACAGATTCACAATTGTACATCTAAGTGGTATTCTTGGATCTATGTTTGGCTTCGGATTCTTTTGAATATGATCAGTTCAGGAGGAGGAGGTGGGAATCTAAGTGGTTTGGGTAAATTTTCTGGTATTCTTGGATCTATGTTTGGATTCGGATTCTTTTGAATTCGAGGTGACAGATTCAAAATTGCGGATACCTTACAAATTGGTTTGTTTATGCTTTTGGTTGTTGTTATAGTAGATTTTGTGTATAAAGCTTTAGAAACAGATAGTACATAAGTATAAAGTAAATAATGGAGAATTTGAAGAGTTAATACTCTCAATGCCTGCCCTTTGAACCAAGAGGACGTTATAATGTTAAAGGGGCTTTTGTAGTGGTAGCTGATTTGCAATTCTGTATTTATCCCATGTTGGAAGTGGATTGACTCTGAGAGGGGGGGGTGAATCAGAGTCAATAATCAATTTAACTCTCTTTAATTTTTTTTTTACTTTGGAAAACTCTTTTTACACACATATGACACCCTAACTTGTATCGAAGCATGCATTTCTGATTAAACAATATATATAATTGAGTAATCTTGATATGCTTCTTATTGAACTTGTCAAAGCATCAAATTATGACTGGTAGAATTAATTAAAAAAAACAAAGTGACCGGCATAAAGAATTAAAATTTTGTAGAACAACAATGAAGCATAAATAAATGTATCAGAGCATTCATCTAATGGAACACATAAAGTGGATTAGCACACAACACAGATTTTCATGAGTGGAAAACCCTCTTGGGGTAGAAAAACCACTCGATAAAAGAATATTTTATTATCTCAAGAAGCACCCACTCCTTACACTGTATTTAGAAGTCTCAAACTTCAAGGAGCACCGACCCCTATGTCACAAATGATATCAAGAAAATATCTCCAACTATGAGCATTGATAAATTCAGAAGTGCATCATATTATGCAACTCTCAACTTGTCAATCACTGAACAAGATTAATACAAAAGATGGTCTATCACCGCCATATCTATTTTTTTTTTGTTACACCCTGTTATATTCAAGAGATCTATCCTTCATCAAGCAAAACCAACTTATCAGGTTCCCAAACTATAATACGGGTTTTATAGAACTGAATCACAACCGGAATAAAACTGGTTTGATAGAACTGAATCACAACCGGAATAAAACTGTTTTGTGTGTTCATCCTTGAGTAGGGTTACCAAACCCTAACTTAGGTTGGAGTTAATAAAAATTTATCACCAAAATAAATGTACTCCATAGGATCTCTTTAGAAATACTTCTTTCCTTTTCCCAATTTTTGTTTCAAAAAAAATTACTTGTGATTATTTCTTTGGAAGAATATAGTAGCAAGAAAGATATTTTTAATCTTTGCATTTTTGATAACTGGAAAAATACTCGGGACCATCTTTTTCATTTTTTTAAAAAATAGAAGAGTAAACACTTTTATCTTTCTATTTTTTTTCTTCTTTCACTTCCATTTTACTTTTTACCCTTCATGGTTTGACAAGAGAAAACACTTTTATCTTTCTTTCTTTTTTCTTTCACTTCCTTTTTTACTTTTTACCCCTCACAGTTTCACAAAACATACTGCAAAAATAACAATTTGACAATTTGATGCTAAAACAATTGCGAGAAATCCCCACAAAATTAGCCATAAAATATTACCATCTGAAGCATTCATACCTGTAGATTATTAAATCAAAAAATACCACCACTGGTCACTGAACCTACCTTCTTCTCTTCCACAAAAAGTTTCACTATCAATGAATACCAAAAATTAATCTGCTTACACCTGTCCACTATTCATAGAGATAAAGCTATATAGTCACCAAAAACTTTTTGTCATCAAGGACAATGCAACATAACAAAGGTAACATCCCAGGCATTTGTTTCAGTTCTTGGTGTTTTACCAAATTTCATGCAGCCTATAGGAAAGTAAATGATGGTGGTTATTAGGCTGGACAACAAAGATGTTATATAGGAATTTAATGTTAGTGACTGTACATCGACTATATGATAGTCTATATGTATCTGGTTTGAATAATATCAATTCAGTTTGCTTCTCTGATATGATAAATCTTGGGTTATGTGGTTTGTAGTGTGAACTGTTGATCGGTGAGTTTAGAAAGATCAGATCATCTGGTATTGACTGTTTTGTTGCCAGCTTAAAATATAAAGGCATCTCTATGAAATATAGGTCGCTGTCTTTCTATTATTTAAATATATATTTGATGTTTGTGTTTATTTTTAAGTAACATTCATCAGTAACATTCACTTTAATGATGAGAAATAAATCTTAGCTATTAAAAATAGAATAATTATTTATTAGTCTAAACAATAAATCTTAGCTATTAAAAATAGAATAATTATTTATTAGTCTAAATTTGTTTAGATTACGTAAGTTTGGGAAAGGGCTTAGTTTTATTATATCTCAGCTATCAAGGTAGATAGGGAAAACAAAAAGAAAGCTTGAATTTTGAAATGATTCTGCCACAATTCATTAAATTTGAAAATCAAAAGAGACAGTAAAATAAGTTTTACAAGAAATGAGACAAGGACAAGCAAATAGAAGTAGTCAACATCAATAAATCAATAGACAATCATATTTGTTTAAATCCAAATTTCAAGGAAAACCTCAAAGGTGGGATAGGGTGATGAAAGAGTTTCAAACTAATGTTAGAGTGAAACTCAATGAAAGAATTCTCATGTTTCCTCTTTACGATGCAAGAATTGCAATCCTTGGCTATTTTATGGTAGAGATCCAACAACTTCTCAGTAGAAACCAACACCTTCTCACAATGTTGTTGAGGACCTTGGGCCTTATAAGAGGAGACAAAAACCTTACCCATGAAGGAGAGCCTAGAAATTTTGGCTGAACATCATGACACATCAAGGAGAAGTGCCCAACATTATGGAAATGGAACTGATGTGAGGCTTCATACCAAATTTTTTGTCCCAAATACCCAATTTGGAACATGGAGTTTAACATTGCTTGATAACTTTAAGATAAATTCAATACATACAAAATGTAGAAGCATAAAGAAAGCTAGTTCTATCTTTGGAGACATTGTTAATGGAAGTAATTTGATCAATGGTCTCAACCATACCTTGAATGATGCAATCATCCTAAGACTCTAAGAGAAGCTTTAGAGATGAACCCATATAGGAACAAAGTTAAGGTTCAAATCCTTGAACCTAGCGGACCATCTTTGTATATAGAGAAATGTGCTACCTACAAATCAAGGACCTCCTAGATACACTCATTTTAGCAGCACATGCAATAGAAACTCTTATTTGAAACCAATATTACTAGGCCTGCACTCACCTAACCTAGTATCTAAAGAAGTCATCTTAAAAGCCCAAGCTTATAGCCACAAGGACTGCAGGAAAAAATCCTTATTAGATTCAATCTTCTCATGATCCTCAAAGAGCTTAGAAAAACCCTATTGAGCCTTAAGTTAGGCTTCCAACAAGATATCCAAGTGGGTTTCATCCTCCTCCTCATATCGAGAAAAAACACTAGGGATCAAGAATTGCCTAAATAATTTTTATTTTAATATGAAAAGAAGGATTTGAATACTTGTGTAACTATTCTATGAATAATTGATTTTGGAATTAAGAAACATTTTCAATGTCTAAAAACTACATATTAAAACTATGCATATTTTGTAGAAAATATATGAAAAGCTTAATAAAATAATATTATGTTTAAAAAAAATAATCAACATGTCTTAAATTAGAAGAATAAATAAAATTAATAACACCTTATCAAACAAAATAATATTATAAATCAACTTACAACTTTGAATGTCAAACATGAAAATTCAAAGGTTGTTGATTTTTTGGTTCCTTTGTTGAGAGTCTTTAAAAAAACATCACTTTTAATTTCACTTTAGAATTAATAGAAAAATTAATTGATGTTTGAAACTTGAAGAGTTATGTGAAACCTTGATAAATGAGTGGAATTTTTTTAGAAATTTAGTAATGGACAAACTTGATTGGCTAAAGGGAAGAAATTTGTATTTAATAAACCTAAATCAGTAGCAATCAAGTAGAGAAATAAAAAAACCCCATGTCATTATAATTGTGAAATATATCACATATATATAAACAGAATTATAACAAAATATTATTGATCATACAAAAATTAAGATACTACTTTTATAATTATGGAAGATAGAAATGTGATTAATCTCATAAGAAAAAGGAGGTGTTCAAAGAATGTTTCAATGAAGGAAATTAAATTTTTTTCCAAGAAATAAATTATAAAAAAATGTATTGGTGCTTTAATTTCACAAGGGTTGTCAAATGCTTGGAATGTTGATTCAAGGGGAACTTAGCACATTACATATAACATGAACTATTTTAAGTTCTTGAGAGAAGATAAAAGTTCCCAAAGGAGACAATATTTCACTTTGTTGAAGGTGTTGGCATAATTCCCTTGAAGAAAAAGATGAAAAAAAAGGAAATTATGGATGCACTTCTTGTGTCAAAGTTGAAAATAATATTTCAATCAAATGACTTAAAATGGTCATAAAGTGAAAATTTATTTTGATTGAAAAAATTTGATACAGTGTTGTGGCTATAAGAGCAATAGAAAATGTGTTATACATATTAGATTTAGCATTTGTATATAAGAAAATTTTCACAAGGATGCATAGCTCTACAAATTAATTACAATATCAATCATCTATACATTTAAAATACTCAATCTTGTCTATATTTTTAAAGAAGTATGTGGTTCTTGGTCTTAGTTTTATAAATCAACATCCATATGTTTGCAAAGGTTTTATGACTAGAAAGTAGCAAATGAATCCACTTAGGAGAAGTATAATAAGGACGCTATAATTTCTTTAGCTTATGCATAGAGTTCTCAATCAAAAGGAGGAGAGAAATATAATCTAAATTTTATAAAAAATTATAAATGAGTTTTCTAAAAAGCAATGGGTATACTATCTCAAACATAAGGATGAAGTTTTTTTTTTTATTTAAAAAAAATCAATTCTTTAGTTAAAAATTGAAGCAACAAATGGATTAGAAATATTAGAACAAATGATGGTGGCGGATAGGAAATAAAAATAATTATTTCTTTAAAACGTGCTATATGGATGAAGACTACAAATACATACAATTGAAAAAAAAGAGGTGGTAAAAAAATAAAAATAGAACATTGGTAGAAATGGTTGTGTGTGATTGGAACACAATGTTATCCATCGTCTCTTTGGATAGTGTTGGCCTATGTTGAAACACAACAAATATATGCTCTCTAGATTCACCTTCTTCCCATGTTTAGCCTATCATTTCACTATTAATCATAGAGACACCAAGTCATAACTATTGTTGTAATTATTTGCAGACTATGTGATTAGTGTGAAGGGCTGTTGCTGGCCCACTAGAGACCTTATGTAAATTGATAATGCCAATAATGTTCATAGGACCATTTGATATGGTGATGATATCAATGATTTTGTTATGGACGGGGTTTTGGCTTGATTTTTTATGATATGTTAGTGTGAGGTTAATAGACTATTTATATCATTTGAGATGGATATACTAAATATTTATAGACTTCATAAAATAAGTTGATACCACTTGCAATAAATGACAAGATAAGTTGAACATGCAAAATTACATAAAATAAAAGAAATAGAATGTTTTTATCATCTTTATAATATCATTTTGAAGGCCAACCTCCCACTAGAAAACACACTTCAATTACAAATATCCAAGATGTACTATCCATCTAGAAATTCATTACAATATATAGAGTCTCTCCATCCCATACATATGAAATAATTATAGAGTGATTAATTAATTAGAATAATCACAATATATAAAATCATGCCATAATGAATCCATTCATCCTATACATATACAATGGCCCTCGTAATGTAGTGAGCTTCAGGCTATGAGAATGGCTTGCAAACTCCAATTCCGCCATTGAAACTCGAATTCAACTATGTCAAGTAGTCTCACCAGAGCTTTTGATTTTTTCATGAACATGCAATGATAATGATAACTCTCCGTATAGAATTGTGAACCCCCTAATTATTTAGGTGTATGATTCACTTCTATCATTGTCTAGAAAAGTTCAACTATCTTGTAAAGTTCTTGGCAACATCCATGAAACTAGTTTTTTTTAAAGAACTGGTCCTTCGCCATAGAACAAGAGAAAATGGTAAGACTTTTCCATATGCAGGTGAGGTGGTAAATGAGGATGACTAGAGGAGTTCAAAATTTCCAGACAAGTAAGGTGAAGACTCATTCCATTCCACTCGAGTCTGACTACACCTCTCATTATTTATTTGATATTCATGATATATAAAGATTAACAATTATTTAAAAGCATTTTGCAATCTTAATGGTTATAATAATTTGAATTGGCAAGTATTAATAAAATGAAGAGCTCAGCTGCTTCAAATTTGATTATCCATTATTAGGAGAATCTCTTCCTCGAGTCAATGATGTATGAAAGGTATATGAAACTCTTTATACAAAACCTAGTAAATTTTAGTAATAATTAGTTTTTTAGTATTTTAAAAGAAATTATTGTATTGGTGAAAGTTGTATATTTATATCAAAATCTATTTAGTTTTGTGTTTATTTTAACAAACATTTTAATGGATCAATTTTCTGATAAGTTGGACTCATTCTAATAGCCTTCACCTTTCCCTATTTACATCATATTCTAATACATTTGATCTTATCTCATCTATAGCTGAACACTTTTTTAACACATCCTATATTTATTGCACTTCCCTCTATATTGAGACAATTAGTTTCTATATAGACTTCATTATTTTGTTACATCACTCATTCCCAATAGTGTGGATTGAGCTATTGTCCAACTAGCTTACATATATTAAATAATAATATATATAAAATATGCTCAGAGATATCCTTGTCAAGGTTCCTATTGCACCTTACAAATTGATGAAAATAGGCATCTCAAGAAGAATATCTCATGTGTGTGTGTGCAAGTAGCAATTGTGTTGCATAATAAAGACATTAATAAAATAATATGAGGAAATGTATAATATGACTATAATCTAATAGTTAATAATATTATACTATTAATTTAAATATTATTAAATTATTATTCTTGAAACAAAGGGGTTTTAAGATCCCTAAGACTAAATTTAATGTAAAGATCATCACAAAAATCTAATTATACCATTAGAACAAAAATAGGCTTAACTACTATCTTAAAATGAGAGATAGACACTTGGATTATGTCCCTTTGTTACAAGAGAAATGAGATCATGAAGTGGGTGTATGTGATCTAGGTTATTGTAGCAAAAGTAATTGAATATGATAGAAAACAACACATACACAAGGAATAATAAGTAGTATGTCAAATCTAGAACAAAGATACAAAAAGGAACTTGGATTTGAAATCCGAAGTGAAATGTGCTAGATAGGAGTGTTGCGAACCCTAGTATGAAGGTGTCCAATAATAATGGCAAGTGATAAAAAATGTAGTTAGGATGCTTTATGATTTTGTCTCCCAAAATTGAGTTTAAAAACAAGATAGGGGCATTGGAAAAATTAGTCCAAGATTTTTTGTCTATTTCAAAGTCTGTCACAATTTGTCTCTACCTACTCTACACTCCTATATCTTTCTAGATGTTAGATATGAACTTGCACACACAAAAAACAAAAGAAAATGGTTGTACTTTATAACTTGGGCTTTCCTAAGTCAAACCCAATGTTGATATTCCCATCTCCTTAACAATTATGATGAGTAATACAATGAATGTCCTTGCAATCATAGAGGCTAAACAAGTAATGAAATGCCAAAATTAAATGATATTACCACAAGTACGAAACCATCTTGTTGAATCTCACATTTGAATTCTTGAATGTAGATCTATTGTTGATTGCTTTCTAGAATATGCTTGAAAGTGTTGCTAGATTGAAATGGGCTTTTGAAATGAGATAAAGAGAGATTTGTACTTATATACAACTTATACCTTTTCAAAATATTCTTTTGGGGAAGGTTGACAAAGAAAGGTAAATTCCCACTATTTATGAATTTGAATTTGATTATTTGAATGTTGAGCCTATTTTTCCTGGATAGGGGTGCCTAATGTCCCCCTCTTGAAAAAAAGACCCATGAAAAATATCTATGTGGATAGGGAGTCAAGAAATGGTGAAAGTTGTATCAAAACGTTATTTTTTTTATATGGGGTTTATGCACAAAGATGGTGGTCAAAAAAGTGGACACCACCCAAAAAAAACTTGGAAAAACAAGCAGCGCGTACGTGGTTTTAAAATTTCAAATTCCCGCATATGCACTTAGGTTTGTTCTTCTCGAGCTTGGAAAAGGTAGCGTGTACGCGCTACTTTTAGGAAAATGAGCGTGTACATGCTACTCCTAGGAAAATGAGTGTGTATATGCTGCTTATAGGAAAATAAGCGCATACGCGCTAATAATCCAAATAAAATCACGTACGCGGTGCCTGGTAAAATAAGTTTTTAAAAAAAAACTGGGTCTCATTTACCCTTAAATCACGTTTTTAGCTTCGTTTTTTCCCCATTTTCTCACCTAAACCGCGAACGGGGTGCTAGATTTGTCCTCCAGGCTATGGATCAAGTTTATTTTTTGTTTATTTTTGTCTTTCTTTCTAGTTTATGCAATTTGTTTTACATGTTGAATTTAATTTCATTAATTTTGATTAGTTTTTTTCATTTTTTGTTTCAAAAACTAGATTCTTCTAATCCAGAACAAGAACAACCAAATGCACCTCCTGAAAACCCACAAGAACAACCAAATGCACCCTGAAAACACACAAGAACAACCCCCAATTCCTCCTTTTGACTCCATAACCTAAACACAGAAGAATTAATTAATCAGTTAGGACAAAATACATCTAAAATCAATAAACTGATTATAAAATTGAAAACTTTTGAACTTGACCATCATCAATCCCTCGCCACTAGCCTAGAAAAATTAGCTAGTGGTGCCATAGCTATTTCCACATAAATTACCAAATGGGGAAGCTTTAGGGATAGGTGTCTTCAATTCTATACAATTGGGCTATCATACGATGGAGTAAAAAACAAAAATATTTCTAAACAACAAATATGTGCCCTTTCTGTTGATCCCAAAACTGGTCAGACATTATCTCTTAATGCAAAGAGCTTTCCCATACATTGGTGTACCAATGTGCAAATGAAGAATTTTTTTTGGCAGAGGTGGTGGATGGTCTTTGATGATCCACCTTGTAATAATTATGAGGTGCCATTATATTTTTTGAGAAAAATATATTGTGAGTTTGTGCTCAATGTGCAACCAAACTATTTTGACATGAGAGATTTTCATGGTAGAGGTGCTGGCTCTGCCCAAGATAGACCTAGAGCCCGTAGGCGATTAGCCGCGGAGAGTTACCGCCCCCTAGCACCCAAACTCAAGGTGCATAAGGCTGTCCCATTAGAGCTGAAAGAGTCGATGGAGCTACAAACTCTTTAGGCAACCACAACATTGACTGGTGCCATCATCCAGCATGGGACGTCATTAGCACACCCTATTGTATTGGATGATGAGCCATTAGAGGGCAACAGAGAGCCCATCGAGCATATGTGTGTCAGTTGCTCGAGGATATGCTCGGGGATAGATGATGTAGCCAGTGCAGATGGATACTCATATCATCTATGCATGATTTGTGGTTGTAGATGTTAGGCTCACACAGTTGAGGATGTTGCACTGACATATGAGTTGATGGACATGGTGTTTTCCCATGAGCCACAGACACAGGTGTGTTGATTTGAATTCATAAGATTTTATTTATCAGTCACTTTAAATTTGTAATTACATAAATGAATTTTCATTTATACATCGATTTAAATTGAGATAAATAATATGCATTTCAGGATGCAACGATGATATCCCATACACCTCCCCCAGTTACCATAGCTGCAACTTCGATGCCTGAGGTATAAATTTTGTAACATGTCAAAATAGAATATAATTCAAAAAATACAAGATATACTAACTATCTTTAATGCTTGGTCCAATTTCTGGTTTGTAGGTGTTGATAGGGGACGAAATGTCCCAGATTGATGACATCACACTCTTAATGATCGATTTTGGCCTGCAAGTCGTTTCATTTAGATTTTTAAAATTATGTTTAATTTATTATTTGTACTAATATCTCATGTTAATTTTGTGTTTTTAGGGTACCCCCTCTACATTTAGGGCTTGTCCTAAGAAAAAGAATTCCTCGAAGATGCCAAAACGTGTGAAGAAGGTAATTGAACACATTTTTAGTTGTAGAATTGTTTGAAAATGTTGAAATCAAGTATTAGTTGGGGTTTGTAGATTGATTAGTGTTTTTTTGTCTATTTTACATGTATAGCGGCCATTGAGCTTTGTGGATATGTTGAATGCACCTGATTTGCCCACAGATCAAGAGAGGGCAGAGGTATGTATCTCTACTTTATTTTCTTGATTTCATGATTATATGCATGCATACATGTGAGCTTGTGATATATTATAATCTTATAATTTTTTCATACAGGAAATATCCATACCTATTTCATCAATGGCGATCCCTCCTCCTTGCATTGGAGAAGCATCTCAAGATCCGGTACACTTTTGTTTGATATGTAAAATTAATTGTTTTCAACCTTCAATACTTATCATTATATTAATTGTATTTAATCTTTGTACTTTTTTTTTAATAGGTAATAACGACAGTTTCTACATCGATGGTGAGCCATCCTCAGTCCATTGGAGACGCATCTCAGGCATAGGTACGTCATTGTTCTCTATATTATAGCTTTTAAGTGTTTTCGATATATTTATGTTAGTACATTGTATTAATTGTACATTTAATCAACAATAGACTCCTTCGCGGTACAACCATAATGTTGATCCGTTTAAGTATGTCTTCAAGAAAACTCCTAAGAGTGACAAGGAGAGGAGAGCGAAGACATTAGCTCCTGGATTAGCCAATGAGGTAATGTACATTTCAATTGCAAAGGAATTAAAGTTAAATGCATAGTTATGTTGTTAATTGTGAACTATTTTCTACAAAAGAATTCTAACTTAGCTTTTGAATTGTGGTTTTGCAGCCATCTACAGAGCCACGTATTGCACTGAAGAGGCTTGATTTTGATGATCCACCCAAAGTTTAGGATCATATAGTGTTAGTTTTGGTCATAGAATGACCAATACATGTAGATATATTCTACATTTTTATTGTATATCGATTTGGACATGGCATATGCCACATTTTTTTAATACTTGTATTGACTTGGCAGACATGCCTTTTTTTATATATATAAATATCGATATTCGATCCAATAAATGTGTAATGAGTTCATTATTTTGTATTCATTGTATTTTGTGGTTGTCCTTTTATAAATTTAAATGAATATTTTCATATCTAATCAACAATATGAATATAAACAACAAAAATATATGATATAAAACATTGCAATCGTGGAATATGATTTGATAAAATTTCTAAAATGTTGAATTAACCCTACAAAAATCCTTGTATTTAGTTTATTATTTTGTATTCGCTATATTTGGTGGCTGCCCTTTTATAAATTTAAATGAATATTTGAATATGTAATTAACAATATGAATATAAACAACAATGTGTTTGGTGTGAGAGAACCCTCACGCTCACAATGGTCAAATTTTGTTCATCGTGTGCACAAACCGACATCGTGAGCACGTTTGGGTGGGCAGTTTTATGCTAGGAATGCCCCTGTCATGCATCCCAAAGCACCAGAACGTCGAGAGTCATACCCTACCGGTGCGATCTCTCAAGTGCCTTGAGTCCAAAAAATTGTCAAAATTTGACAGACTGTTTCTTCCAATCCATGATACATACAGTTGATCTGTTTAATCCTATGGGGTTGTGTGAGGCTCCTCTACAATGGCCTATCTCAGTTTTTGATGACTTAGAGCCATTTTCAATTAGTAGCATTTTTTTGCCTGCTCCAAAAATCATCAGTTGCTTGCAAGGAAAAGTTGCAAGATTGGCTAGAATTGATTATGTTCGTCGTGTGCACAAATCAACATCACGAGAACATCTAGTTGGGAAGGTTTATGCTAGGCATGCCCCTGTCATGCATCCCAAAACACCAGAACATTGAGAGTCATACCCTATCGGTGCGATCTTTCAAGTGCCCTGAGTCCAAAAAATATCAAAATTTGACGGACTGTTTCTTCCAATCCATGACACATACAGTCAATCTATTTGATCCCGTGGGGTTGCGTGAGGCTCCTCTACAATGGCCTATCTCATTTTTTGATGAATTGGAGCCATTTTCAATTAGTAGCATTTTTTTGCCTGTTCCAAAAACCGTCAGTTGCTTGCAAGGAAAAGTTGCAAGATTGGCTAGAATGGATTCGGTTCATTGTATGCATAAATCGATGTTGCAAGCACATTTGGGTGGGAAGGTTTATGCTAGGCATGCCCTTGTTGTGCATCCCAAAGCACCAGAACATTGAGAGTCATATCATACCGCTGCGATCTCTCAAGTGCCTTGAGTCCAAAAAATTGTCAAAATTTGATGGACTATTTCTTCCAATCCATGAAACATACGGTCAATCTGTTTGATCCCGTGGGGTCGTGTGAGGCTCCTCTACAATGGCCTATCTCATTTTTTGATGAATCAGAGGCGTTTTCAATTAGTAGCATTTTTTTGCCTGCTCCAAAAACTGTTAGTTGCTTGCAAGGAAAAGTTGCAAGATTGGCTAGAATTGATTCGGTTCGTCATATGCACAAACTGACGCTGCAAGCGTGTTCAGGTGGGTAGGTTTACGCTAGGCATGCCCCTGTTATGCATCCCAAAGCACCAAAACTTCAAGAGTCATACCCTACCGACGCAATGTAGAAGTTGCTTGACAACTTTTTTGACAATTTTTTTGACAACAATGACAATTTTTGCTCAAATTGTATCTAGTCTCAATCTATGACCCCTATGACCCGATAATGACTGAAATAATTATCCATGATTATACAAGAATCAATAATGCTCATGATTGACCAGGGACACATCACATATACTCAAAACATACTCACAAAACATTGACACACAAAATAGTCACAAAACATTGTCATATATTATTCAAAAATTTGCCTCTAAATATGGTCAAATCAGCTCTTGGCTATTTGATTATACAAAAATTGTCTTAAAAATCATCTCATGGGATTTTATACAAAATTTGGCATTACAATATGTGCGATTTAGCTCATCGACATTTTAATATACAAATCATCTCATGGGTTTTTATACAAAATTTGACATTACAATATGTGCGATTCAGCTCATTGCCATTTTAATATACAAAATTTGGCATGTACATATGTACAAATTAGCTCATTGCCACTTAAATATACAAAATTATGCCCCTAAACATGTAAAAATCGCTCATGGGCATTTATATATACAAAAAATGAATATAGAACAATTCATCGACGATTTATACAAAATTCTCAAAATTATTCTACTTTGAACCGTAGAATCAATCAAGTGAGCCTTCAGGATCGACTCTAACCTGTATTGTGTCAAGTTCTGCCTCGTGGTCAAATTCACAAACTTTCCATAAAATCTTGTTATGAGGTCTACCATGATACTTCATCAAATAAATATTTGTTGCAACAACAAGGTTAGATAAATGAAGAATATGTCTGTGTGTTTCAAAGTCCTCGAACAACCAAACATCAGAATTCTTGATAGGGTATCTCCGAAGCCATGTTCCTGTCATGACAACAGACCCTATTGGGTACTCAATACCCTCTCGGTCAATGATTGTGGTTGTTAATTTTCTTTTAGGCTCAACACAACAACACAAATAGTAATATGTTCCTTCTTCATTGTTCTCTTCTGCAACAACTGCATACACATGACCTGCATTTTATAAAGTGTTAATTAATACCAAAAATAAAGTATGATGTACAACAAAATGAACCAAAAAGAATACTTGCAAAAAAACTAACTCAAAAAATCACTTGAATCCACTAGGTCAGATACATGGTCAAAATCCACTGATGTCTCCATCTGGCTCAATTGTAGTGCTTTAGGAATTTGATATGAATCAATGGGAACCAATGGTCTACAAGACCATTTGTCAACCCACTCTTCTGATTCACATTCTTCCCATAAACAATACATGCATGAAGAACAAAAACATACCATCCGTCTCGTATAAATTACTAGTGAACTTGAATTTGAACTCATAAATGAGTGCATGTCACTCGATCCTACAACTGTACAACAATCTAGATAGTTTTCAATGTTAGATTCAGTGATCAACCAAAAATATCTACGAGCCAATGACGTACCTGGATTACTTGGACCCATCGTAGACTTACACCATCGCACAATTGTTTTTGCATCTACCAACTCAGCACCACCTTCGTACTTCAATTCTTCCCTGGCTAGGGCTCTTTTCACACATGCTCCTACACCATCGTGCTCTCCCTTACCATGTCCAGCCTTAGTGAAATTCCAAAAATGTTGTACACTGCTTGTCACATGCATCCTTGTCAACCAATAAAACATCCTTGCATTCTTGAATTGTGTGGTGCAATTATCTGACCATATTAAGTGTCGGTTGTATCATATGTTCCTTTCCCTTAAACTATCATAGAAAAATTTAAAGCATCCTTGTACAAACTTTGATGAATGAGTACGATCATCACTTATGTAGAAGTGATACTCTCTTACAACCTTTCTATCCTCCTCTGTGCTATCGACTGCATGCATGAATGCTCTGTGTACAAAAATAGAAACTTGTGTAGAGTGATAATACATGGATTGCACTTCATTTTGAGGTTGTAGTGTATAATTTTCAGTGAAATCAACGATAGAGACAATGGTGCCAAGAGGAAATGTGTCCTTACATAACTTGAATTGCTCATCTAACCATCGAGCTTTATGTATATGCATTATGTACTCATAAACTAGTTTCTCTTGAAACATTTTCATAAATTGAGCTACACATATATCATTTTTCACTAGCTCACATCTCTTCAAATCTTTTCTATCTTTAACTCCATATGTGACTATCATGTATTTTTTGAAAGAAACTAGTTTCGTACCAATTTCATGTGTGCTCTCCAAATGTAGGCATCTTGGTAAACGTTGCAAACCACCACATATAGCACAAGAACCTTCCAAACAAGGCATATTATAATAAATGCAACCATCATGTCTATTACATAGCACACTTGAAATAAATTCTCTTTTTGACTTAGGAGGTGCTTGTATATTACATTCTTGCAAAACATCGTTAGTGTGCAAAGTAGAACAAATATGATGAAAAATATCATAATGCATGGAAAATTCAATATGCATCCTACAAAAACACGCGGTGCATACATGATTAATCTTAATATAAAAAGGTTTTGCCATTTCAAAAAATCTTTGAGAAATTTTTATTTGAGGAAACTTTTGAAGGAATCTTTCATAAAATTTAGTTTGAGTCATATCAAAATAGTGTTTCGCATGTGGCTCACAATTTTTAGACCTAATTCATCTTCTAACAACATCTCTTTGGTTGGGCAATACTCTTGTGTTGTCATGCCAAAAAATTTCAATTAATGTTTGTAGTGCATCTACAACAACCTTGTCTTTGCGTGGTAGTCTACCCGAGAATGCCCAAAGAGAATTATTGTTAGGTTCCTCTATTTGTTCTCGCCTCTTTAATGCTTTACTTAATGTTGTTCTACTAACGTTTAATGACTTACTTGTTTTTCTTATCAAATGATCTTTTTTTATTTTCTTTCTCATTATGGTTGATGTAATGACACGTCGAGTAGCATTAGAATCTTTACTACGTGATTTTGAACCAATAGATTGATATGCATCAAATAGATTTCTGACAATAGTTCTTTCACTGTTACTTTCAAATGATCTTAGGCCTAGAATTTTCATTGTCTCTCTAAAATTCAAAATTTTAATCATTTGAACAATTAATTGACATCTTGCAGTTTGATTTAAGTTTTTAAAATAGTTTTGCCATATTCTTTTAACCATTCTCCTACAAGTTCGTTCATTCATTTTATTGGGCATTGACTTCAATATATTCTCATCAATGTCAATTAGATACTTTGGTTTCCTACGAATGATTCTAGGAGGTGTTAACATTGGTGCATTATGTACATTCAATTCATCAAGTAGAGAAGGTGTAATATGTTCATCATTTAATTGATTATTCAATGCGGTATCTACTTCAATTGCATTAGGTTTAAATGGTAAATTATCAAATGTTTCTTCTTCAATTGCATTAGGTGCATTATATTCGTTTGGTAAATCAAATTGAGATGTTTAGGATGACATACCTTCTTCTCCCATTGTTCTTATTTCATGCAATTTCTTCATATGCTACCTTTGTCTTTCCTTTTGAGCCTCTCATTGTTCCATCATTCCTCACTTGTTCTTTCCCATGGTTGATATCGGTTGACCTAAATAGAATCATATTACATATATATGTAAAGAAAAGTTCAAAAATAAATAAATAACCATAAATATGCATCTTATCACTATTTTTTTGGAATCAAACTATTAAACAATCACAATTTAATCATTTGAAACCATGCAAAAACAAAAATTCAATCATTTGAAATCATGCAAAAACAAAAAATTCACTTACTTTTATGTATACAACAGTGATAGAAGTGCAAACATAGTTCCAGTGGGGCCTTCAACGACCTCAAAAACTTCTTTTGAGGCTATTGAGGCTCTTGGGCAACTAAAACTATGTCTATAAACCGTGTACGTGTTGTTAGACCGTAAAGCGTTGACAAGCCCAACAGTATTCTTTTTTCTCATTCTGAGCTGCTAAGTAGTGCGTACGTGTTACTAAGCCTAAAAATGTTATCGCAGGGTAACAAATAATGGGAATAGTACCCCATATGTGCTTATGAGTAATAAGTACCATGTGTGTGCTACTAAGCCTTAAAAAAGTTATGGTAGGGTAGGGAACTAATAGTTTTAGTACCTCATACGTGCTCTTGAGAGAGGTAGAGGGAGGGAGAGAGATAGAGAGAGAGAGAAGAGGGGGTTGGGAGAGAAGAAGGGGTATGGAGGAAGGGAGAGGGAGAGAGGGAGAGAAGAGGGGGGGAAGGGAGAGAGAGGAGATGGAGAGAGGGAAGGAGAGAGAGAGAGAGAGAGAGAGAGAGAGAGAGAGAGAGAGAGAGAGAGAGAGAGAGAGAGAGAGAGAGAGAGGAGGGGGGTGAGAGAAGAAGGGGTATGGAGGAAGGGAGAGGGAGAGATAGGGAGAGAGGGAGAGAAGAGGGGGGGAAGGGAGATAGAGGAGAGGGAGAGAGAGAGGGAGAGAGGGAAGGAGGGAAGGAGGGAGAGGGAGAGAGGGAGAGAAGAGGGGGGGAGGGAGAGAGAGGGAGAGAGGGAGAGAAGAGGGGGGAAGGGAGAGAGAGGGTGAGAGGTAGAGGGAGGGGGAGAGAGAGAGAGGTCGAGGAAGGGAGAGAGAGATAGATAGAGGAGGGAGGGAGAGGAGAGAGAGAGGGAGAGTGTTAGGTCCTAGATACAACTGAGAAGGGGGGGGGTGAATCAGTTGTATAATAAATTTAAACCAAAAACTTATTAACCAATTAAGTATGCTGGTAGATAGTGTTAACAGTAAATTGCTATACCGGTAATATTTAATGCATGAAACATAAACATAAACTCATCCACAACTCATGACACCAATATTTGTATGTGGAAACCCTATAAGGGGAAAAACCATGGTGGGAAACCTTACCCACAATCAGATGATACTACTACAGATAGTAAGTGTACAAAGAGGGGTCTACACATGCAGAAAGGCCAATAGCCTAGAGCTCATTGCTCAATCACAAATGGGAGTCACACTGACTACAGTTGGATGGTTAAATCCAATAAGAATGTATTGCTCAAAATAGCATCTTCATATGCTAGATTCAGTACCAGTGTAATGCTGATATGCTTCTACAAAAACCTAACTTCACCTTCAAATGATGTCTTCGTGTATGCCTCTTCTTGATCTTGCATATACCTTTACTCAAATCTTTTTTGCATTCCACACTTGATCTTACAAATAAGATCTTACTTTTATACCATACCCTAAGACCAATTTTAGTAGGTCGGCTCTACCAGATACTATAATAAAACATTTTACAAATAATATAATATCCGATGCAATAACCAATTAAACATGTCATCTTAAAGCATTTACAACAATAATAAATCATCTCCATAGCGTGCCATGCTGATCTGGAAAAGATAAACTTATCGGTGTAACCCTAGGTAACCCTGGACCTATTTGTCGGTAAAAGCAAATATACAAATATGATTATACCAATGATTAATTCTTCAAAACAAAGTGTAATAATGATGTATTCGACATTACCAAGTGTCTTCCATATCATTCCAAGTGTCGGTGCTCATTATATCCTGCCAGTGAACCATATACTAGTAACTATTGTACAGATTATTGCTTGCTGGTGAATGTTTCTGGATCTCCAAAGTAAGTGTATTCAGTAGGTGTTGACATCAATGACAAAACCATACCAAAATACCAACATTCTCCCCCTTTTGCATTGATGGCAACACAAGATGGAAAAACCATCAAAGTGCCAAAACAGAAATGCCAAATACAAAAACCAACGATCTTCATTTCTCCCCCTGGGAGTAACAATACCAATTTCTCATACCAATTTTCTCTAAATGTGTTTTTCAAAATCTCTCCCTTAAAATCTCTTTTTCTTACGAAAAAGATAATGTGTTTTTCCATAGATATCTCTCCCCCTTTAACATCAAATGCCAAAGTCACAAAAGGTCAAGTTCATACAAAATACCAACCAATTCAATATACCAACTACTCCCCTTGAGAAGTAGCTTCGTCATCAAATACCGGGATAAAAGATTTGTCCATTTATTTCTGTCAGTTGATGACAATCATCAACTGTCTAAGTCTCTACTGGTGGTGGAATGACTCCAAGCTGATCTTTGAGATACTCAAAAGTCTCCTTAGGCAAAGGTTTTCTGAAAATATCTGCAAGTTGTTCTTTAGTATTCACATAAATCAGTTTTATCTCTTTTTCTTCAACTTTTCCCTTAGAAAATTCAGTTTGATAGAAACATGTTTTGTTTTAGAATGTAATACCGGATTTTTAGATATATCAATTGCTGCAGTGTTATCACAATATATAGTAATAGGTTCCTTGTATTTTACCTTTATGTCTTTCAACATTTGCTTAAGCCAAAGTACCTGTGTACAGTTTGTTGCTGCTGCAACATATTCTGATTCTGCTGTTGATAAAGATGTACAACTCTATTTCTTACTCAACCAAGAAACTAATCTCTTTCCAAGAAAGAATGCTCCTCCAGTGGTGCTTTTTCTATCATCCACATCTCCTGCCCAATTTGCATCTGTATATGCACATAGATCAAAATTTTCATCTTTAGGATACCATAATCCAAGATTTGATGTGCCTTGTAAGTACTGGAAAATCCTTTTCACTGCTGATTCATGATTTTCCCTAGGATTACTTTGAAATCTAAAAACTATACATACTGAATTCATAATATCAGGTCTAGTTTGTGTCAAATACAGTAAACCTCCTATCATAGATTTGTATCTAGTTGGATTAACAGGTGTAGATTCATCCCTTTGAGATAATTTGTCATTTGTAGTCATAGGTGTGCTTACCGGTTTGGAGTTCTCCATCCCAAATTTCTTTAGTAGTTCTTTCAAGTACTTAGATTGACTCAAAAATATACCTTTATCAGTTTGTAAAATTTGTAATCCTAAAAAGAATTTTATTTCTCCAATCATAGACATTTCAAATTTTTGTTGCATTTCAAGAGAAAATTCTTTACATAATCCATCTTCCCCTCCAAAGATTATATCATCAACAAATACTTCAATAATCAAGATGTCATCATTAGTTACTTTGTAATATAAATTTCTATCTGCATTTCCTTTAGTAAAACCAATCTTTAAAAGATACTTATCCAATCTTGCATACCAAGCTCTTGGGGCTTGTTTTAATCCATATAGAGCTTTTCTTAACCTGCAAACCATATCATTGTCATCTGTCAAAGAAAATCCATCAGGTTGTTCAATATAAACTTCCTCTTCAAGATCTCCATTCAAAAATGCACATTTAATATCCATTTGATAAACTTTGTAATCCTTGTGAGCTGCAAAGGCCAAGAATAATCTAACTGCCTCAATTCTGGCTACCGACGCAAAGGTTTCATTGTAATCAACTCCTTCTTTCTGAGAATATCCCTTACACACTAGTCTTGCTTTATTTCTGACAACCTTACCATCTTCATTAAGTTTGTTTCTAAATACCCATTTGGTTCCAATTACATTTTTATCTTTAGGTCGGGGAACTAATGTCCAAGTATTATTTTTCTCAATTTGTTCTAATTCTTCTACCATAGCTTTAATCCAAAATTTATCTTCACATACCTCATTGATAGATAATGGTTCAATTTGAAAAATAAGACATACCTCTTCATTTTCCAATCTTCCTCTTGTCATAACTCCTTTAAATTTGTTTCCAATTATCTGATCTTCAGAATGATTCAGTCTTACATACCGGGGTGTCTTAGTTTGCTATTGTTCTTCAATTACTGTGGAATCCTCTGATGATACTGGGGTAACTAGATCTTCATTCTATACTGGTGGGTTCAGTATAGGTTCATTTGTCACAATTTCTATTGCCGGTTTAGAGTCTATATACCTTGAAGTTCCTCTGAATTGTTCATCAATCTTTACATTTGTACTCTCAACAATTTTCTGCAATCTTTTATTAAAACATCTATATGCCTTGCTCTTAGATGAATAAACAAGAAATATTCCTTCATCACTTCTAGAATCAAATTTTACAATATACTCATCTCTTCTAATATAACATTTACTTCCAAAAATTCTAAAATACTTAAGAGTAGGAATATTACCAAACCATAGTTCATGAGGGGTCTTACCGGTTTCACCTTTGATGTGAACTTTGTTGAATGTATGGATAGCAGTGCTTACTACCTCTCTCCAATACACATGTGGTAGATTTTCTTCTGATAACATACTTCTTGCTGCATCCAAGATAGTTCTATTTTTTCTTTCAACAACTCCAGTCTACTGTGGTGTCCCAGGTGCTGATAACTGTCTTTTGATTCCATTCACTTCACAGAATGTATTAAAATCTTTAGATGTGAATTCTCCTCCTTGATCTGATCTTAAACATTTGATTTTCTTACCGGTTTCTTTTTCAACCATTGCTTTGAATAGTTTGAACTTCCCAAGTGCTTCTGATTTTTCTCTGAGAAAAGTAACCCAACACATTCTAGAATAATCATCAATAATTAGCATGAAATATCTATCACCTTGTAAGCTTTTATTTCTAGCTAGACCACATAAATCAGTGTGAATTAAATCAAGAGCATTATTGGATTTTTCTGGAATACTTTTGAAACAAGCTCTAACTTGTTTTCCAAATTGACATTCCTTGCAAATTGTATTATGAGGTTTCACAATTTTAGGTAGATCTCTAACTACCTTAGAAGTACTGATCTTTACCATGCAATCAAAATTTACATGACATAGTCTTTTATGCCATAACCAACTTTCATCTATATGTGCAATTAGGTGTGCCTTTTCACTGTTATTTAAATGAAAGATATTACCTCTAGTCTGATTACCGGTTGCAATTTCCAAACCAGTTCTATTCATGATTTTGCATTTTCCATTTTTAAATTGTAACTGAAAACCCTTCTCAACTAATTGACCAACACTTAGAAGATTATGTTTTAATCCTTCAACATAGTAGACATTGTCAATCTTATGTTTACCATCAAGAGATATTGAACCCTTAACTTTGATTGAACAGGCTTTGTCATCTCCAAATCTTACTAAACCTCCATTGTATTCTTGAAAGTTCAAGAATTTACCTTTGTCTCAAGTCATGTGATGTGAGCACCCTGAGTCAATAATCCATTCATCCTTTGATTCAACTTTAGCTGCTAGGGCTTGTTCTACCGGTTGAGCAATAGGTACCGGTTGATCTTCTGTTATAGCAACAAAAACCCATCCATTGTCTGCTGGATCCTCATCAGATTCATCAGTCACACCTTCATCCGCAATGTAACAAGATTTATCTTTGTTCTTCTTAAATTTGTATCTGTAATATTCAGGATTAGGCTTGTATGTTCTTCTAGCTTCTTCTCTTAGTCTAGCATGTCTATTAGGGCATCTTGAAGCCATATGACCAATCTTATTGCAGTTAAAACATTTAAAGGGTGCTTTACCTTCATACTTACTTCCAATTGGACCTTTTGGCATTTTCCTTGCAAATAGTGCTTCAAGTTCTTCAAGCTCTTCATTCTCCTTTCTGGTTTCTTCAAGTTCTTTTGCATAAAAGGCTCTCTAGTCTGATTTGTCAAATGATGGAGTAGATGATGTTGATGCTTTAAAGGCCAAATTAGTCTTTATAGTAGCAACAGGACCAAATTCCTCAATTTCAAAAGCTGAAAGTTTTCCAATCAATGTATCCCTAGTTACTGATGCATTAGGCACTGTTCTCAACTCTTTTATAGCAGTAACCTTCATTTTATATGCTGGTGGCAAACCTCTTAAGATTTTTGAAACAATTTCATGCTCACTTAAGGTTCCTCCACAACATTTGATACCTAAAACAATTTCATTTACTCTTTCCATAAAAGCAAAAATCCTTTCATCTTCTTCCATTTTCAGATGTTCATACATGACTCAGAAGATTTCAAGTTTTGCAATTTTGACCTTGGAATCTCCTTCATTCAATGTTTCCAATTGATCCCAAATAGCTTTAGCAGTAGACCTATCAGATAATCCCATGATTTGTTCATCTGATAACATGCTCAAGAGTGCTTCTCTTGATTTGCAATCATTTTCTTCATCTTTGGCTAAGGTAGTTGGAGCAGTCTAACCAGCTACAATAGCAATATAACCATTCTTAGTAACTTCCCAGATGTCTTTACCGATGCAATTCAGATGTGTCTCCATTCTGATCTTCCATATCCCATAGTTGGTTCCATCAAGTTTAGGACTGTCCTTCCTGAAATAATTAGTAGTCATTGAATCTCCTCAAGTTGTTAAACTTATGCAAAAGAGGACTAGGCTCTAATACCAATTGTTAGGTCCTAGATACAACTAAGATGGGGGGGGGCGGGGGTGAATTAGTTGTATAATAAATTTAAACCAAAAACTTATTAACCAACTTAATGCTTAATACCGGTAAACTAGTTAAGTATGCCAGTAGACAGTGTTAACAGTAAATTGCTATACCAGTAATATTTAATGCATGAAACATAAACATAAACTCATCCACAACTCATGACACCAATATTTGTATGTGGAAATCCTATAAGGGGAAAAACCACAGTGGGAAACCTTACCCACAATTAGATGATACTACTGCAGATAGTAAGTGTACAAAGAGAGGTCTGTGCATGCAGAAAGGCCAACAGCCTAGAGCTCACTGCTCAATCACAAATGGGAGTCACACTGACTACAGTTGGATGATTAAATCCAATAAGAATGTACTGCTCAAAATAGCATCTTCGTATGCTGGATTCAGTACTAGTGTAATGCTGATATGCTTCTACAAAAACCTAACTTCACCTTTAAATGATGTCTTCATGTATGCCTCTACTTGATCTCACATATACCTTTACTCAAATATTTTTCGCATTCCACACTTGATCTTACAAATAAGATCTTACTTTTATACCATACCCTAAGACCAATTTTAGTAGGTCGGCTCTACAAGATATTATAATAATTTTTTTACAAATAGTATAATATCTGATGCAATAATCGATTAAAAATGTCGGCTTAAAGCATTTACAACAATAATAAATCATCTCCATAGCGTGCCATGCTGATCTGGAAATGATAAACCTGCCGGTGTAACCCTAGACCTATTTGCCGGTAAAAGAAAATATGCAAATATGATTATACCAATGATTAATTCTTCAAAACAAAGTGTCCAAATGATGTATTCGACATTACCAAGTGTCTTCCATATCATTCCAAGTGTTGGTGATCATTATATCCTACCGGTGAACCATATACCAGTAACTATTGCACAAATTACTGCTTGCTAGTGAATGTTGTAGGATCTCCAAAGTAGGTGTTGACATCAATGACAAAACCATACCAAAATACCAACAAAGAGAAGAGAGAGGGGGGAGGGAGAGGTAGGGAGAGGAGAGGGAGAGAGAGGGAGAGAGGTAGAGGGAGGGAGAGAGAGAGAGAGAGAGAGAGAGAGAGAGAGAGAGAGAGAGAGAGAAGGAGTATGGAGGAAGGGAGGGATGGAGGGAGGGAGAGGGAGAGAGAGGGAGAGAGTGAGAGAAGAGGGGGGAAGGGAGAGAGAGGGAGAGAGGGAGGGAGAGAAGAGGGGGGAAGGGAGAGAGAGGTAGAGGGAGGGGGAGAGGGAGAGAGGTAGAGGTAGAGGGAGAGAGGGAGAGAGAGGGAGAGAGGGAGAGGGAGAGGGAGAGGGGGGAGAGTAGGGGGGAGGGAAAGAGGAGGGGTCTTAAGGAGTCACAGGATACCATATGACCTCTTAGGAAACAATACAACCTCTAATGACACCTAAGGGGTCATATGGTGGGCTAATAAAATGATATATTAAATTTAAAGTTATGAATAGAACATCATACAATGAGAATCCAAGCGAACAAACAACGAGGCTTCACTAAAAAGCAAGTGTAAGAGCTTGACTTAACCCTAAGAGTACTGCCTAAGTTCTAAAACATATGATGCTATTAAATTTGCAAGGTTATAAGACTAATCTCGATTGTGACTATAGGAATTACACACTTGATTTCTTTCATGGGTATGTATCGTTCCAAGCTGTTTGACAAGTGATGATCATTATATACTACCACTGCCATGCATACAACAAAATTTATTTTCTTTAGGTGACAGGCATTGTGTAACAACATGGGAACTCTTGCATACCCACCACTATCATTCTATAAGACATCATCTATGTTACTCTCCCTCTTTCTCTTCCTACCTGTTGTTTTGTTCTGAAAAATATATTGCAGGTACTCTAACTCATCATGTTGCTTTGTTGACACTATTTTCCACATCTGCTCTGCTCATTAAAAACACATTCGAGAAGAATATTGCTATATGTTTCCTTGTTTGTCACGGTAATACACCCATGGTTCAATTTCAAACCCTATTCCTCCTATTCAATATACACACAAAAATCCATCAGTCAATTTTTTTAGGAGAGGATACATTATAAAAATCAAAGAGGAAGTTGCAGACAAGAAATAAATTCACTTACTTCTATAGAAGTGCAGACATAGTTGCAGTGGGGTATGGAGGGAGAGAAGAAGAGAAAGAGGGATGGGGTATGGAGGAAGAGAGAAGGGAGAGAGAGAGAGAGAGAGAGAGAGAGAGAGAGAGAGAGAGAGAGAGAGAGAGAGAGAGACCTTGTATGTGTTTGAGAGGGAGAGACAATACACTTACATGTGTATATATATGTTTAATATATTATATATATACATATATTATATGTATATAAACATATTATATATACAATGTCATATTATACACATATTATATATTACATATATTATATGTATATACACATATTATACATAGAATATCATATTATACAATAGCGCGTATGCGCTGTTTATAGTAAAGGTAGCGCAAATGCGCTATTTATAGGGAAACAAGCGCGTACATGCTGCTTACACTATAAGTACCCTGTACGCGCTTTTGACTGTTTAGGCTTGGAAATAGGCCTGGATGACAAAGCTACAGGTTGGAAGTTTGATTTCCCTCCATTTCTCTCATTTTTGACCTATTTTATTTTATCAACTTGGTTTATCGACTTTGTCATCATCAGGTTTACACTTCATAAAGTGGGTATTTCTAAAATTTCCACCATATTTTCACCCATCTTCTGAGCTTTCTAACCATATAATTTGTTTTCAATTTGAACAACAATAACATATTATTATTGAATTTCTTTTACTAGTGTCTCCATAGTTCTCACAGACATAGGTGCACCATTTTTTGAATAACTTTTGATATACTTATCCAAATTTAAAAAACTTTATATATTATTGTAGTGCACTTGATTCTTTACAATTAATTTTCTTTTTTTTGTACTTTCAATTTTTTGAGTGCAACTTATGCTTCACACACGAACAGGTACCTAATTTTCAGGATGTGCTCGATTGGAAAAATCATAAAAAAACAAATACTCAACAAAAAATTACAAAAAAGTACACATCTTCTAGTGCTCACTCTTAAATATATTTTTGCCAAAGGATTTGTCAAAATACTAAATCTAACTATGAATTTTTTGATGCGCACGTCAGATACTATGTTGTCTTTTTCAGAAAAAATCAGTGTCAGTTTTTTGTGCACGAAGGATTTGACCCCCTTAATCTTATCCAATTTTGAAAAAGTTTAGTAGGTTGGAAACTAGATTCAAAGTACTACAATATTTGTTCTTTTATTATCTTCATATCTTGAGTGGATGACTTTCAAGTTTTGCCTCCAAATTCAGGTTCACCCGATTTAAAAAAAAAGTGTCCACTTATACCCCCCTTTTTGACCACCATCTTTGTGCACTTACCCTATGGAACAATTTTAATTACACATTACATCTACAATTATTGTTGAATCCATTTCAATTTAGATTCCATTCTCATCATATTGACAATACACTTATAGATCTATAATTTGTGCACATGATTACATTCTTCATGTTAACATTTCTTTGAGGTTGCACTAACACATTTGCCATTATGATCCTTAATAATGAAGTATTTATATGCACCATTAAAATTTCATTTAGCTAGTCAATTGATGGAGGAATCCATCTTAGTTTGTTCTTTATATTAGAGGGGGAGGAAGTAACTATTAGTATATAATTATAAAGCTAGGGTCTTTATATTTTTAAAATAAATAATGACTATAAATAGGTTTTCTTCTAACTATTTTTGTAATCACAAAATTCAATGTTTCACCTATTGCCATTATAGATTATGCCTCTCAAAATAATTAAGAGTTAAATTTATTTTACTATTAAATTACATTAAATAAGAGTTACTTTATTTTTCTTTAGAATTGATTTATTTTTTCTTAGAAATTTTATTTACTACATAATTTAATCTAAAATCAGAGACTTTGTTTCTAATAATGCTCTTTCATAATCTTGATATGTTTGGCTAATATGTTGTAGGAGGTTCTCCACATTTGGCACCAAATATTTTCCACACACACACACACACGCGCGCACACACACACACACACATCTCTGTGTGTGTGTTCTATTGTATTTGGAGGAATAAAATAACACCTCCACAAAAGTTAAAACATGACACATTTCATGCATTTACCCATCATTTGTATGTCAAATTGTATCAAAAATGGATTTTTGTTTATGGACATTTTGATGTCATTGTAGATGCCTCTTGACATAATAAAGAAACAATAGAGAAACACAACATATATAATTAGAGTTGTAAGAAATAAAGTTAAAGCATCTCTTATTTTTTGACTGCTAGTTGATGGCATCCCCATGCTAGGGGAGGGACCCATAAAGCTAAATAAAATAGAAATACTGAAAATTTTTAGTTATTGTATTGTAACAAGTAATAATGTATATAATTGAAGCATTGAGAAATTATATTGAAGAAATATGTTTTTCAAATTTAAGACTTTTGAAGAACTGGGGCGTAGAAAACTACATTTGGCCGACCACTCGTGTGAGGCTTCCCTCACGTAGGTTGAGAGGTGGCTGACCTCTGGGGATCATGCATATTCAATGCCAAGTTTCCCTTCATCGACATGGACCTACATTCGCTCGATATTTCAAATCCTCCTATGGAGGGTTCCAAGGAAGACAAGCCCAGGACCTTCAAGCAGGTGGTTGCTGATGTGGTGGTGCTTCCTAAAGGTGCGAGATTGTTGTCTAAGGAGAATTCTACTGTAGATGAAGTCGACGAGGGAGGAGGAGGTAAGATTCTGGCTGCCAATTCTCTTTTTGTTTTTCCTAATTTTTAGATGGCAAGTGTCATTTCTACATAAAAGACTAGACTTAGGAATTCAGTCATCTTTCTAGCAGCCTTGGATATGAGTAGGCTTCCGTCTAGGAACTATTTGAAAAATTGGATTCAGAATGGTTGGAAAAAGAAGCTAGGGTTTTCTTTATCCTTTTGTAGGATGATTCAAAAGGGTTTGTTTTTAATCCTTTTTAACAGCCCTAACAGTCAAAAAGAGGTTGTAAAAAAACAATTTGGGAATATTGGTTCAGGTTGCTTTCAAGCAGTCTCATGGGACTCAACCAGCCATGTGAAGGAAACTTTGGCATGGCCATGCCCTAGATGAATTACTATTAAAAATGTGCCTCCATATCTATGGGTTATTTTTCCCAATTTGGTCGAACCCATTAAAGAAAATGTGTTACAGATGGATGCTATGACACCACTCCTTGCTCATATGAATGCAAGGATGTTGATTGTTTTTGAACCTGGAAAAGAATAATCCATGCTTTCTTTATTTGCATAAGGGAAGGGGACATTAGAAGGAATTTCCCTATTATCAAAATAAAATCTCCTATTAATGCTAAGTTTGGTGATAACTCAAACCCTAACCCATTGAAATCCCCAAATTGTGCCCCTGTTTCAATGTCATCCTCTCCCATTGTTGAGTCTATCTCTAAACCTTCTAAGGATTCGACTGATTCTACTCTTTCTACACCCATGATGGATAATCTTGAAGCCCTCTATTCGGAAATAAAAAAAGTTAGCATATGCTCTATTATCCCCCCCGTGGACTCTGTCCATAACTAGAGAGACTCTTCTCCCTCCTTCCCTACCCCTTCCAACCCAAGGAAAATAAATTCCCAATAGATTATTCTAGAAAAATTTAAGAAATTGAATGAAACTAGAGATAGGGTGTAAAACATCTTGGACCTTTGGAGAAAATCAAACGAACCCGACCTTTTTTAACTGTCGGCATTCGTTTGAACCCTAGCCGACGCAATTTTTTTTTTTTTTTAAGTGGAGTCGTATAAATGTCCATAATTTTTTTAATTTTTATCACACAAATGATTAAAATAATTCGCATTTTTGGATGAGAGAAGACATTTGAAAATTATTTTGAGGGCAATAATTTGAAGGTTTTTTTAAAAGCATGGGGAACAAGAAGAGAAGGCAAAATAAGACTTCAAGGAATTATTCTCCCGGAATGGAAGAAAGATATCGAGAACAAAGAAGACAAAGATATCATGATGCAAGTATGTCTTTTTATTTTTATTTCTATTTAATTTTATATGTATTACGTACCAAAAATAGTGTTTATTTGATAGTATTAATTAGTTCAATATTTTTTATCCAATATTTTTAATGAGAATTAATTTAAAAAGTATTAATTAAATTAATTGGAAATAGTATGATTAAAAATAATATCATTTTAATTGGAAAGAATAATTAATTTGAAATAATATGTGTATTTGCAAATTTCAAATTCCATTAACTTGCTTGTTGTGTAATTGCATTTTCCGAGCCTATATAATTAAGTCCATTTATAATAGATAAGACCTATTAAGTCATAAAATTAATAAGACCTATTATGTCATAATTTAGGTTCTAACTTATATTGAATATTTAAGACATGTACTTAATTTCATGTGTGATAGGTCCTTTAATATCATATAATATATCTATCTTAAGGGGAGTCAAGTATATTAATGTGAAATGTTTTTGCATACGTGGTCATATTAATTTTAATAACAAGGCCTCTTATGTGATAAATTAGGACTTATTACATTGAGTATAGGTCTTAAATATGAAATAAATTTAGAATCTATTATGTCATAATTTAGGTTCTATTTATATGACTTCAAGTATGCAAAAACATTTCAAATTAGGAGGTTTATTATGCAATAATAGGTCTTAAATACACATGTGACAAATTATAGTCCACCTGTTATGACATAACAAATTAATATGACCACCTTTATCGTATGCATGCATCAAAATATTTGTACTTTTAATTTTGAAAATTGGAATTTATAATTTAAATATCAAAATTTCATTTTATGTGTTATTAGTGAGAGATTGAGGTTTTCAAAATAACTCATCAATATTTATTTCCACTTTATATGTTTATGTTTATTTGTTATTAATGCAAAACACAATTTAACCTTAGTTAACACTATACACAAGGAATAACATAAATTAAACGATAATAATAAACTAATTATAATTCTTCATGTGTAAATCTAGAATTAAACATCAGAAAAAAATTATTAAAATAATTATCATCTTCTTGAAATATTAATTATTGAACAAAATTTAACTCTAACTCTAAACCTACTTGCATGTCACTAAATAAATTTGAGCCTAATTAGAGTTATAACACTAACCCTGAAAGTAATTAAATTTAATAAACCAAATTGATTCCTAATTTTAACACAAAGCTTTAAGCTAAATTCTCCCCTAATCTTAACCTAATTTTGAATAATCTATCAATTTGAACCTTACACGAACTCTTAAATTATGTGCAGAATGCGCTCGAGAAGAAGGGAATTCTGAAGCAGGAGTCGAGGCAAATGAACCTGTTGAAGAACACAATATAGTTGATGAACATAGGGAGGAGATTGTCCAAGTTGAACCAATGGAGGTTGGAGGAGAGGGGTCAGGCTCCTTACCTCCTACCACTGGTATGGATGAGAATATTGTGGATCTAGCTAAATAGGTGAAGATAAATATTTCTTATAAAAATTTAGATCATTTAATTGAAATGGATGTGGATGAGTTGAAACATCTCAATGAAGAACGTAGACATACTAAAACAAGGTCAATGAGTAAAAGTGCAAAAGAAATAATGCCTCATTTCAAGAATCTTGATACTACACTAGAAAAAGCTCAATTGTTATCAATTGTACTTACTCGTAAAGACTTAATAGATCCATTGAAATTGTTGGGTATAGATACAAGTCAAAAGAGGAAAACTTCTTAGCTACAAAAATGTATTGTTGATAATGTTAAGAAAGGTTTGGTGAACATTGGTAAAAAATCTCGAATAATAGATAAGACCATTTCAAGAAGAGTGATGTTGACATCTTTAGTAAATGAAAGATTGCCTCAAAAAAGACAAATCTCTTCATTGTCATATGAGTTTGGTTTTAGTAGAAGGACAATATCTAAATATGTTAAAAGGAGAAAGAGTTTGGATGATACTACCTCAGAAGGGATTTGGGCAATTATGTGTAGAGCTCCTTGTTCTGATAGAATTGAAGATGTTGTTAGGAACTTTGTGACAAGTTTTTGGAAATATAATACTCATCCTTCATCAAACAGTAGAGATGTTATCAAGGAAAGGATTGGTCCTGATTGTTATAATCTCCATGTAAAACATTGGATAAACACAACAAAACATGAATTATATGTGTTTTTTACTAAAACAAACCCTCATATAAAGGTTGGACAAACCATGTTTGAATGGTTAAGGCCATATTATGTGAAATTAAACAAAGTTTTTGAAACTTTTTATCATTATCACATTGAATTTGACTTGTACTATCAGGTATTTCAAAAGATTAGAGACGATAGTGATGGTTATGAAAATGCTTCTCCTAAACGAACTAGTCAATTCATAGCATCCATCTTATGTGATAAATCAGATGATAATGCAACTAATCAAATAAATTGCATAAGAGGAATTTGTGGAATATGTGGGGACTTGGCTAAATTGCCTTTGAGAGATGAAGATACTAACATGAGGAAGATGGTAAATTGCAAGAGTTACAAGTACAAAAAATTTGAAACAAAATTTGGAAAGGAATATACAAGGCTAGATTATGTAGAAGAGGAAATACCTATTGGAATGAAAAGCAGAACAATTTAAAAGATTAAGAGACACTTTTCCACTTGGAACTATTCTATATGTAGTGGACTTCACAGAGAATTACTCTTTTGCACATCAAAAAGAGATTCAATCAAAGTCTTACTTTTCAAAGGAAATCAATATTTTGGTGCATGTGTGTTATCGACATGCACAGATGAATTTGGATGGTGTTGATAGTACATTTGAAAATCGTGTAATTAAGAAAGAGTACCACTTCTATATTAGTGATGATAAGGAGCATGACACACTTTTGTACAACATTGCTTTAAGAAGTTTTTTGAATATTTGAAAGATAGAGGCATAACAATAGTTAAACATTTTGTTTGGTCTGATGGATGTGCGGCACAATTCAAATCTTCGAGGCCATTTTATATACTATGTAGATCGAAATGACAAAATACCACATGCTTGGAGTTTTTTTGAGAGTGGTCATGGAAAGGGTGAACATGATGGTGCAGGAGCTTGTATCAAACGTGCTCTAAGAAAGCATCAAATAAATTACATAGGAGAACGTATAGAAGATACACATGATGTTGTTGAATGGTGTAAGAAACACTTTGAGCAATCTAATTATCCTAGGGAATCATCATCGAGAACATACAGACCCAATCCATATAGAGTGTTTTGGGAGATAACCGGTACGTGTTCTCTTTAAGTGTTTTATTTAAATTTTTTAAATTTTTAAAAAAATGTTCCTAGTTCAAATGTTTCAATTTAACAACTTGATCTACATGTACATGTCTGTGTACACATGTATATTTTGCAGATGTGGATATAAGATCAATGCATGGATGCAAGAGCATGGAGAGGACAAGATCTTTGCATTGTGCCATGAGTATAGATAATTGCCCATGGACATTATACACTAGGGATTATTCATGTTTTTATTCTGATTGCATTTTGGAAAACTATGTTGATTGCAAGAACAAGAGCTTGGATATGTTAGTGAATGGAAATTGGTGCCACTAGATGTTTTTGACACATACGAGGATTCAAATGAGGATGAAAACTTTGAAGACATTCCTTTGATTTATGGTGATTATGATCATATTTCAGGATTGATTAAAAAAGGTACATATGACATACACATATATATTTAAAGTATATATATATATATATATATATATATATATACACATATATATTTAAAGTATATATCTATATATATATATATATATACATACATACCAGAGTTTACTTTAGTGGCAAATATTCGCCAATGGTGAATTTTTCACATCGTCCATGTCAGAAATGGCAAATATTTTGTACCGACTGGGGGTGGCCATGTCGCCAAAACATTATCAATTTCCGTCAAAGTCACGGCCTGAGTGCCATATGTTTTATGCAATTAAATGTTTCTATGCGATGATTTTGCCAATACAATATATGGTGGACACATGATAAATTTAATTATTTCGCCTACACTCTCTGAAGTTGCCTTAATAGATGACCTTAATTTGCCTATAGGCATGTGAAGATTTGTTAGCCAGGGGGACCCAATTCGCCTAACATCTTGCTGGCGCATGTCTCCATTCACCCCAACTTTTGCCAACTATATTGTATTCACCTATTATTTGGATGACCTATAATCGCCTCGAAAATTACATAAGTCATATTTGAACGACCTATAATCACCTCAAAAATTACATAAGTCATGTTATAGTTACGCGAGATTCGCCAAATATTTGTATACCATATAAAATTCCCGCGGAATTCACCATATAAGGATTGGTATAAATACATGCAAAGATCAAATCTATCTCAACACAATCTGGTGGGTTCTAGGCTTTGAATTCTGATCAATAGCAAATTTTCAGACCAAGCAAAATCATTGTTGTTGACTATATTGGTAAATGCTAGTGACCTAAAACCTAAAGGGGAGCGATCATATTTTTGAAGTGGTATATTATTGCTTCTTCAGAAAATTGATTTTTTTTTGGTAGCCTTTATTTCGTTGGAGATGTCGAACAGGAAGAGGGGTAGGAAACCTGAATGTGGGGAAGGCTAGGAGAGGCCAACAAAAAGAAGAACATTGTCTTCCTAATTTGGCATTGGAAAAGATTTTGGTACTGGTGAAAATCAGGAAGGTACGTCATCACAAGTACAAGTACAAAATTTGCCACCTGCACCGCATGTTAAAGACGACGGCGAACCTAATATCTCAGATCAGGATGATCTTGAAGAAGATTATCTGGTAGATACCCAAGTTAGCCAGAATGATATAATCGACTTGGGTGATAATGCCATTGATGATAATGCATGGAAGGGGAAAAGAAAAGCCATATCAAAAAAGGGTGAACCACAATCAAAAAAGGATTGGGAGTGGGATATGTCAGTGAGGAATTTTCAAATTAATTGGGTATCAAAGTATCCATTCATTGAACTAGTGGAGAATCCAATTGAAGGTGAGCCTCCAATAGAATGTAGGTGTAAGATTTGCACTTGGAAACATAACAAGGAAATTAGGTTGTAGCTAAAATTTGACACCATAGAAAAACATATGGGTAAAGTTTATGAAAAACAAATGATAGATGAGTTTAAAAAATCAGTGATAAGATGGAAAAAAAAGGATGAATGTAAGCATGTGAGGAATGCCGAAGAGTATTATTTTCATGAAAATTACAGATGAAGTCTGCTGAAGTTAAAGGTTCTATTGAAGCTATTTTTGGAAAAGCAATGCAAATAGAACAACTGGGAAAAGCTGTTCAGTTAAGCGTTGTTTTTCATATTTTGAGCAAAGGGCGTGCTATGATGGATTTCCCATCAATTAGTGGTTTTTTACACTTTTTGAAAGTTCCTAACTATCCTAATAGACACTGGTCAGTAAACAGTGGATGGAAATGGGCAAGTTGTCTTGCTGAGGTTGAAAAAGAAGATGTACAAGAAAAAATAAGAGAGTCAAACTTCATTGCATTTTCTTTAGACGAAGTTACCGCAGTAGACAATACTTCATGCATATGCATGCATGTTTATACTATAGAGAATCATACCCACCAACCTCATCTACTATCTGTTGCTAAAATGAAGGAGAGTCCGATAATAGAAAATCTATTTCAACTAGTAAAGAGAAGTTTAATTGAATATGGAGGTATGGATGACATGATGATAGCCAAAAAATTGGTTTGTGTTGGAGCAGATGGAGCTTCAGTAATGCAAGGTCAGAGGAATAGACTTTGTACAAAGATTGAAACTTAATTGGCACCGTACATTACTACAATTCACTGCATGACTCACATAATGAATCTAACTTTTGAAATTGTGAGCAAGTTTGCTTCAGTTAAAAAAATTGAAATTTTAATCAGAGAGCTCTACTCACACTTCTATCGAAGTCCTAAGCGATTTATGGAATTTCAACATTTTGGTGATGGATTAACTGATGGGAACAAGCTTCTCAAGGATAATGATACCAGATGGATCTCTTTGGATGGTCCAGTGCATCAAGTGTTTTCAGAATATCCATCCTTGATTAGAATATTTCACACAACTCATGACGAATCAGATCAACTAAAATTTCCTGAACTTCTTGGTAGGTTAAGTAATTTAGAGACACTCTTAACTTTAGCAACTCTTCTGCCCATGCTAGAGGAAATGAGGAATATTATGAAGGCTGCCCAAAAAAGAGCTTTGTATATTCTAGAATATGCTACGTTGTGTAAGATGACATGCCTGACCCTCGACAATCTCTATTGAAATCAACCAACACTATCTGATGAAAAATTTGTTAAGTGGCGGACACTCACAGATTTGAACAATCCTGATAAATTTTTACAAATCGGTGCAGATGGGGAGGTATGTGCCAATGTACAGGGAGTTGATATACCAATACACTTCTATGCCACAGTCGACCCCGAGGAACCAGGAAAGCACCCTAGGAAGAAACTAGCAAGAGTTACAAAGGAAGATTTCGACAAGATTGTTGAGACTCTAACTACTTCTATGAAGAAAATTGCATATGTTCTTTCCTCACAAATTAGAAGTAGATTCCCTCTTGACAACCTACTCGAAGCCATGTCTATTGTGTTTCCTCATTATTGGAGCCTCAACAGTGCATCTGATTTTCGAAGTAAGCTACTGACATTGGTAAAACAATTTTGCATATCCAAAGAATTTAATGGAGTAACTATAAATGGAATATTAGATGAAACTCATCTTTGAGAGCAATCATCTCATTTTTCATACACTATGAAAGAACAATATGCCAAAATGGAGAGCCCCCGCGAAGAGGGATTAGTAACAAGGCTTTGGAAATATATAGCTGAGAACTCATCCTTGCATGATTCAATGCCAGAATATGTGAAGCTTGCTGATTTATGTCTTACCATGATATTGGGTTTGGTGGAAGATGAGAGAGTTTTCAGTGCTTTGGGGTTCCTAAAATCAAAGCTAAGAAACAAATTAGACAAAAATTTGGAAAATTGCTTGAGGCTCTATACATCTAGGTATGATGTCCACACTTTTCCTTACAATAGGGTACTGCAAATCTGGAGGTCCAAATGTGAAAGAAGAGGTTTGGGAAACACTTCAAACCAAAGTGCCAGTGGGACTACTAGACCTACTGGTAGCATTGAGATGTAGTTCGGTGAAGATATGCAGACTCAGAGTCAGACTCAGAGTGAAGAAACTACATACAAGAATCAAGAAAGCACTGAATTTGATGAGGATGAATGACAACTATAAGAGATTGGTATTTATTAATCTTATTACGGTATCTCATCATTCATATTACAAAAGCATATTACTTTTTTCAATTAGAATTTAATATTGATTTGTAATTGTATTTTTCAACTTTCTATTTCCAGATTTAAAATAGCATAATAAAAAAAAACCATTATGTGTTTATTGATACATAGATGTTTATTGTTTATTTATACATGTTTGAGTCTCAAATCTATGTGATACATTTCAGAACCATATGATACAATTCATTCAATAGTAATACACATGTCGAGAACTTAGATTTTTATTAATTCTTTCAAAATATAGCCATATGATACAATTCATTCAATAGTAATACACCAATCTGTGTGATTCTCCATGCCAATTGCAAAAGTGAATACAAATTTTTAGAGAATTAGAACCCTTTGCAAATGACCCTGAATTCCCTTTTATAGAAACAAGAGAGCGACAACAGCTCCTGTGTGATTCTCCAATGTCCATGCAAAAGTGAATATAAAGTTTTAGAAGAATCAGAACCCTTTGCAAAATTGCAAATGACCCTGAATTCCCTTTTATAGAAACAAGGGAGCAACAACAGCTTCAGGTCGAATTGCAAGTTTGCAACATGTGAACACTAAACATCAAAATCACAAACTCAGCACATATTTATATGGCCATCACAGGTCGTATTAGCAATTTAACATCTGCTACATGTTTGATGTCTCCTATTCAAAAAATAGAGTTCAAAATTAAATATTAATTCATTCCATGACAAATTAAACATAGATAATAGCAGTGCCTAAAACCTACTAATCAGAAATAGAGAAATGCATAAATCTTAAAGCAAGGGAGAATTTGAGAATACAAATTTACTGGCTGAAGTTTTGCACTGTGCATCATAGATTCATAGGTTGGATTAGGAAAATAGCAATAGCGAGTGCTATTTTTTTCCTATTCATAAAATAGACTCATAGGCCAGATTAGCAAAATAGAATTAGTGAGTGCATCATAGATTCATAGGCTGGATTAGCAAAATAGAAAACAGAAAAAACATAAAACCTTGAAATTAAGAATAAAAGAAGAAAATTGTGCAATACATACTATGATTCTTAAGAATTCTGTGCCAGTTTTTGTAGGGTTTTCCACTCTTCATCTGATGGAAGGTCAATATTATGTAAACTATGGAAAGTCAACTCCAACTTCATCAACATTCCATATTTATAAGATTTACTAGACATCACTATTTCATCCAATACCGTATTGAGAGTTGTAAATGGTTGGATGAATTCCAGAAAGCTTTTGGGAGTTGTGTCCTTTGGAAGCAAGTCTAAATCAGACTTCATTTTTATCTCCACGATTTTTTTGTAAGCTTCTTCTCCAATGAATTTATTTGATGTGTCAATAGGCTTAGGCAAACCAAGTTTAATCAAATTATTTTTCTTTTCTTGCAGCTTCACTATCTTTTTTCCACAACTGTCCATAACTTCTGATGTTTCCCTTAGCTTCTGGCATTTTTGAAGGATAGATGATGTCTTAACTGTGGCATCAAAGCGGCTCTTAATTTCCTTGGATGCCAAGTAGCTATCACTGGAATTGTAGACTACTTTCAAAATCTTTTTTGCCATTTCCTCTTTTGAATAAACATGTGTGCTCTTCTCATAGCGCCCTTTGATTTTTATAAAAAAATGTCTCATACTTTTAGTCAATTGAAACCATTCACACAACTTCTCACTCCTCTGCATTATTTGCCACCAAATATTTTCTTGTATATACTTCGTTGTATTTTTCATATTATCTTTCAATCTATCCTCCAAAGTTTTTATTTTATTATTTACATTGTGCAGGTCTTCTTTTATTTGTGCACATTTTTTTCTTTCTTCCTTTACTTCCTCTTGAAAATGTTTTTCTTTTTCCTTCCCATGATCCAATAGGTCCTGTAACTTTCTCATTTCGGTGGCAGCAGACTCATAACTTTTGTATAATTTTTGAAAACTGGCTTTTTCCTCAACAATTTTTTTACTGCTTTTAGCTAGTTTTTCTATCAGGTCCTTCAATTCTGCAGCCTTCTTCTCCTGCTCTGCAATTTCTACTGCAGAGCCTGAATTTTTAATCCTTTTCTATAAATCATTTCACTTTCTATTTGCTTCTTTCCTCCTTGATTTTTCATTTTCCAGGTCTGCCTATAACTTTTCTATTTGTTTCTCTAGTTTTTTTTTCTCTCTCCACCTTTAGCAGTGAAGTGTAGACCACTTCGTTAGTCCTTTTTGACACACTAATTTTGTCCACATTATGTACTTTGGAAAAATCCATTTGGAGGGTGCTAACTTGAAATTGAGAGGGATCTATCTAACTGTGTGGTGGATTTTTATCTTTAGATGTGTTTGGGGGCATAACAACCATGAAATCCATCATATCTTTCTATGGGTCATATGTTGGAAATACCCTATTCCTTGCAAGATGTTCGTTTACAACTTCAGACATGGAATTCCTATGAAATACTTTCTTTTTTTCTTTATTTGCTTTTGTTGTGTGTTCATATTTTTCATAGAAATCATGAAATTGAAAATCTACGCTTGATGAAGCAATTGAATGTTTGAAAGGTGACATAGGAATACCATAGGCTCCAGTTCCACTTATTCCTCCGGTTTTAACTAATGCTTGACCAGGATTACCACCAACAGTTCCTGATGTTGTCCCACTCCCACTGACACTTTCATGTGTAGTTTTCATAGTCTTTTAAGGTGTGTGATCTGAAGCTGCAAATGATTGATTTGTAGTGTTAGTGGCACTTGATATAGGATCTCAATAGTATGAGATTGAGTATCTACCTCTAGTGGCCTCTTGTGAGAGAAATTTTGTTGTTTCCCTTGTCCAACACCAAGACAACTAGTATCAGTAGTAGTACCCATGCCAACCCCACCAATCACAGTGACACTTGACTGAACAATAATAGGAATACTATCCCCAGATTCCCCACCAATGGCAGTGGCACTTGATTCACCACTAATGGGAATACCTTGATGTGGTGGTGGTTGTGGATTTGAACCTAAAAAAAATGTAGGTGGACCCTGAGGGTAATGAGTAGTACCTATCCGTGATGAATCTGAAGAATCAAGTCCAATGACTAGTTTATAAGAACCTTTTGATTTTGAATGTGATGGAAGTTATACCTGAAGTGGATACCAAATGCCATCTCCTCTGGCACCTAGACCACCACCTTCAAAACCCATTTTTTCCACAAGGTTTGCCCCTTTGCTATATTTTTCTTTCATGGACTCACTGACTCCACCTAATATTTTTGGGACTGTATTAGTTGTTGGAGGGGGCTCAATAGCAACCTCATGCTCATCATCATCACCTTTAGTCCCACCATGCTCCATATCCCACAATTTGCTAAACTCTGCATCCTCATCGATGCTCTCGCACTTGTCTTTGGTTCATCGAGATTCCTCCTCATAGTCCAAAAACCATTTATTTTGGTTTGAGTGAAATAATTCTCTTTACATTCATGCAAAATTGATTTGGGAATAGATTTTTCAGATGGATTAGAAGACTTTAGGTAGAAATTGTAGGAACTCCTATTTTGGATGCCCTGGCCCTCCTTTGTTGTCCTCTCTGTGTGCATTTGCAATGCCATAATTTGTGATGAAATTTCTTCTATTGAAATATTTTCATCAGCTGCAATTTTCTCCATCTCTTTTTTAACCTCATCCCAAGAGTCTATGTTTCTAAGCTTTTCTAGCAATGGTTTACTTTCATGTTGACATAACACTGAAGAGTTCCCATTTTTCTTAAGCCTTGCTTGAACTACACTGATTGGATCATACTGCCAGAGACCCTCATCACCAAAGTTAAAAACTGTCAAAAAATCATGTGCCACATTGAATGCTTTTCTCTCAAATGTGACCCCTCCACATGAGAAAGGCAAGGAAGGCAATATGCTTTTCTTTTGCTGACCATGGAAGTGCCTATCTATGCTCTCCAATTGCCTTACATACTCTAATGCAAATACCCTGTCTGTCACATGTATTGGAAGTTTGTATGGTTTTACTGCCGATTCGTAAAACCTTAACATAGTGAATTCTTCCATGAAGAACCAGCCAGCCAATTCTATTTGACTTCCAAGTTGAATGCAATCTCTACAAGACACATGCAACCTAGACATTGGAGTGATTGTAATTTCATTATACATTGGTGCCAAAAAGAAGTCTACAAAATGGTTGTAGTTCTTTCTATTATCATGCATCCTTATCTTTGGGGTCCAATCATATATTGGACACTCTGTTCTCTTCTTAGTCTTCTCATCAATCTTATAGCTCACAATTTGAAGCTTGTTGGTCTCGAATATTGCATGATACTTGGATAGGAGGAGATAGCATAAGTAGGATGAGAACGTAAAAGTCTTACAGGAACCTTTTTTGATCATCACTAATTGTTTTTGCATGGATTTTACAATGTGCTCAATAAAATTATATCTTACTGGCTGACCTGCACAATGGATATTATAAATCATTTCAAGAAGGCTTGCACCCACTTCCCTATCATTTTCCAATCCCAGGCAAAATGACAGCAAGGAAATAGTATCCCCAACCCATGGAACAAAAATGTTAGAATCATATGGAGGCTTATGATTCTGATCCAACACAATACCAGTACCAATCTTTATTAGAGCTTTGATAAATGAATCTTAGTGACTTGGATCGATACTCTCATAATTCCCTGCCAACTTTTCAAGGTCAATTTGGATGTTTGAGTTTTGGGCTTCAAATCCTAGGTTCAAAAAATGAGAAAATCCTCCCTCGTTTATGGATAGAATTTCCTCTTTTGTATTTTTATTGACAATTTAATTTTTATCTTCATCATAATTTTGGGTGCAAAACATGATAAAATTAGGGCAAGGGAATACATCAAGTATCACCATGCTTCCCAATCCAACATCCCATGATGCGATTTTATTTTGTTTTTTGTTTTAACATTGGGTTGAAAACAATAAATTTTGCCCTGGATGCATCTGTCGCCTTACTAAACAATGTATATCTAATATCTATGATACACTTTTCACCATGGATAGCAGGGTCATAAATATCATGGTATTCATCAGTGAAACTTGGTGTTTTAACCAGTTTGGTTAGGTGCATTTCTTTTTTCACTTGGTTTCTTGTTGAACTACTACTTCCCATTTTCTCCATTACTATTATTGTTAATAATTCAAAATAATGCTAGATAAAAACTTGAAAATGCTAACCCTCAAATTGGACCACGAGATTACCAAAAGCAAAAAAGGCGGGATGTAGGTGTTCTAAATTTTACCCGAAAATTGAAATTTCTAGTTCACTAGATTGGCGCAGACAGTCTCTATTGCAACTTGCATTCCTCAATCTAGTAGATGTTTCTGAATCTCCCTCAATTTACAGGTTTGTAACTTTGTCCAAGAAATGAAAGACAATTATGATTTACGAGTCTCTTATTTTGAAAACTCTGAAAAGTAGAAAAGTAAAACCTAGAGGGAAAAATATCTAGAATCATGTTGTAATTTTATTAATTACTATTAATATAACTATTTGATGTCGAAGGAAAAAAATTCATTACTTCAGTATAAATTCCAAGGACATTAAGATTAAGAATCATGTTGTAATTTTATTAATTATTATTAATAACTATTCAATGCCGAAGGACAAAACATTCACTACTTCAGTATAAATTCTGAGGACATTAAATGTAATACGTTCAATTCCGGGTGAATTTCTCCCAAATGTGTTCACTTCCCACATTTGGGCCGAAATCCACCCTAAGCCGTTGATCTTTTCTCATCCAACGGACAAGGGACCAAGGTACCTTTTGTGACTTTACGGGTCTATTTTTTAATTCTGTTTAATAATTTTAAACTTCCACCCAAAAAAGTGCTTTAAAGACTTAATTATATTTAATTAAATTTAAAACGTTTCAATTCCGGGGAAGTTCTCCCAAATGTGTTCACTTCCCACATTCGGGCTAAATTCCACCCTAAGCCATTGATCTTTGCTCATCCAACAGATGATGGTACCTGTTGTTAGTTGTTGTGGGTCCCATTAATTTTGCTAGTTTTAAGGTACGTCACCATACGACATACTTGTGTCACTTTTCTGAGAAAAGTTCTCAAAAATCTGTTCCCTTCCCACAGTCACCCCGAAATCCACCCTAAGCCATTGATCTTTGTTCATACGATGGTTGATGGTACCTATTCTAAGATGTAGTGGGTCCCATACATACATACATACATACATACATACATATGTACATATATATTTCCTTAAAAATGACATGTAACTTAGAATTTATTTAACTTGTGTCAAATTGCAGGAGATATTTTTGTAGTCATAGCAGAAGATGGAAATATAGAAGGTGTTAGTTATTATTTATTGCATTGCACATAAGAGAGAAAGAAGTTATCAAAATCTGAAATGAGTGATGGAATGTCATTTCCCATAGGTTTGAACTGATTTGAATATGTTTATACAAATCGCTTACATGCAAATTTTTAATTTCTCACATTTCTTATATACATGTACATGCAGGCTCAGTTGTAGTGCAAGGGACATATTTCAAACATGTTAAAATTGTTCAACATGGGATTCATTTCATTGAATACCAAATTGACAACAAGGTATATCAGTATAGTCACTTGGTCATTGTTGTTGGCCTAATTCTTCAAACAGTCCCACGTTGAGGGCAGTATCAAAAGTGGAGACTAGATAGTGAAGATCATGACAAAATAGTAGCAATATCAGGCAAGGGGGGATCCTGGTGTGGAGGATCAACATCATCAATGTGCGGCTCCTGATCATGAGCCTACGAAGGTATATCTTGGGATGCCATCCATCTAGGTACATGTCATAAAGTTAAAATAAATACGTAATCACATACACACATGAAGTGCATTCAATTTAAAACATTAAAAATTAAAATCAGTTAAATTGTAGAGAGAGAGAGAGATCATTTTCATGAGAGAGAGAGAGATTATACAAATAAATCTTCATCAGAGAGAGAGAGAGATCATTTTCATTTTCAAAAATTTAAATCTTCAAGAATACATAAAAAATTCAAAATTTTCAGAGACAGAGATAACATATATTTCAGAGAGATAGAGAGATCTAACATGTGTATATTTAAATCTTTGAAATACATAAAAAATTCAAGAACATGATATATAACATGGAATGCAACAAGTCTCTAATTTTTTTGACAAACTTTTTGTTATTGAACTCCATATCTCAAAAAAATAGAGGTCATTGTATTTTTGTAATGGGCCCATATGATTATAAAATTATTAAATCTGTAATATGTGATCTTAAGGGGAATGCCATATGTACACTAGGATGTTATAAGGGTCATATGTGACCTCCTAAGGGGTCACACATGTGTTAACGCATGCAAGACCCCTTAGGACCACATACAACCCCTTAAGACACTATGTTATCCAGACTAAGGTGTATGTCATTCACACTAGGATTTTAGAAGGGGTCATATGCAGTTCTAAGGGGTCACACATGTGTTATAACATATGTGTGACCCCTTAGGACCACATATGACTCCTTAGAACACTATGTGATCCTAAGGGGAATGTCATATGTACACTAGGATGTTATAAGAGGTCATATGTGACCTACTAAGGGGTCACACATGTGTTAATGGATACATAACCCCTTAGGACCACATACAACCCCTAAAGACATTATGTGATGGACTAAGGGGTATGTCATTCACACTAGGATTTTATAAGGGGTCATATATGGTTCTAAGGGGTCACACCTTAGGACCACATATGACCCCTTAGGACACTATGGTATCAGAGCTTAGTCCTCTTTTATAGAAGTTTAACAACTTGAGGAGATCCAATGGCTACTAACTATTTCAGTAAGGAAAGTCCTAAACTTGATGGAACAAACTATGGCATATGGAAGATCAGAATGGAGACACATCTAAATTGCATTGGAAAGGACATCTGGGAAATTACAAAGAATGGTTATACTGCTGCTACTCTTGGTCATCCTAATCCACCTAACTTAGAAAAAGATGAAGAAAATGATTGCAAAGCAAGTATGAAGGTAAAGTACCCTTTAAATGTTTTAACTGCAATAAGATTGGTCATATGGCTTCAAGATGCCCTGATAGACATGCTAGACTAAAAGAAGAAGCTAGAAGGACATACAAGCCTAACCCTGAATATCAGAGATACAGATTTAAGAAGACCAAAGACAAATCTTGTTATGTTGTTGATGAAGGAGTGACTGATGATTTTGATGAAGTTCTGACCGACAATGGATGGGTTTTTGTTGCTATAACAGAAGATCAACTGACACCTACAGTCCAACCAGTAGAGCAGGCCTTGGCAGCTAAAGTTGAAGTAAAGGATGAATGGATCATTGATTTAGGATGCTCACATCATATGATAGGAGATAAAGGTAAATTCTTGAACTTTCAAGAATATAATGGAGGCTTAGTGAGATTTGGAGATGATAAAGCTTTCTTAATAAAAGGTAATGGTTCAATATCTCTTGATGGTAAGCATAATACTAACAATGTTTACTATGTTGAAGGTTCAAAGCATAATCTTTTAAGTGTTGGTCAATTAGTTGAGAAAGGATTTCACTTAAAATTCAAAAATGGGAAATGCAAAATTATGAATAGAACTGGTTTAGAAATTGCAACCGGTAATCAGACTAGAGGTAATATCTTTCATTTGAATAATAGTGAAAAGACATGTTTGATTGCACACATTGATGAAAGTTGGCTATGGCATAAGAGACTCTGTCATGTAAACTTTGATTGCATGGTAAAAATTGGTACTACTAAGATAGTTAGAGACTTACCTAAAATTGTCAAACCTCACAATACAGTATGTAAGGAATGTCAATTTGGAAAACAAGTTAGAGCTAGTTTCAAAAGTATTCCAGAAAAATCCAACAATGCTCTTGATTTAATTCATACTGATTTATGTGGTCCAGCTAGAACTAAAAGCTTACAAGGTGATAAATATTTCATGCTAATCATTGATGACTATTCTAGAATGTGTTGGGTTACTTTTCTTAGAGAAAAATCAGAAGCACTTGGAAAGTTTAAATTGTTCAAAGCAATGGTTGAAAATGAAATTGGTAAGAAAATCAAATGTCTAAGATCAGATCAAGGAGGAGAATTTACATCTAAGGAATTTAATGCATTCTGTGAAGTGAATGGAATCCGAAGATAGCTATCAGCACCTCGGACACCACATCAAATTGGAGTTGTTGAAAGGAAAAACAAAACTATCTTGGATGCAGCTAGAAGTATGTTATAAGAAGCAAATCTACCACATGTATATTAGAGAGAGGCAGTAAGTACAATGGTTTATACATTCAACAAAGTTCACATCAAAGGTGAAACCGGTAAGACCCCTCATGAACTATGGTTTGGTATTACTCCTACACTTAAATATTTCAGAATATTTGGAAGCAAATGTTATATTGGAAGAGATGAGTATATTGGGAAATTTGATTGTAGAAGTGATGAAGGAATATTTTTAGGTTATTCATCTAAGAGTAAAGCATATAGATGTTTTAACAAGAGATTGCAGAAAATTGTTGAGAGTACAAATGTAAAAATTGATGAACAATTTAGAGGAACTTCAAAGTACATCGATTTTGAACTGGCAACAAAAATTCTAACAAATGAATCTAGACTGAACCCACCGGTACAGAATGAAGATCCAGATACACCGGTATCATCTGAAAATTCCACTATGACTGAGGAACAACAACAAACAAAGATACCCCAGTATGTAAGATTGAATCATTCTGAAGATCAGATAATTGGAAAGATTTACAAAGGAGTTATGACAAGAGGAAGATTGACAAATGAAGAGGTATGTCTTATTTCTCAAATTGAACCATCATCAGTTAATGAGGCATGTGAAGATAAATATTGGACTAAAGCTATGGAAGAAGAATTAGAACAAATTGAGAAAAATAACACTTGGACACTAGTTCCCCGGCCTAAAGATAAAAATGTAATTGGAACCAAATGGGTATTCAAAAATAAACTTAATGAAGATGGTAAGGTTATCAGAAATAAAGAAAGACTAGTGTTTAAGGGATATTCTCAGAAAGAAGGAGTTGACTATAATGAAACCTTTGCACCGATAGCTAGAATTGAGGTAGTTAGATTGTTTTTGGCTTTTGCAGCACATAAGAACTACAAAGTATATCAGATGGATATTAAATGTGCATTTTTGAATGGAGATCTTGAAGAGGAAGTTTACATTGAACAACCTGATGGATTTTCTTTGACAGCTAACAAAGATATGGTTTGTATGTTTTAAGGAAAGCTTTGTATGGATTGAAGCAATCTCCAAGAGCTTGGTATTGAAGACTAGATAAGTATCTTTTGAAGATTGGTTTTTCTAAAGGTAATGCTGATAGTAACTTATACTATAAAGTGACTAATGATGACATCTTGGCTATAGATGTTTTTTTTGATGATATAGTCTTTAGAGGAGAAGATGGATTGTGTAAAGACTTTTCTATCAAAATGTAGCAAGAATTTGAAATGTCTATGATTAGTGAAATAAGATTCTTTTTAGGATTATAGATTTCACAGACTGACAAAGGTATATTCTTGTGTCAATCAAAATACTTAAAAGAGTTACTTAAGAAATTTGGGATGGAGAACTCTAAACTGGTAAGCACACCTATGACTACAAATGACAAACTATCTTTAAGGGATTAATCTACACCTGTTAATCCATCAAGGTATAAATCTATGATAGGAGGTTTACTGTATTTGACACAAACAAGACCTGATATCATGAATGCAGTATGTATTGTTTCAAGATTTCAGAGTAATCCTAGAGAAAATCATGAATCAACAGTAAAAAGGATTTTCTGGTATTTACAAGGCACTACAAATCTTGGATTATGGTATCCTAGAGATGAAAAATTTGACCTATGTGCATACACAGATGCAAATTGGGCAGGAGATATCAATGATAGAAAAAGCACCACCAACGAAGCATTTTTTCTTGGAAGTAGACTAGTTTCTTGGTTGAGTAAGAACTAGAGTTGTACATCTTTATCAATAGCAAAATCTGAATATGTTGCAGCAACAACTAACTATACAGAGGTACTATGGCTTAAACAAATGTTGAAAGATTTAAAGGTAAAATGCAAGGAACCTATAACTATCTATTGTGACAACACAATAGCAATTGATATATCTAAGAATCCGGTACTACATTCTAAAACAAAACATGTTTCCATCAAACTGAATTTTCTAAGGGAACATGTTGAAGCAAAAGAAATAAAACTAGTTTATGTGAATACTAAAGAGCAGCTTACAGATATTTTCAATAAACCTTTGCCTAAAGAGACCTTTGAATATCTTAGAGAACAGCTTGGGGTCATACCCCCACCGGTAGATACTTAGAGAGTTGATACTTGTCATCAACTGGCAGAATTCACAGAAAAATCTTTTTACTTTGGCTTTGATGAGGAAGCTACTTCTCAGGGGGAGTAGTTGGTATACTGAAATTGATTGGTATTTTGTATATGAACTTGGGTTTTTTTGTAACTTTGGCATTTGATGTGAAAGGGGGAGTGATATCTATGAAAAAACACATTATCTTTTAAGGACAGACCTGTATGGAATAATAGAAAAACATATGTTACTCTCAGGGGGAGAGATTGTTACTTTTAAGGAGATTGTTGGCTTTTGTTGGTACTTTGGTATTTGGCATTTCTATTTTGGCACTTTGATGGTTTTTCCATCTTGTGTTGCCATCAATACCAAAGGGGGAGATTGTTGGTATTTTGGTATGGTTTTGTCATTGATGTCAACACCTACTAAAACTCTAGCACTTTGGAGATCCAACAACATTCACTGGCAAGCAAGTGACTTTTGTACAGTCACTGGTATATGGTACACCGGTAGGATATAATGATCACCAACACTTGGAATAGCTTGGAAACACTTGGTAATAGCGAAGACATTGTTTAGACATCTTAACTTGGAGAATTGTTTATTGGCATATTCGTATTTGCATATTTGTTGTTACCGGAAAATAGGTCAAGGTTGTGCACTGACAAATTTATCTTTTCTAGATCAGCATGACATGCTATGGAGTTGATTTATTATTGTTGTAAATGCATTGAGGTGACATGTTGAATCGGTTATTACATCGGATATTGTATTGTTTGTAAAATGATTTTAATGTAATATCTTGTAGAGCTGACCTACTAAAATTGGTCCTAGGTTATGGTATAAATGTAATATCTTATTTGTAAGATCATGTGTGAAATGCAAAAAGGATTTGTGTGAAGGTATATGCGAGATTATGAAAGGCTATACATGCAAACATTATCTGAAGGTGAAGCTAGGTTTTTGTGAAAGCATATCAGAACTACACTGGTACTGAATCTAGCATATGGAGATGCTATTTTGTGCAGTACATTCTTATTGGATTTAATCATCCAATTGTAGTCAGTGTGACTCCCATTTGTGTTTGAGCAGTGAGCTCTAGGTGCTTGGCCTTTCTGCATGTGCAGACCCCATTTATGTACACTTACTATCTACAGTAGTATCATTTGATTGTGGGTAAGGTTTCCCACTGTGGTTTTTTCCCTTACAGGGTTTCCACATACAAATATTGGTGTTATGTGTTGTGGATGACTTTGTATTTTGGTTTCATGCATTAATCTTTACCGGTATTGCAATTATCTGTTAAAACAATCCACCGGTATAATAGACTGGTTGACTGATATTAAGTAATAAATTGGTTAAGTTGTTTTGGTTTAAATATATTAGGATAACTGATTCACCCCCCCGTCTTAGTTGTCTCTGGGACCTAACACTAAGGGGTCACACATGTGTTATAACAAATGTGTGACCCCTTAGGACCACATATGACCCCTTAGGACACTATGTGATCCTAAGGGGAATGTCATATGTACACTAGGATGTTATAAGAGGATATATGTGACCTACTAAGGGATCACACATGTGTTAATGCATGCATAACCCCTTAGGACCACATACGACCCCTAAAGACACTATCTGATGGACTAAGGGGTATGCCATTCACACTAGGATTTTATAAGGGGTCATATGTGGTTCTAAGGGGTCACTCATGTGTTACCCCTTAGGACCACATATGAACCCTTAGGACACTATGTGATCCTAAGGGAATGTCATATGTACACTAGGATGTTATAAGGGGTCATTGTATTTTTATAATGGGCCCATATGATTATAAAATTATTCAATCTATAATATGTGATCTTAAGGGGAATGGCATATGTACACTAGGATGTTATAAGGGGTCATATATGACCTCCTAAGGGGTCACACATGTGTTAATGCATGTGTGACCCCTTAGGACCACATACGATCCCTTAGGACTCTATGTGATGGACTAAGGGGTATGTCGTTCACACTAGGATTTTATAAGGGGTCATATATGGTTCTAAGGATCACGCATATGTTATAACACATGTGTGACCCCTTAGGACCACATATGACCCCTTAGGACACTATGTGATCCTAAGGGGAATGTCATATGTACACTAGGATGTTATAAGGGGTCATTGTATTTTTGTAATGGGCCCATATGATTATAAAATTATTAAATCTGTAATATGTTATCTTAAGGGGAATGTCATATGTACACTAGGATGTTATAAGGGGTCATATGAGACCTCCTAAGGGGTCACACATGTGTTAATGCATGCATGACCCCTTAGGACCACATATGATCCCTTAGGACTCTATGTGATGGACTAAGGGGTATGTCGTTCACACTAGGATTTTATAAGGGGCCATATGCGGTTTTAAGGGGTCACACATGTGTGACCCCTTAGGACCACATATGACCCCTTAGGACACTATGTGATCCTAAGGGGAATTCCATATGTATAGTAGGATGTTATAAGCCTGGGTCATATGTGACCTCCTAAGGGGTCACATGTGTTAACACATGCATGACCCATTAGGACCACATATGACCCCTTGGGACACTATATGATGGACTAAGTGGTCATATGTGGTTCTAACATGGGGTCACACATGTGTGACCCCTTAGGACCACATATATGTGATCCTAAGGGGAATGTCGTATGTTCACTAGGATGTTGTAAGGGGTCATATGTGGTTCTTAGGGGTCACACATGTTAACACATGCGTGACCCCTTAGGACCACATGCCAGCCTTTAGGACACTATGTGATGGACTAAGGGGTCATGCATGTGTGTTACAACACATGCATGACCCCTTAGGACCACATATATGTGATCCTAAGGGGAATTTCATATGTTCACTAGGATGTTATAAGGGGTCATATGTGGTCCTAAGGGGTCATGCATGTGTTAATGCATGTGTGATCCCTTAGGACCACATATGACCCCTTAGGACACTATGTGATGGACTAAGGTGTATGTCGTTCACAATAGGATTTTATAAGGTGTCATATGCAGTTCTAAGGGGTCCAACATGTGTGACCCCTAGGACTACATATGACCCCTTAAGACACTATGTGATCCTAAAGGGAAGGTCATATGTACACTAGGATGTTATAAGGGGTCATATGTGGTCCTAAGGGGTCACGCATGTGCATGACCCCTCAGGACCAAATATGACCTCTTAGGACACTATGTAATGGACTAAGGGGTATGTCAAACACACTAGGCTTTTATAAGGGGTCACATACGGTCCTAAGGGTCACGCATGTGTTAACACATGCGTGACACATTTGGACCATGCGTGACCCCTTAGGGTCTACTATGTGATCCTCTATGGTCCTAAGGAAACGTATAGTGTTATTAGGGGCATATGTGGTCTTAAAGGGTCATGTTGTGCGTGTAATAGGATGTGAAAATGGGTCACATTGTAGAGGATTTATTTTGTCTAATTTGTTATCTAAATTTTTTAATGTTTTTTTAAATTAAAATTTATTAATTTTTCTAACGTTTAATTTATTATATTTAGGTTTGTGACATTTTTCTAATTTTCTTTTTTTGTTAATGTTTTTCTAAGTTCTAATTTACTACCTCAGTTTTCTATGTTTTTCATAACACTTTTTTAAAATGTTGAAAAATAAATACATATATACAGTTATGTAATTTTAAAAACAAATTGACACATTTCAATCAAAACATTAAATTATCAAACATTTTTCTAAAATGTTGAAAAACAATAAATTATCGAACATTTTTCTAAAATTCTGAAAAACAATAACTAAACAATTATTTAATTAAATAAATAAATTAACAAACAAATTGTTTATTAATTTAATAAAAAAAGACATTATTAAACCAAAAAAGGGAATTTTTGTGCACCTGAAATAATGCAGGTCAAAAACTGAAATCTGAGACATGCTAACTGTTGTAGACAAAGCATGGTGATGTGATACTGACGACTGGTTCAATCTAACCCCCACTGGACAGAAAAAGACAACTTTGACAATGACAGTTTAGCTGTCAAAATCGGTATTTATAAAAGTTTCCAAAAACCTAATTGAAACTGGGTTTGAGCAAAGGGGGGGTTATCTCAAACCCCTTAAAATATTAATAATATTTTAAGGGGTTCGAGCAAACCCAAAATCCACCTGCGGTTTGAGTGAACCAATGAACGATGGCGGGTTCGCTCGAACCCTGAGGGGTAGTTCGATCGAACCACCCTATTTCGTTCGAACCCCCCCCCCCCCCCCCCCCCCAAGATTTTTTTTTTGCCACTTTTGCCAATTTCCTTCATTGACGAAAGTGGGAACCACTAATGTGGGAGTACCCAATAAGAAAACTCAAATTGTAAAGAATTCCACATAGTGATCCTTATAGGGTTACTTGGCTCAATAAGGGGCAACATGTTTTGGAAAATGAGAAAAATTGGGTGGAGTTCACCATAGGAGGATACAAAGACAAGATCTTGTGTGGCATCTTTCCAATGGATGCATGCCACCTACTCCTAGGTAGGCCTTGGCAATTTGATAGGAAAGCAATACACCATGGAGAAAATAATTCATATACCTTTCAAAAAGATGGAGTTACCTATAAAATTATGTCCTTAGGAGATGAAGAAGAGAGAAGATACAAAGGTTCCAATGTGCTACTAGTTGGTGAGAAGGAGTTCATAAACACTCTCAAAGAAGGAGAACGAGTGGGGTTTGCACTTATTGTGAAACCAAAAGAGGAAAAGAATGACAAGAAGATTTGTATCCTAGTTGCAGTGCGTCAGTTCAAGGAGATCATAAGTGATGGGACACCTGCCACTTTGCCTCCTCAACATGCCATAAGTCATCAAATTGACTTCATACCTAGAGCCTCATTGCCTAATAAAGCAACCTACAAAATGACACCGTAGAAGGATAAAGAAGTGGCTAAACAAATTCAAGAAATCTTGGACAATAGTTTTATAAGGAAGATCATCAGCCCATGTGCAGTTCCCACCATTTTGGCACCAAAAAAAAGAGGTACGTAGAGACTTTGCACTGATTCAAGAGCCATCAACTGGATTACAATCAAGTATAGGTTTCCTATTCCAAGAATTGAAGATTTGATGGATTGTCTAGGGGGTGTTAAGTATTTTACCAAGATAGACCTCAAGAGTGGCTACCACCAAATTAGAATCAAGGAGGGAGATGAATGGAAGACAACATTCAAAACCACAGAGGGACTTTATGAATGGCTTGTTATGCCATTTTGGACTCATAAATGCCCCTAGCACGTTCATGAGACTCATGAATGAAGTACTAAAGGATTATATTGGTAAATTTATTGTTGTTTACTTAGATGACATCTTGATTTTTAGTAAGTTTAAAGAAGAATGTCTTAAACATATTGAGATTGTATTGAAGCAATTATGTGATGAGCAACTAACTATCAATTTGGAGAAATGTGAGTTCATGAAACATGAGTTGGTATATCTTGGGTTTGTAATCTCAAGTGGTGATTTGAAGATGGACACCTCAAAGGTGGAAGCCATAATCAATTGGTCTACACCTAAAACAACAAGTGAAGTGAGGAGTTCTCATGGTTTGGCACAATTTTATAGTAAGTTCATTAGAGGGTTCAGTGAGATATGTGCACATATACTTGATACAATCAAAGGAGGTGTAAAGACTAAATTTCAATGGACAAAAGAGGCACAAAAAGGATTTGATCTCTTGAAGACAAAGGTGGATACTCAACCTGTCCTTATTCTTCCAAGCTTTGACAAGATCTTCACCATAGAATGTGATGCAAGCAAAATAACAGTTGGAGTGGTTCTAAGTCAAGAAAATAGACTGGTTGCATTTTTCAGTGAAAAGCTCAATGAAGCCAAGAAAAGGTATTGTTCCTATGATTTGGAGTTATATGCACTTGTTCAATCACTTAGAAAATGGAGGCATTATTTATTACCTAAAGAATTTGTGGTTTATATTGATAACCAAGCTCTTAGTTTTCTCAACTCCCAAGAAAAGAATCATAGGCATATCAAATGGGTAGAGTATTTGCAATCCTATACTTTTACCATTAAACATAGAAAGGTCAATGTAATAAGGTTGTTGATGCATTAAGTAGAAGGCTGCTAACTATTCAAGAAGTGCTGCTCAAGAGAATTGGAGTGGATAGTTTCAAAGGGCTATACCAAGATGATGAAGATTTTGCTGCCATCTACAAGGTTTGTCAAGAGTTTAGAAATCATTTTCATGGTGAATATGAAGATTTTACTTTGCAAGATGGTCTTTTATTTAGAGAACAAATTTGTGTGCCAAGAAAGTCCATGGGAGAAAATTTGATGGAAGAGAAGCACAATGGTTGTTTAAGTAGTCATTTTGGATTGAATAAGACATTGGAACTTGTTAAAAGATTCTTCTATTGGCCAAGGATGCAAAGGGATATTAAAAATATGTTGAGGAATGTGTTGTTTGTCAAAGAGAAAAAGGAACCTCTTCTAATGTTGGACTCTATCAACCTTTACCTATACCAAGCCGACTGTGGGAGTGTGTAAGTATGGATTTTGTTGTTGGTTTACCCAAGACCAAAATTGGATTTGATAGTATCTATGTTGTGGTAGATAGATTTAGTAAAATGGCCCATTTCATTCCATGTAAGGTGACTCATGATGCTAGCAATTTTTCTCATTTGTTTTTCAAGGAAGTAATTAGGATTCATGGTTTACAAATCAGTATAGTGTCAGATAGAGATACCAAATTCATTGGACATTTTTGGAAAACTTTATGGCCAACATTGGGTACTAACTTGTCTTTTAGCTCAGCCTACCTTCCCCAAATGGATGGCAAAATAGAGGTGGTAAATAGGACACTTGGTAACCTTCTCAGATGTTTGACAAAGGAGTATGGACAAGTTTGGGCTCAGTTCATCCATCAAGCTGAATTTTCTTACAATGAGAGTGTGAATAGATCAGCCGGTAAGAGTCCTTTTGAAGTAGTTTATGGGCTTCATACAAGAGGTGTGTTGGAGATTAGAGACATTGGGAGTATGGATCAAAAGAGTGGACATTTTTTTGACATGGATTAGTCCATTAAAGAGATTCATGAGAAGGTTAGGCAGGCATTACAAGAAAACTCTCAAAGAATCAAGGAAAAGGTGGATGAAAAGAGGAAGAATGTATAATTTGTTGTTGGTGACTTAGTAATGGTTCATTTGAGAAAAGAAAGACTTAAAAAATGTGTCTGTAGAAAACTTAAAATGAATAGGATTGGACCTTGTATGGTCTTGGATAAGTATGGGCAAAATGCCTACAAACTTGTTCTACTCAGGGACATGGCTTTGTCTCCTATTTTTAATTTTACAGACTTGGTTCAGTACAAAGGCACACTTCAAGAGGAATGCAGTAGATTCTTAGAGGTTTATTAATCACTTTCAGACCCACCTTTTCTCCCTTCACCTATGCTACAAGCCAAGAAGGTGTTGGATTCAAGAATCCTCAAGAAGACTAGGCATACTGCCTATATGGAACAAATTTGGTTAAGTGGTAGCATCTTCCAAAATCTAAGGCCACTTGGGTACCTAAAGAAGACTTTCCAAATTTGGGAATTTCCCTCTCTTTGTTTCCTAAAGGAGTCACTTGACTTCTTTCTCATTGGGGGAGTATGGTGCAGGAGAACCTAGTTTTATTGATGCATTTTTAAAATTTTGGAGTGATCGACCATGTTTGGGGTCATTGAGTGAATAAAGGACTATTGAAAAGTCCAAGTGTGTTTTTTAAGGTTATTTGTATTTTTGTTGTCTCTTGTTTTATCTTATTTGCTCAGTTTTGGCCAAAGTGCCCTTGTAAGCCAAAAATGACATCATTTTGCAAAATTGGTTAAAACCCCTTGTAAGGCCTCATAAGTCTTTTGGAAATGTTGGTTTGATGTTAGGTAACCATCTTAGGGGGTTTATAAGGTGTGGATATGTCTAAGTTTAAAAAATGCATGGTGGACCAAAAGTTGTCATTGCTGCTTGACAACTTTTTGCAACTTTTGGAGCAACTTTTGAAAAATGATCAAATCAACGGTTGAGGAACCAATAGGTGGTTGGTTATGATAAAGGAGGAATATATAATTCTTTTGAAATTATTGTAAAGGGATTGGAAGATCCAAGAGAAAATTTTGAATAACACTTGAAGACAATTTTCAATTTTTTGCATAAAACTTGTAATTTTGGTTATAGCAGTTCGTATTAGATGGATTAATCTTAGTAATATTCTTTCATGGTGGTTTAGAATTTTTTTTTTTGGTTCTTTGGAAGTGATTATACTCCTTCATAGTGCAGGTTTAGTGTTTTGTTTGCAAATTTTCTTGAACTGCATTGCTCTCGGTTTGAGCAAGGGATTAAGACCCTAGCAATGTCTCCAACTTGAAATCCCCTTGTGTTTTCTCAATGGCCCTTGGTATTCAAGTCATGGATCCTGTTTATAGTGTGTATATTTATTTTGGTTCCTTGGAGGTTGAATTGAAACAATTTTCTATCAAGTCCTAGGTGAGCTCTGCCATAGCCCGACTAGGGAACTTGACTGTTATGTGCACTTTTGCTTGCAAGGATGATCAAGTGTATTTGTGCCAAGTGTTTGGAATGGAAGAAGGAATCCTAGAAGAGTATCATATAAAGGATGGAGGTGTGACATGGTGTGTAGAATAGTAAACCCTATTGGAGAACACTCTAAATCTTAAACCCTTTAAAAAGTGCCATTATGGGGTCTGTACCTGTATGGACGTATCAGACAACCCAATCTCCTAAATATCAAATATTGTCCAAAAGGGTATTTGGATCATTAAAGATCTTAGGAGGTATTTTGAATTTTTTCTAAGCAATTGAGAAAAAAATGTAAAGGTAGGGCTAAAAGGGGCTCTTAGGGCTACTAGGCCTAGAAAATAGGAGCTAGTGAAAGCGATGGAGAAATGGAGGGAAACAAGTCACAAAACTACATGATGGGAGTTGATACACCATCTCAACATCTTCTTATTCCCCTGCATGTGAATGCTAAATATTTTTGACAACTTGATGGTTGGATTTACTCTAGATAATCCTAGCCTTGATCTTGAGTAATGGGAGCAGACAAGTTGATAGAGAGCTTCCCAAAAGAGTTTAGCTATTAGGGTTGATTCAAGAGAAGAGTAGGGAGGAAACAAGCATGGTAGTCCACTATAACACCTCTTTCTAACCTACAAACTAAAATTGTAACTCTTTTGTGAGATCCTTCCTATTAGTCTCCAACCCCTCCCTTCATGATAGATACTAAGCCTACTGGTGGTGAGGATGGGGCCTCCAATAGGGTCACCACCATGACTAGTAGTAAGAAAAATATGTCGATTGAGGCAGAGGATATGTCCACCATAATTTAGGATGAGGACAAAAGCACCTCTTGGGTGATGGTGCCCCATGGGAAACAATCAAAAGGGGAACTCATTGAAGAGGATATCAAGCAATATGGTGACAAGGTTGTTAAGGCCAAAAAAAATACTAGTAAACACAAGAAGCAAAAAACTAGCAACCCTCCTCCTCTAAGTGCTAACCATGACTCTTGCTTTAAGAAAAGGAGCGGTAGACCAATTGGATCTACTAACAACTCCAAGGCAGGGGTTAAGCCTAATGGAAATATTCCTAAGTGCTTTGACAACTTCCAAGATCCAATGAAAATGTAGAGATGAAGTTCTGAATGGAAGTACACATAGCCTCTTGGAATGTTAGAGGGTTGGAGACCCTAGATAGGAAATATGCAGTCAAGAGTTGCTTGAGACTATATAAAAAAATTGACTTACTTTTGTTACAAGAAATCAAAGCAATGGACTTCTGGGTTGACATTAATTTGAAATATATTTAGAAAGATACTACTTATTTCACTACCAAACACACGAAAGGTAAGGGAGGTGTTGCTATCTTGATCAGTAGGAAATGGGTTGATTATGTTATTAATTGGGGATATTCACCATGCAATAGGGCGGTGTGGGTTGTGTTGAAGATGGAAGAAACAATGTTTGGCATTTGTTCACCGTATGCAACTAATGACTATAGGCTTAGGACAGATATTTGGAAGTGGATGTTTGATATGGAGAACATCCCTTGGATAGTGGGAGAAGACTTCAACATGATTGAAATCTTTGTGGATAAGATAGGGGGTTCTAGGTTTGAATGAAAAGGTGAAGAACAATTTTTTTGGAATAGAATGGTTAGTAAGCTCAGACTTATGGACCCCTTCGTAGGATGTAGGAAAGACCACCAAGGAATCTGGTTCACCTGGTGCAACTATCCGAAAGGTAATAAAAGGATTTATTCTAGATTAGATAGATTTTATTTTAATAAATATTTCTTTAGTATAGGCAAGAATGAAGAAGGGATCCAATGCAAGGTCTCCCCTTATACACTCTTTGATCACCACCCTATTCAAGCTTTTATTTCTCATAGGGAATTGAATTATGTTAAGAGGATCAACAAGAATGGATTTTATCTCAACATCAACCTATTGGATAGAGAAGAAGTACTTCAAGCAGTGCTTATCATCAGATAGTTTAATATCACAATGTTAAGAGAGGCCAAGGCCATCAAGCCATGGAACCAGAAAGTTCTAAGTTGGAGGGCCTTATTCCAAACAGTTGGTAAGAAGATTGCTAAGGATGTTAGGAGGGCAGAATCTCAAGCCCACCGTATGCTTCAAAAAGCTGATGAATCCTTCCAAACAAGTCCTTTCAATTCTGAAGCTATAGAGACTATGAGCCAAGCCAAAATATCCTTGAGGAAATTATAGAAAGGTAAGATTCAAGAAGCCAAGACTAGGGCCCACATGCAATGGATTGAGCATGGGGATAGAGGATCCAAGTTCTTTTAACTAGGCATTGAAGTCCAAAGAGGCAAAAGTCAATATTCATTTTATTTGTGATTAAGGAAATGTCATCTTAGATCAGGCAGATATTCTCAGGTCTCTTGCTAGGTTCTATTAGAAATTATTCACTATTGAAGATAATGGACAACAAAAAGAAAGTGCTAGGATGGAACTAAGATCCATCATTCCTAAAAAAGTATTTGAAGAAGATGCTAGAAAATTGAATCAGGGTGTTACTATTGAAGAGATTAAAGAAGCAATCTCATCTCTCAATAATGGAAAGGTGCTAGGAATAGATGGTCTCCCAGTAGAATTTTACAAGAGTCACCAGAATTGGATTGCTGAGGATCTGCTGCAAGTCTACCATGAGGCTGAGACTAATGGTTCTTTATGAGAAGATATTAATATAGGGGTTATCTAACTTATTCCTTAAGAAGGTGACAAAACCTTGATAAAAAAATGGAGGCCTATTACCTTGTTTAATGTCTCTTATAAAATCCTTGCCAAGATTATTACACACAAAATGGAGATAATTCTTCCTAAGATCATATCCCCTACCCAAACAGGATTTGTGAAGAGCAGGTACATACTGGAAAACCTCCTCACATGTTGAGAGGCTATGAGATGGGTGAAATATTCAATGCAAGATGCTGCTATGATGCTTTTGGATTTTGAAAAAGTGTATGATAGGATAGAGTGCAAATTTATTAACATGATGTTAGAGTGCCTAGGCTTTCCAAAACACTTCTACAGACTTGTCAACATACTGATAAAAGATTCTAAGGCTTGTGTAGAAATAAATGGTGTGAAATCTAATAGGTTTGACCTATCTAGATTAATAAGACAGGGATGTCCCCTTGCTCCCAAATTATATGTCATTGCCACTGATGCTTTATTCTATCTTTTAAGGGATTTCTCTACTTCTCGGAGAGTGGATGGGATAAAGTTGCCTAATGGGAATACTCTTTCTAACATTCAGTTTGCAGATGGCACTACAACCTTGACTAAGCTAAAGGAAGAAAATATAACTACATTAATGAAGAAACTGAATTTGTTTTGTGAAGCATCTGGTAGTAAAATATCATTGGACAAATCTACTCTTTTGGGGTGTGATGAACAACTCACAATCTAGCTCAACAAAGTTTCCTTCAGCTGGGGAGGACCTAACTACTTGGTTAGAAACCTTGGTATACCTTTTGTTGTAGAGCCCAACTTAAAAGCCATGTGGGATTGGGTAAGATTTAAAATTGATAAAAAAAGAGGAAATGGAATAAGCACTATCTTACAATAGCTGGAAGAGATGAGGTCTTCTAGAAAATACTTTCATCTTATAATATTTATTATACATCTTCATGGCTCTTCAGTAATTATCAGTTTTGGTACATTCAAAAGATAGTAAGAGAGTTTATCTAGTCATATGGGAAAGGGGGTAGGAAGAGACATGCGGTAAAATGGAATTGGTGCACTATGAATAAGAGTAGAGGGGGGCTTGGGATGAAGGATTTGAGATGGTAGGGTGTTGCACTTTCTTCTAAATGGATTGTTAAAGCCCTTATGGGAGAGGAGCCATGGAAGGTCTTGATAAGGCACAACATCATTAGGGTTGTACCCAAACATAGTCCTAAATGAAGGGGTTTGAGCATATGTGACATCACTATTGGAGACTTCCAAGTTAGACTTGTTCGTTCACTAGTGTTCAAGCCAATCTGGAAAGCATGAGAGGTGGTCAAAGGTTTCATCTCTTGTAAAGGTCTTGTTTGGAAGGATGAGAGTGTATGTGGTGATAATTCTATTTGGTGGAGTTTGAAATATAATGATAGGCCATTGGACCTAGTGCAGGGTTGTTCAGCCAAATCTTGGGCAAGCAAAGGAATTCTTTGGTTATCTGATATTTTGGACAATGGGCATCTCCTTGGTTGGAATGAGATTTCTTCTAAATTTGATATTCCCCCTCTCACAAGAAGACCTATACCATGCTTAGATCTACCTCTAGCCCTCTCTATCTTCCAAAACCTTTCTCTATTAACCCTAATAGATGTTGCTCCTTCAAATGGTTAGATGGTTCTACACTTGTTGACTCCAAAGCCAAAACTATATATGCCTTCCATGTTGATAATTTGGACATTTTCTCTCATGCTAGCTTCTGCTAGAGTGTTAATCTTGATGTTATAGAGTGGCATAAAATCTTTGAGGCTGTTTGGTTTAGACCTATGATTCCCAAAAATGAATACTTATGTTGGCTTCTACTATTGTATAAGCTCCCTATCCACAACCCTGATGGTGATTACTATGCCTGCTCTTGATGCAGAGTCCCCGAGTCACTGACACATCATTTTTGACTGTTTATTTGCAAAAGAGGTCTAGAGGATTTTTAGGGTAAATATTGGATATAATATTAATATATTTAAGATTGCTACTGCTCATATCCAGGGTCTCAAGAAGGAGGCTAATCTCTTTTGGTCTATTTTATCTGTTGAAGTACTTTGGCTTATTTGGAAATATAGGAATGATGACATGTTTAATGGCAGTGGCAGGAATCTTACTAGGTCTATCAGGAGACTCATTCTTCATGATCTTAATGTGCAAGTCACAATTGCTATTAGGATTAGGAGCAAGAAATTTGAAAGATGGCTTCAGGAAGGCGAAGCTATGATACTCATGTCTAAAATTTCACATGGATTTACCTAGTCCATATTCTCCCTTCAGAGAACCCCTTTTGAGATAGGACTGGCGAAGTTCATGAGAGAAGTAAAAAGGAATAGAGGACAACAACCCCAGGTCCAAGACATTCCCATGGTAGAAGTTGTCATACATCCATATGCTGATCCAATGATGTGGGGTGTCTACCCAACTATAATGACAATAATAATACCTCTAATTGAAATCTCAATCCAAAGTTTGGATATTCATATGGTAGAGTTTACTATTCTCATGGCTGGTGTTAATTTAGTTGTCAATCTAAGAACGTAAAACTTGAAATGGGTCTACAATATATATGCACTAAGCTCCTCAAATGATTATTATGTATTACTGCAGGAAAGGTAGGAATGGAAATCATAAAAGGCTAAATGAAAGCTTTACAAAAATCTGTTGAAATGATCTAATGAAAATAATAGGAATCACACCGTTCTGCCTTGGCTGCAGGAACAGTCAAAGGATCTATTTCCAATGGCTGTAGGAACAATCCAGTCATGAACTTCTACTGCAACTAAGTAAAAAATAACTTCAATAGTCATAAACACAGGATCACTCACCAAGTGGGCCACCTTGGATGAGTGATATCAAACTCTCAGCACATAACTATTAATAGATCAGAATAACATATTCTTATTCATTTCTTCCTAAAAGATGATTACACATTCTAAAAGAGAAAATTCAGAATGCATGATAAAAACTCTGCTCAATCCCTTTCCATTATGTCTAACTCTCAGAAAAGAAGGAATAGCTTATTATAAAGAAAAGATAAACTACAGTGGACAACTCCAGTTACACCCAGAAGAAGAGGCGGATAGCTATCAGATGAAGGGGATAACAGAGAGCTTGGCTGCAGGAACTGTGGATCTGAAACCGGACCACAGTCTTTGCACGCCAAAGCGATATTTTGCAAATTAAACATGCAGCAGAGTTAAAATCCCATGGTGAAGTACAACTGCTCCGATTATGCCATACATTGTGTTTGCTTGAATCTCCTTCAGTTTGACCTCCAGCTATCTGAACATGATTCTCCAGTCCTTAGGCATGAAAGAAAATCCTCCACCGCAGCATCAATTATTATCTGCACTAAAACAGAAACAACATACAAGGAAATGCATATGTATCTTACTTAACTAATACATTCACTAACTCACATATGAAATCATCCTAAATAATCCACATATCATAGGGACAAACCATTTGGTTGTAGGAATTAACCGACAAAGTTCAAACATGATTTCTTAAGTTCAGTTTAAAACATGGATTACATATAGTCAATTCACAATATTTTACTATCACAATGCAACCCAAAAGATACCAAAAACCTAAGAGTCTTGATAAAAAAATATGTCAATACACCAACTTATCATGTCCCCCAACTTTAAGGGTTTGCTGCTCTTGCAGCAAAAGGAAAATTTCTGATTTTTGCTGAAACTCTAAAATCACCAACAGTATCCTGTCTGGTTCCCTTGGAAGGCAAATTCCAATAAAATCCTTTCATTTTCTCCAACCTGGACCATCTAGCTGTTTCTTCCACATCTACATCATAATTCTGTTTTGTTGGTTGGCATGCCAAAAGTGGCCACATAAGGATAGGAGGCTGAAAGATTAATGGCAACCAGTTATTGGATTTTTTCCTGCCTAGCTGTATATACCTAGAGGCTCTCTATATAGCTACATGAAAATTCTATAATGAGTAGGGTTCTCCTAGTTTTAAATGATCTGGTAGATGATTCTAGTGTTGAGTTAGCCCTTCTAGTGTTGTTGTCCTATGGGTCTGAACCAATTGCTCATACGCTTGATAGACTTCCTCTCTAATTGGAAGTACTATCTTACTAACATCATCTCTTATTAGCAACTTTTGCCAATCATAATACAGAACCCTGGGTGCTTCTAATTCCCTCCTTAATGGCAATAGATAGTCAAGTTCCAATTTTTCAAACTCCCTGGCTTGTGGTCCTATAATCTGTTGGTATTTTGGTATGGTTTTTTCATTGATGTCAACACCTACTTTGGAGATCCAGCAACATTCATCGATAAACAATAAACTGTGCAACAGTTACTGGTATATGGTTCACCGGCAGGATATATTGTTCACCGGTACTTGGAATGATATGGAAGACACTTGGCAATGTCGAAGACATCATGTGGACACTCTATTTTGAAGAAATGATCATTGGTATATTCATATTTGCATATTTGCTTTTACCAACAAATAGGTCTAGGTTATCTAGGGTTACACTGGTAGGTTTACAGTTACTGGTATATGGTTCACCGGCAGGATATATTGTTCACCGGTACTTGGAATGATATGGAAGACACTTGGCAATGTTGAAGACATCATGTGGACACTCTATTTTGAAGAAATGATCATTGGTATATTCATATTTGCATATTTGCTTTTACCAACAAATAGGTCTAGGTTATCTAGGGTTACACTGGTAGGTTTATCTTTTCCAGATCAGCATGACACGCTATGGAGATGATTTATTATTGTTGCAAATGCATTAAGCCGACATGTTTAATCAGTTATTGCATTAGATATTATATTACTTGTAAAATTTCTTTTGTAATATCTTGTATAGCCAACCTACTAAAATTGGTCTTAGGGTATGGTATAAATGTAAGATCTTATTTGTAAGATCAAGTGTGGAATGCAAAAAATAATTGTGTGAAGGTATATGCAAGATCAAGTAGAGGTATACACGAAGACATCATTTGAAGGTGAAGTTAGGTTTTTGTAGAAGCATATCAGCACTACACCGGTACTGAATCCAGCATATGAAGATGCTATTTTGTGTAGTACATTCTTATTGGATTTAACCATCCAACTGTAGTCAGTGTGACTCCCACGTGTGATTGAGCAGTGAGCTCTAGGTTGTTGGCCTTTCTGCATGTGCAGACCCCTTTTTGTACACTTACTATCTGCAGTAGTATCATCTGATTGTGGGTAAGGTTTCCCATCGTGGTTTTTCCCCTTACAGGGTTTCCACATACAAATATTGGTGTCATGTGTTGTGGATGACTTTATGTTTATGTTTCATGCATTAATCCTTACCGGTATAGAAATTTACTGTTAACACTATCCACCGACATACTTAACTGGTTTACCGGTATTAAACATTAAGTTGGTTAATAAGTTTTTGGTTTGAGTTTATTAGACAACTGATTCACCCCCCCCCTCAGTTGTCTCTAGGACCTAACAATTGGTATCAGAGCCTAGTCCTCTTTTGCAGAAGTTTAACAACTTGAGGAGATCCAATGTCTACTAATTATTTTAGGAATGACAGTCCTAAACTTGATGGAACCAACTATGGGATATGGAAGATCAGAATGGAGACACATCTGAACTGCATCGATAAAGACATCGGGGAAGTTACTAAGAATGAATATACTGCTACTGTAGCTAGTCAGACTGCTCCAACTACCTTAGCCAAAGATGAAGAGAATGATTGCAAAGCAAGAGAAGCACTTTTGAGCGCATTATCAGATCAATAAATCATGAGATTATCAAGTGGGTCGACTGCTAAAGCTATTTGGGATCATTTGGAAACATTGAATGAAGGAGATTCCATAGTCACAATTGCAAAACTTGAAAGCTTTCGAGTCAGGTATGAACATCTGAAAATGGAAGAAGATGAAAGGATTTTTGCTTTTATGGAAAGAGTAAATGAAATTGTTTTGGGTATTAAATGTTGTGGAGGAACCTTGAGTGAGGATGAAATTGTTTCAAAAATATTAAGAGGTTTGCCACTGACATATAAAATGAAAGTTACTACTATAAATGAGTTGAGAACAATGCCTAATACATCAGTAACTAGGGATACATTGATTGGAAAACTTTCAGCTTTTGAAATTGAGGAATTTGGTCCTGTTGCTACTATAAAGACTGATTTGGCCTTTAAAGCATCAACATCATCTGCTCCATCATTTGACAAAGCAGACTAGAGAGCCTTTTATGCAAGAGAACTTGAAGAAACCAGAAAGGAGAATGAAGAGCTTGAAGAACTTGAAGCACTATTTGCAAGGAAAATGCCAAAAGGTCCAATTGGAAGTAAGTATGAAGGTAAAGCACCCTTTAAATGTTTTAACTGCAATAATACTGGTCATATGGCTTCAAGATGCCCTGATAGACATGCTAGACTAAGAGAAGAAGCTAGAAGAACATACAAGCCTAATCCTGAATATCAGAGATACAGATTTAAGAAGAACAAAGATAAATCTTGTTACATTGCTGATGAAGGTGTCACTGATGATTCTAATGAGGATCTAGTAGACAGTGGATGGGTTTTTGTTGCTATAACAAAAGATCAACCAGCACCTATTACTCAACCGGTAGAACAAGCCCTAGCAGCTAAAGTTGAATCAAAGGATGAATGGATTATTGACTCAGGATGCTCACATCATATGACTGGAGACAAAGGAAAATTCTTGAACTTTCAAGAATACAATGGAGGTTTAGTAAGATTTGGAGATGACAAAGCCTGTTCAATCAAAGGTAAGGGTTCAATATCTCTTGATGGTAAACATAACACTAACAATGTCTACTATGTTGAAGGATTAAAGCATAATCTTTTAAGTGTTGGTCAATTAGTTGAGAAAGGTTTTCAGTAACAATTTAAAAATGGAAAATGCAAAATCATGATTAGAACTGGTTTGGAAATTGCAACCGGTAATCAGATTAGAGGTAATATCTTTCATTTGAATAATAGTGAAAAGGCGTGCTTAATTGCACATATAAATGAAAGTTGGTTATGGCATAAGAGACTATGTCATGTAAATTTTGATTGCATGGTAAAAATCAGTACTTCTAAGGCAGTTAGAGATCTACCCAAAATTGTGAAACCTCAGAATACAATTTGTAAGGAATGTCAATTTGGAAAACAAGTTAGAGCTAGTTTCAAAAGTATTCCAGAAAAATCCAATAATGCTCTTGATTTAATTCACATTGATTTATGTGGTCCAGCTAGAACTAAAAGCTTACAAGGTGATAGATATTTCATGCTAATTATTGATGATTATTCAAGAATGTGTTGGGTTACTTTTCTCAGAGAAAAATCAGAAGCACTTGGGAAGTTCAAACTATTCAAAGCAATGGTTGAAAATGAAACTGGTAAGAAAATTAAATGTTTAAGATCAGATCAAGGAGGAGAATTCACATCTAAGGACTTTAATACATTTTGTGAAGTGAATGGAATCAAAAGACAGTTATCAGCACCTCAGACACCACAATAGAATGGAGTTGTTGAAAGGAAAACCAGAACTATCTTGGATGCAGCAAGAAGTGTGTTATCAAAAGCAAATCTACTACATGTGTACTGGAGAGAGGCAGTAAGCACTTCTTTCTATACATTCAACAGAGTTCACATCAAAGGTGAAACTGGTAAGACCCCTCATGAACTATGGTTTGGTAATATTCTTACTCTTAAGTATATTAGAATTTTTGGAAGTAAATGTTATATTAGAAGAGATGAGTATATTGGCAAATTTGATCCTAGAAGTGATGAAGGAATATTTCTTGGTTATTCATCTAAGAGCAAGGCATATAGATGTTTTAATAAAAGATTATAGAAAATTATTGAGAGTACAAATGTAAAAATTGATGAACAATTTAGAGGAACTTCAAGGTATATAGACTCTGAACTGGCAATAGAAGTTGTGACAAATGAACCTACACTGAATCCACTGGTACAAAATGAAGATACAGTTACCTCGGTATCATTAGAGGATTCCATAGTATTTGAATAAAAACAGCAAACTAAGACACCCCGGTATGTAAGACTGAATCATTCTGAAGATCAGATAATTGGAAACAAATTTAAAGGAGTTATGACTAGATGAAGATTGGCAAATGAAGAGGTATGTCTTATCTCTCAAATTGAACCATCATCTATCAACGAGGCATGTGAAGATAAATTTTGGATTAAAGCTATGGAAGAAGAGTTAGGACAAATTGAGAAAAATAATACTTGGACATTAGTTCGCCAGCCTAAAGATAAAAATTTAATTGGAACCAAATGGGTATTTAGAAACAAACTTAATGAAGATGGTAAGGTTGTTAGAAATAAAGCAAGACTAGTGTGTAAGGGATATTCTTAGAAAGAAGGAGTTGATTACAATGAAACCTTTGCACCGGTAGCCAGAATTGAGGTAGTTAGATTATTCTTGGCTTTTCCAGCTCACAAGGATTACAAAGTTTATCAAATGGATATTAAATGTGCATTTTTGAATGGAGATCTTGAAGATGAAGTTTATATTGAACAACCTGATGGATTTTCTTTGACATATGACAATGATATGATTTGCAGGTTAAGAAAAGCTCTGTATGGATTGAAACAAGCCCCAAGAGCTTGCTATGCAAGATTGGATAAGTATCTTTTAAAGATTGGTTTTACTAAAGGAAATGCAGATAGCAATTTATATTACAAAGTAACTAATGATGACATCTTGATTATTGAAGTATTTGTTGATGATATAATCTTTGGAGGAGAAGATGGATTATGTAAACAAATTTCTCTTGAAATGCAGCAAGAATTTGAAATGTCTATGATTGGAGAAATAAAATTCTTTTTAGGATTACAGATTTCATAGACTGATAACGGTATATTTTTGAGTCAATCTAAGTACTTGAAAGAACTACTAAAGAAATTTGGGATGGAGAACACTAAACCAGTAAGCACACCTATGACTACAAATGACAAATTATCTCAAAGGGATGAATCTACACCTGTTAATCCAACTAGATACAAATCTATGATAGGAGGTTTACTATATTTGAGACAAACCAGGCTTGATATTATGAATGCAATATGTATTGTTTCTATATTTTAGAGTAATCCTAGGGAAAATCATGAATCAACATTGAAAGGATTTTCTGGTACTTACAAGGCACAACAAATCTTGGATTATGGTATCCTAAAGATGAAAATTTTGATCTATGTGCATACATAGATGCAAATTGGACAGGAGATGTGGATGATAGAAAAAGCACCACTGGAGGAGCAGTCTTTCTTGGAAAGAGATTAGTCTCTTGGTTGAGTAAGAAACAAAGTTGTACATCTTTATCAATAATAGAATTAGAATATGTTGCAGTAGCAACAAACTGTACATAGGTACTTTGGCTTAAGCAAATGTTGAAAGACATAAAGGTAAAATACAAGGAACCTATTACTATATATTGTGATAACACTGCAACAATTGATATATCTAAAAATCTGGTATTACAATCTAAAACAAAACATGTTTCAATCAAATTGAATTTTCTAAGGGAAAAGTTGAAGAAAAAGAGATAAAACTGGTTTATGTGAATACTAAAGAACAACTTGCAAATATTTTCACAAAACCTTTGCCTAAGGAGACTTTTGAGTATCTCAGAGATCAGCATGGAGTCATACCACCACCGGTAGAGACTTAGATAGTTGATGATTGTCATCAATCGATAGAATTAAATGGACAAATCTTTTATTCTGATATTTGATGAGGAAGCTACTTCTTAGGGGGAGTAGTTGGTATATTGAATTGGTTGGTATTTTGTATGAACTTGACTTATGTAACTTTGGCATTTGATGTCAAAGGGGGAGAAATATCTATGGAAAAACACATTTTCTTTTTGGTGAGAGATTTTAGGGGAGAGATTTTGAAAAACACATTTAAGGAGAAATTTGTATGAGAGATTGGCATTGTTACTCCCAGGGGAAAAAATGGAGATTGTTGGTTTTATATTTGGTATTTTTGTTTTGGCACTTCGATGGTTTTTCCATCTTGTGTCGCCATCAATGCCAAAGGGGGAGATTGTTGGTATTTTGGTATGGTTTTGTCATTGATGTCAATACCTACTGAATACACCTACTTTGGAGATCCAACAACATTCACCAGCAAACAGTAAATTGTGCAATAGTTACTCGTATATGGTTCACCGATAGGATATATTGTTCACCGATACCTGGAATGATATGGAAAACACTTGGTAATGTCGAAGACATCATGTAGATACTCTATTTTGAAGAAATAATCATTGGTATATTCATATTTGCATATTTGCTTTTACTGGCAAATAGGTCCAAGTTATCTAGGGTTACACCGACAAGTTTATCTTTTCCAGATCAGCATGGCATGCTATGGAGATGATTTATTATTGTTGCTAATGCATTAAGCCGACATGTTTAATTGGTTATTGCATCGAATATTATATTATTTGTAAAATATTTTTTGTAATATCTTGTAGAGCCTACTAAGATTGGTCTTAGGGTATGGTATAAATGTAAGATCTTATTTGTAATATCAAGTGTGGAATGCAAAAAAGAATTGTGTCAAGGTATATGTGAGATCAAGCAGAGGTATACACGAAGACATCATTTGAAGGTGAAGTTAGGTTTTTGTAGAAGCATATCAGCATTACACCGGTATTGAATCCAACATATGAAGATGCTATTTTGTGTAGTACATTCTTATTGGATTTAACCATCCAACTGTAGTCATTGTGACTCTCACGTGTGATTGAGCAGTGAGCTCTAGGCTGTTAGCCTTTCTGCATGTGCAGGCCCCTTTTTGTACACTTACTATCTACAGTAGTATCATCTGATTGTGGGTAAGGTTTCCCACCATGGCTTTTCCCCTTACAGGGTTTCCACATACAAATATTGTTGTCATGTGTTGTGGATGACTTTATGTTTATGTTTCATGCATTAATCCTTACCGGTATAGCAATTTACTATTAACACTATCCACTGACATACTTAACTGGTTTACCGGTATTAAGCATTAAATTGGTTAATAAGTTTTTGGTTTGAATCTATTAGACAACTGATTCACCCCCCCCCCCTCAGTTGTCTTCGGGACCTAACATAATCATCTCATTTTGTATCCAAGACATTAGAGCTCTGAGATGGATATCCCTAATGTACAACAAAGGATTCCATTCTCTGTCCTGGGGTACAACATAGTTATGTAAATATAATTCACATAACAGATTCCTTACAACATGTGGGGAGGTTTGATAACCATGATAGAATTCCTTAGGTGTTTCCAAGGATGGATTAAGGTCCCTTACAATGCGGTTTAATCTAAAATTCAGATACTGTTCTTTCAAATGGACTGCATAAAATCTTGGGGGAGCCCTACACTGCATTATCTCAGGAACCATACCATAAATGTCTTCTACCTTAGTCTCCAATTCTTTAATTCTATTATCTTTCTTCTCAATCTCTTTTTGCTGCTTATTAATTATCCTTTGCAACCTATCCTTCTCTATTTCCCATTGCCTAAAAAATGTTAAAGCAATTGATAAACTAGCTAGGGATGAAGGAGTTCTTATAGATCCTACCTTAGACTGTGGGATTTCTTCAATAAATTCCTCATTCTGGATTGGCATATCTCCCACATTTTCTTTAGGTTGCTATGGAACATCATCAATAATCTCCTCACATTGCAATGCCACTGAAGCCAAATTTGCAAGCTTATCCATTACAATTTCTTCCTGAATTTCTTCTTGGATTTCTTCTCCTGCAGGGTTTTCTTGCATTTCCTCTCCCACAGGGTTTTCTTGTATTTCCTCTTCTGTAGGGTTTTCTTGCATTTCCTTCTCTGCAACATCTTCTTCTTCCGAAGTTTCTACTAGAATCACCTCTATTGGATTACTCATAGGTTGAGTCTTCTATGTCCTCCTTCTTGTTCTCCTTACATACACTTTTGAAACAGATGTAGGAGTTTTTGTTTTTGTTCGATGCCTCTTGGCTGTAGGAGGAATATGCGCTTCCTGTTGCTGGATAACAAATTCTTCATCTGATTCCTCCTTTTCCAATTCTTTTACTTCCCTTTGCAAAATAGGTGAATCTATTTGAATAGAGGTAGAGGGTTGTCCTTCGATTAACTCTGCTTCAATATTTTCTTCTATAATAATTGCGGCTCCTTCAACAACCAGCAAACCCTCATCTTCACCAAAAAGATCTTCTACAACTATCTCTTCTTGAACTAACAGATTATTTTCAATAGGGGCTTCATCAACCCTAAATTGCAAAATATCCTCAAACACACCCCATTCCATTTGTGAAACATTTCTTAGGGACCATTGTACCAGCAACTTCACCAGTCCATTATGGCTAACAGAGAGATTTTCATATTTTTGAGTCTCCTTAGCACTTATAGAAATGAGATGATACAAGAAATTCGGGACATTAACTCACTGATCATGATGCAGATGACTAAGTAACTTGAAGTGAGGTGAATGGAGATTTGAATACCGTCCTTCACATGTAATATATTTCATAATATATAGAGCTACCTGAGGCCAATGTGCTGGCAAAGAAACCCTTCTAGTCCCTTGCCTATCCACCATTAAGGGTCTGCCAGTAGAAATTGTGAACTCTGCCCTGACACTCCTTGCATCCTTCAATTCTGGAAAGATTTCACCTTCTTGCAACAACCCTGTGACCTCTGTAATTCACTGCTCTGTAGCAATTACTCTCAACCCTTTAACTGTAGCTTCTCCTTCGTAAAAAGAATGCATAAATTCCGCAGCTATTTCATCATTGAAATCGTCGATTCTCAAGAAATAATCCAGCCAGCCATGGTTTTGGAAATAATGCACACAGATAACATCCTACAGCAACCCTTCATGGACTATTGGTTCATGGCGAATTAGATCACCACCCATCTTTTACTCTGATACTTCCACAACTTCACCAAAATGTTTGATAGATTCACAAAAACTAAAATCTACATATCTTACTTTTCGTAGCAGAACTTATTATTCACTCGCGTGAAATAATAATCATCATAAGTAATGTCAGTTAGGAAATCAATTCGGGATAATAAATCTTATTGAGAAAAAGGACCACAAAGTACCCCCCCCCCAACTTAACCTAGCACGTGTCCACACAGGCTGACAAGATTTCGGGTTTGGAGCAAATTAAAACAGGATTAAAATCATAATGACCTAATAAATGCATAATTAAAATAAAGTATAATATACACGTACCTGCAATTGGGTAAAAATGATGGCAAAATGAAATGAAGTGACAGGTAAGAAAGTGGGATGGAATGTAGTGGATAGAACTTTATGTACGGAGAACAATATTCCTCATGGAAATATTCTATTATGATACAGTAAATAAGTTCACTGCAGAGGCTACAAGAGCATCACCTTTATCAACATGCTCAAATGCAACAAGAAGCTCATGAATTGATACTGAATCATTGGCAGTTGCTGTAGGAACCTTGCCAGTTGCTACAGGAACTTGTATTTCAATTTGAGGAGGAAACTACTATAGGAACTCTTCTCTAGTAGCTAGCTTGTGATAAAGTCGTAGTCGGTGTCCATTCACTAAGAGTTTAAATTGAACAAGATCTATTGTGGACAACCGAACTGCTCCATTGTGAAAAACTTCTTCTACCTCAGAAGGACCTAAACACCTTGTTTGGAGTTTTCCCATAGCATCCTTATATCTAGAATCATACAGGAGTGCCCAGTCACCAACTTTGAATTTCTTTTCTCTGATATATTTATCATGCCATCCGGCTCTTTGGTTTTGAATCAATTTTGTTTGTTGAATAGCTATCTTTCTCCATTCATCAAGAGCATTTAACTGCTGAATGCGGTCCTTCTGTGCTTTAGACAATGTCATATTTAGTTGTAGAGCTATTCTCAAGGTTTTATGCTCAAATTCAATAGGCATCATTGCTATTTTGCCATAAACCATCTCAAAAGGTGTGAATCCAATTGGTGTTTTTCATGTTGTTCTATATGCCCAAATTGCCTCTGAAAGCCAATGAGACCAATCTTTCTTGTGGATAGACACTGTTTTGGTAAGAATAGCCTCAAGCTCTTTGTTGGTAACTTCTACTTGGCCATTAGACTATTGATGATATGGAGTATATTTCCAATGTCTTATATTGTATTCATTGACCAAAGATTTTATCAATGTTGATGTAAATTGAGGTCCTTGATCTGAGACAATTTCCCTGGGTACTCCATACCTTGTAAATATTTCTTCATAGAGAAACTCAGCTACCTTATTATCTCTTGCATGTTGCATAGCTCTAGCTTCTACCCATTTTGTTACATAGTCTATACATACCAAGATATAAGATTTGCCATTAGAAGGTGGATCTATGGGGCCAGTAAAATCTAATCCCCACTTGTCAAATGGTGTAACAAATATTTGAGGATATAGTGGCATCTCATCAAATTTTGTAGGTCTATGCATTCGCTAACATCTATCAAACTTCCTTGTGTACTGAGCTAAATCCTTGTGTAGTGTAGGCCAATAGTAACCAGTATTGAGTACTTTGAGTGCTGTCCTTTTGGCAGCAAAATGACCTCCACATGGCTCATCATGACATGTGCTTGCAAGATGTCATATGTTTCATCCTCTCTGACACATCTTCGCATGACTTGATCAGGTCCAGTATAAAATAGACAATCAACAATCCATGAAAAGTTAAAACTTTTTTTGACTAGCAACCTTCTTTCCTTAGGGGAAAAAGAAATTGGCATCTTAGCTACAGCTAAATAATTGGCAATATCAGCATACCAGGGAGTATGAGTCTATATGAGAAACAAATGCTCATCTGGAAAAGTGTCATCTATCATTGTAGAGTCTTCCTACAATTGAAGACATGAAAGATAATCGGCAACAACATTAGACTTCCCTGGCTTATCAACAACTGTGATATAAAATTCATGCATCAACAATAACCAATGAGCCAATCTACCGGTGATTGATGGCTTATTCATGAGATATCTAATTGTAGTATGATCTGTATACACAAATATGGGATACCCTATAATATAGTGTCTAAACTTGTTAAGGGCATATATGACAGCTAGCATTTCCTTTTCAGTAACTATATAATTCAATTCAGGTCCTTGCAAATTCTTGCTGATATAATATATTGCATTTTCCAACTTATCAACTTTTTGTCCCGACACTGCTCCTATAGCATAATCAAATGCATCAATATGGATTTAGAATGGTAGAGACCAATTAGGTCCTTTTAGAACTGGTGCTTGAGTCAAAGCATGCTTAAGCTCTAAAAAAGCTTCATTGCATGCTGAGGTCCATTTAAATTCTACATCTTTAGTAAGCAGTGTATATAAGGGACTTGCAATTTTGCTAAAATCTTTGATAAACCTTCTATAGTATCCAACATGACCAAGAAAACTTCTCAAATCTTTCTTCTTCATAGGGTCATTAATATGCTGAATAACCTCAATCTTTGTTGGATCCACTTGTATGCCTTGTACAGATATATGATGACCAACGACTATTCCTTCTTCCTGTTACTACTTATCAAATTGCCATTAGTTTTTGTATTCAAAGTCATACTATATATTCTAGTCGGTTAGCACTACTGAATCATGTAGTCGGTACACATAGAGAAGTCGGTATGCACAGTCTAGTCAGTTACAGAGGAAAGTAGTCACAGAACGCAGTATACACCAAGCTATCTACCGAGTATCTTTTTGAGACTGTCGAGTAGTAAAGATGACACACCGAGTTGACATACACCAAGTGAAATGTGTTACTAGATACATTGAACTTGGACATGCATATGAAAACGTGTTACAAGATCAAGGCACATCTAACCGTTATTACATTGGAAATTGCACCAGGAGATTGTGTATGATTACAAGGACAATCTAACCAATGAAATATTTTGTTTAGTTATTCATTCAAAGAATCTTGTTTATAAGATTGAAGCAATGAATTGGATCACCATTTTAAGAGATCTATTTATACAACATAAGTGAAGTGTATGTATGCATGAAGGAAGACTATTACAGAGACATAGAGGTCACCGAGAAAGTTTTTAGAGAACAGTCAAAGAACAAAGTAAATAGAAGGGTTTACAGAGTTACTATATGGGTTACCGAGGTATGCTACAAGCAAGGTAATCTTATTCTGAGCACATAGAGTTTTCTATAACATTTTAGATGTAAAGTTGCAGATATTTGTAATGATTTTATTGTAATATTATGAAGATTGAAAGAGAAATCTTTAATAGGGTAAAAGACTCTAATCAAGTCTATAAATTGTAAAGCTTCTAACCAGGTGCAACATTCAGAATAAATGTTGTAAAATCCTTTAGCAAGGTAGATCTAATAGATCTTGTTACTTCTAATAGGGTATCCTATCAGAAATAGCTAAATGTAGCTATAACTGAGCATTCTTTATTATTGCAATAGTGAAGTTGTGGGTGCCATCCCCACCGTAGTTTTTCTCTCTAACCAAGAGTTTCTGTGTAACCAAAATATATGTGTTATGGAGTGAATCATGTATGATTGTTATCTATTTGTTTTAACTTTATTCTATGTTACTGCACTATTCTGTTTATGCATAATAGTAAGGTTATTATTCAAGAAAAGTTTTGGAGTACTGATTCACCCCTCCCCTCTCAGTACATTAGCTTTCCATATTGGGCCTAACAATTGGTATCAGAGCAGTAATCTTGGAAAAGGGTTTAACTACCTAAAGAGAAAGATTTTATCAATGGAAGGCTATAAACAATCTCGAAGGATTGTGTATCTGCAAGAAGAGCTGGATCATGCTAATCAAGTGATTACAGACATGCAAAGGCAAATGCAAAAATCTCTGAAAGTAAGAAGAAGATTATTTGATGACTTGCAGGTTTCTCAAGAGTTAGTGGAACAAATTGAAACATCATCTGAGAACAGTATATCTGAAGAGACTGAAGAAATGATTGGAGTGTTGAAAAAAAAGAACAAAGCATTGGCTGATCAACTAAAAGAAATGAAAAGAGAACATGAACATTTTAGTACATAGATGACTGAAAATCTAGATGCATTAAGGACAACAGAGGATAAAGCAAGAGATCTACAAAGAGAGAAACAACAACTTGAAGTCTTAGTATCTGATAAGAATGATGAAATCACAAGGTTAACTGGGATTCAACAAAATATGACAGATCAACTAGGTTATGCATATCATGAAGCAATTTTGAAGAATGATGAAAACCAAGCTTTGAGACTTGAAGTATCAAGGTTGACCAATGAACTTGAAACAAAGAAGAAATCCAAAGAAACATTGAAGAAACGTTATGAAGCATCAAAGATGTTGGATGAGCAACTGAATACAAAAAGACCCAACAAAGATGCAGGACTTGGTTACAAAGGAAAAGAGTCTACCGAGAAAGGAATTCATACTACTGAGAGAGGAGAATCATCAAAGCAAGCTGGAAATAGGAATAACATCGAAAGAAAGAAACCTATTTGCTACTATTGTGGAAATCAAGGTCACACTGCCAACATATGCCAAATTAGAAAAGGTAAGCAACCGAATATCACTAAGTCAAATGGTTATTGTTACAATTGTGATAAATATGGTCATACATCTAATCAATGTAGGACAAAGTCTGTTAACAATTATCAGAAGGCAAAATTCAAAGGGTTTTGTAGAAACTGCAATAGATATGGACATAGTACCGAAAAGTGTTGGCTTAAGCAAAAGAACTACATGTGGTCTATACACCAAGCAAATGATAGAGGTTACCAAACTCACACAGATGCTTACCGACAATATGCAGCAGTTCCATGGGATTACAATACAAGGATATGGTGCGAATGTTGTGGAAGATATGGACATATAAGTGCCAACTATTTTATAAGGTTTGGAATGAACAACCGAAGATCATGGAGAAATCCTGGTATGGCATGTTTTCATTGTCACAAAGTTGGACATTTAGTTGGAGATTGCAGAGATCAACCTAGAGGAGACACTAAAGAGATAAAAGAAAAACTAAAGATGATTTGGAAAAAGAAGGAAATAGTGTCAAATGAAGAAAGCACCTTACCTACCGAGTTAGGTGCACCTATTCCAAATTAATCAGCAAAGGTATGAAGGGAATGCATTCTCTAAAGGTTAAAATCGTAACAGTTCCTATTCTATTATGTACTAAATCCAAAATCTACATCGTTAAGATGCATTAGTAGGTTTGAAATTCTATCAAAAGTACTTTACAGGAAACCTATCAAGTCGGTGAATATAGGAAGCCTGTCAAGTCATTAAATGAAGGAAATTTGGTTACTCAGTTAAAACGAAAAAAAAGGAGTAAATCAGTTAAAGGTAAACCGAGTGCATTTAATGTTTTGACCTAACCCGCATGGAGCCCGATAAGGTATTTTGTGTACTTAAAGGTATTTTCGCGGTCATTTACATTCACCAAGTTTTCAAGAGAGCAAAGCAGAGTGAATCAAGGCGATCAAACCTCATTCAAAGTGAATCCAAGGTATTTACACAAATCTCATCACATTGTTAAGCTAGTTTACTGATCTTGTCAAATTGCTATTATCTACTGAGTGTGAAGCGTCTGCCGTTTGTAAACCGTCAAACCCTAAGGATAGTTTACTAGTTTTATCTGAAATTTACAAATGGCACCCAATATCCAAGATCCCATAGTTGTCAAGAATGTCGAGAAGCCCACACTGAAATACACATTAACTCCTAAAGTCACCTCTAAACCAAATGACAAAACTACCTTTTCACTCATCCCGGATCGAGTCTTGTTAGTCAAAGATGTGAGATTCTTCACCAAATGCCTTGTTGAAGAACTTGGTCATGTTGAGATAAGTGACACATATGATGAGCTATGTACCGATGGAAAAATGGATAGCAAGTATGAGCATATCAAAATCAAGGGATTAACTGAAGCCCTAGCCTATCCCTATGTGTTCAAACCCCAGTGGGTTAAGTTTGTTTTAAGCAGAGTTCATGATGATTTTATGTGGCTAGAGGAGCAACCATTCAAAATCACTAAGGAAATCATTCATGTGATCACCGGTTATCCTATCTATGATCATGCATGAGCTCAGAAGATGATATCACAGAAGGAGTTAATCAGTTTAATTGGAGTAGAATCTAATTACCGAGGACTGAAACTGAATAATGTCACTGATGCAGAACTTAAGTTTGCAATTAGAGTAATTGGTTATTGTTTCTTCCAATCAACAAGGGAAAATAGTGTACCCTGTGCAGTAGTTGACTTAGCCTATAAAATAGTGAAAAAGGGAATGAAAGTAGATTTATGTGAAGTGTTATTGAAAAACTTGTTTGAGAACCTGAACACAATAAGGAAGCCGAAGAAGAACAACTCAGCAAATACACTGAAGTTTGGTTCACTTCTTGTATGCATGTTTTTCTACCTTGAGAAATTCTTTCCATCAGTCGGTAAAGTAGTTTGGGAGCTACACTGAGCAATCACCCATCAAATTAATGACTTTATCAAGAAATAGGGAGATAATTTCAATGATATCATGGATGACTACTTCAGCAAATTTCAAGAGAAGATGCACAACAGGTATCAGATTCTACCTCAGCTGGTAGAGAAATATAAAGATGATATATGTTTTGAGGTAGACACCGATTACTGTTATGTGAATGTTGTGGAACCAAGGACTCAATCTTTGCCACCAATGGGTTACGAGATTGACTATGATATCACACAACACCAAATTGATGCATTTCTTTCACTACTAAGGCATGCTACCGAATTGAGATATGGAACTTATGAAGAAGTTAAGGAAAAGGTGAAAATGAGCATTGTAGTACCTAAAGCTACAAGAAAGGCTACAAAGATGATTAAGGTATTATCTAAGAAATTCAAAGAAGAATCTTCCTCCACACCTATCAAAGGTACTCTTTCCATTACTGAAGAGGAATCAAAAGCTCAAGAGGCAACAATAACATTAAGCACTGAATTGCTTAAATGTAAAGTATTAAAAAGAAAGAAACAGGACATTCCAAAGGTCCTACCGACTCCTCCAACAAAGAGACCTAATACAAGAGCATCAACTACATAACTGAGTAAGAAACAAAAGAGTGTTACTGCTCCCAAGGTAACCAAGACCTACAAGAAATCTACTCAGAGACACATTTTGGCAAAAGAGTCTAGTGATACAGAATCTGAGGATGCCAACAAATTCTAGATTGTCAAAAGCAAGAAGGTAAACATACATAGTGTTGAAAACTTTTGTTCAAATCTAAAAGAATATGGTAGATTTGGTTCTTTTAGATATGTCAAGTATGAGACTAGGAATAATGATGAGAAGTGACAAATTGAAGAAGCTATCATTTGCACACTTCTAAAGTTTTGGCTAGCTCCATTAGAACTAGTAAAGTCACTTCCAAGTGAATTGTACTTGCATATTGATAACAGGTGGAAATATGCAATGGACTCAGAGAAACAAATTAGAGAAAGAAGTCTAGTCCATCTATTTCCTGATATGTCTGTAGCAAAAATTAAAGAGCATCTGACAACCTACAATTCTAAATTTCTTGTCAAACAACGAGCCTTAAAATTGATGAATGGGCTATACATTGATATAGAAAATGAAACAAAAGCAAAATGGCAAGAAATATTCAAAATAAAAGATGTCGATGAACAATCTAAAATTGAAATTGTTGATGTCACCGAACAAGATCCTGATGTCACCGAGCATGGTCCTAACGCTACTGAGCAAGACCCGGCTGACACTATTCAAATTGATGAAAATTTCATGGATGTAGAAGAACATGAGCAGGAGATGATCGAAGGCACTACATATGTAGAACTTGTATCTAGTGAATATGTGATAGTACAAGTTCAGCCTTATCCGCTGATCACTCAACCTATCTCAACTGAAGCTCCTTAGGATACAGTACAAGGCATCGAAGGTCACCAGTCTGAAGCAGCAGAAGGTACAGCTCAAGACCAGACCTCTCAAGCACCGTCAAGCACTGAAAATGTAGCAGCTGAGACCCCCAGTACTGAGACACCCAAGGACACCACAACAACTATAGGAACAGACCAAAGTGTTGTATCTACCAAGCAACCTACCAAGGGTTAGCAAGCCTCACAAGTTATTGTCTTAGTCCAACCAACCAAAGGTAAAGAGAAGAAAGTGAAAAAGCATAGTTTTAAAGTTGATTTATCTAAACCGATAGTGTTGCCCAATGTGGATATCTCAAAATTAAAGGAGCAAGCACTTATTGATTTCAATGAACTATGCAAAACAAAGGTCGAACAGAAAAACAAATGGCCATTCAAAAGAAGAATAAAGTACTTTAGAAGGTAAAGACACTGCTGACAGATATGCTACCTACAACTACAGTGTCAACCGATGTAGCCATCCACATTCAACTAGATGAACTCCTTACTCAAATAGAAACATCTGGAGTTGATGCATCTGAGTACCTGAGCAAGCTCAAAGACAAGGAGCTTACTACAAAAATGATTGAAGAGGTACAAAAAGCTCTCACTATTGGCAAAGTCAAACTTGTCAAATTCATTACTGAGTTGTCCCCTCAACTCAAGCACATTCTTTATTTATTTCAAAAACTTTGTACATTTTCCATATTCATTAAAGATATCAAGAATAAAACTGATGCAATTGAGAAACAGATCACCGATCTCTCAAATAAGTTGACCACAGAGCCCAATTCAGTTCAAAATTTTTATACCAAGCTTCAACAACTCATGGCTCAACAGTTATAACTAAGAAATGAAGAGCATAAGATCAGGATGGATATAATGACACTCGAGACATTATTCCTTCCTCATCTTTCATCAGTTCAAGAACAGATTAATCGAGCTACACGCCTATCTACTACACAAGAGGGAAGCACTCTTGATGGCTTAATATCACTATTGGCTGATATTCAAGAACAAAATTCTTTAATGGAAAGTGTCAAAGATGCACTCTCTGTTGCACTCACCGATGCCGGAAAGAAGTATAAATCTATTTTTGATCAGTTACCACCCCCGAATGGAAATTAAATTTTTGATGTTTTTCAAAAAGGGGGAGTAGTACTATATATTTGGGGAGCGATACTATATAGAGGGAGATACAGTTTTGGTAATACAGTTTTGATACAGTATTCGAAGTATTGTATACAGGGGGAGTATACCGAGTAGAGTATGCAGAATATCCAAGGACAGTAAGCAGAGCACACAAGCACAAAACTGAGCACAAAATCAGATTTATGTATAATATAATGATAAGGGGAGTATATTTGAATATACTATTTCATTGACTATTGTATTTACTGTTAAGTATAGTCATTTTACAAGTATATAGATTTTTGAGTTATGACTTTGAAAGTAGTTTTTGTCAAACATCTCAACTAATGTCAAAAGGGGAGATTGTTACTATTTATCAAATTGCCATTAGTTTTTGTATTCAAAGTCATACTATATATTCTAGTCGGTTAGCACTACCGAATCATGTAGTCGGTACACATAGAGAAGTCGGTATGCACAGTCTAGTTGATTACAGAGGAAAGCAGTCACAAAATGCAGTATACACCGAGCTATCTACCGAGTATCTTTTTGAGACTACCAAGTAGTAAAGATGACACACCAAGTTGACATACACCGAGTGAAATGTGTTACCAAATACATTGAACTTGGACATGCATATGAAAACATGTTACAAGATCGAGGCACATCTAACCGTTATTACATTGGAAATTGCACCAGAAGATTGTGTATGATTACAAGGACAATCTAACCAATGAAATATTTTGTTTAGTTATTCATTCGAAGAATCTTGTTTGTAAGATTGAAGCAATGAATTGGATCACCATTTTAAGAGATCTATTTATACAACATAAGTGAAGTGTATGTATGTATGAAGGAAGACTATTACAGAGACACAGAGGTAACCAAGAAAGTTTTTAGAGAACAGTTGAAGAACAGAGTAAACAAAAGGGTTTACCGAGTTACTATATGGGTTACCGAGGTATGCTATAAGCAAGGTAATCTTATTCTGAGCACATAGAATCTGATATAACATTTCAGATGTAAAGTTGCAGATATTTGTAATGATTTTATTGTAATATTGTGAAGATTGAAAGAGAAACCTTTAATAGGGTAAAAGACTCTAATCAAGTCTATAAATTGTAAAGCCTCTAACCAGGTGTAGGATTCAGAATAAATGTTGTAAAATCCTTTAGTAAGGTAGATATAATAGATCTTGTTACTCTTAACAGGGTATGCTATCACAAATAGCTAAATGTAGCTCTAACCGAGCATTCTTTATTATTGTAGTAGTGAAGGTGTGGGTACCATCCCCACTGCAATTTTTCTCTCTAACCAAGAGTTTCTGCGTAACCAAAATATATGTGTTATGGAGTAAATCATGTATGATTGTTATCTATTTGTTTTAACTTTATTTTATGTTACTGCACTATTCTGTTTATGCATAATAGTAAGGTTATTATTCAAGAAAAGTTTTGGAGTACTGATTCACCCCTCCCCTCTCAGTACATTAGCTTTCCATATTGGGCCTAACACTTCCATCATAATGAAACACTTTTCACCATTTAGAGACAAGTTGTAGTCTTCACACAACTGCAAAACTTTCTTCAAATTACCTAATGCTTGATCAAATTCAGAACCATAAGTTGTAAAATCATCCATGTAAATTTCCATAATGTCTTGAGAAATATCAGAAAAAATACTAATCACTGCCCTTTGAAAAGTGGCTGGAGCATTACACAACCCTAAAGGAAGAACAAAATATGCATAAGTGCCCCATGGACAAGTAAATGTTGTTTTCTCCTGATCCTTAGGAGCTATTTGTATCTGATTATAGCCACTAAATCCATTCAGAAATGAAAAATATCTCTTACCAGCAAGAGAATCCAATACCCGATCCATAAATGGCAGTGGAAAATGATCCTTCCTTGTGGCTAAGTTCAAGGCTCTATGATCAACACATACTCTCCATTTGCCTCCCTTTTTAGGAACTATCACCAAGGGTGATACCCATTGACTGTCAGAGATAAGATAGATAAACCCAGCTTTCAACAATTTCTGCAATTCTTCTTTAACTATCTCCTTCAGGGAAGGATTGACTCTTCTTTGAGGTTGTCTGAGGGGGCAACACTCATCCTTTATGTAAATGGGATGAGTACAAACTACTGGATCAATTCTATTCATATCCTTGTAATCCCATGCAAAGGCATTTCTATGGAGTTTTAGCAAGTCCACTAGGCTATCCTTCTGAGTATCTACTATATTCTTATTGATGTTCAAATATTTATTCAATTCAACCTCTATCTTGATAGTAAGATCAATCTGATTTATATCAGAAACATGAGAATATGACAATTCCTACGGCAACAAAGTATGCAAGATATCAGTGGCTGCAGGAAAGTCCAACCCTGCAATATTTGGAACCAATTCCTACAATTCTTGGTCTTCTATTAATTCATTTATCAAGACCTTATAAAGGATTGATTCTTCATCATATAACTGCATGAGTGGCATTCAATTAATCATCATAAGGTGATTAATAGAGTCAATTTCTTCAAATTCCTCTCTCAAAATAGGCCAAACAGCCTGATGTTGCTCAAGCTGAGGTTGTGCAGGGGAATATAAGGATAATGTTTTTGTGGAACTACCATCTGAAATAGTCATGTCTCTTGATCTACACCCAATATATGCATCAACTGTGGCCAACCATGGTCTTCCCAAAATGATTGGATATCCCCCCAATGTTGCTTTTGGGGATAAAATCATAAAGTCTGTAGGATATTCCCAGGAATCTAGAATGACCACTATATCTTCTATCATGCCATCAGGTCTTACTGCAGAGCCATCAACAAGTTGGAGAATTGTGGGTGTGGCCCTTAAACTATCTATCTCTAGATGTTTCATTACTTCCCTTGTCATTACATTAATGGCTGCCCCTAAATCAACTAAAACATTTTTTATTTGATTGCCATTAATGACTATACTCACAATAGGACTACCTGGATTAGAATACTTTGGAATAACAATTTTTCCTAACATAATATCAGCCAATTGACCCATAACATGAACTGTTTGTGGATCCTTTTTCTTTCTGCTAGGTTTCTTTACGCATGCCTCTCTCCATGCTTTACCATATATTGGAACATCCTTTATTGCTTGCAGCAATGGAATTTTAATACAAATGTGCTTCAGTTGATCAAGAATATCAAAGCTTTGTTGTTGATCAGTTGAAACTTCTTTGTCTTTCAATCTATGGGGAAATGGTGGTAATATTTGATTCTAAGATATTACATATTTAGGATCAAAGATTGGCTGCTCTTCTTGTACCTCAGTAATAACTAGTTTAGAGGGATTAGGTAGAGTTGTGCCAAATCGAAGGTGAATATCATCTAGTGATAAAGAATAGGCTGGGTATTGATTAGCATCAGCTGAATAAGCTTGTTGTTGTTGTTGAGATTTGATATTTGGGTTAAGCAACAGTTGAGTAGGCAACTGTGTTGGCTTGGGAGGTGGTACTGAGGCTACAGGAGGTGGCATTAAAGTAGGAGGTTGTGGCTACTGAGAAGGGGGCTGATAGCCAGAAGATTGGGATAACCATGATGGGTTTCCCCTCCATTGAGAGGTAGGTTACCAATTCCCTTGAAATTGGTTCCGTGCACCCTGAGGTGGATACCAGTTTCCCTGTGGCTACTACCACTGGGGGATTTGATTAGCAAATTGCTGTCTTTGGCCTTGTGATCCATACCAATGTGGATAATTACCAAAATTTTGAGAATATTATGGTTCCCATTGGTTATTTGGTGCATAAGAATTACCACTATAACCAGAAAAGGAAAGTGGATTAGGTGGCATACCTTGTCTTTGAAAATTTGGTCTTCTTTGAGCAACATAGAAGACTTGTTCATCCTCACCTTGAATTGGTTTGAAATCAGGTACTTCAACATTTACGACCATCTTACATATGCAATCTTTCTTCCATTGCTTACAATGAGGACAAAATTCTGCAAGAAATGCATCAGCTTCCTCATGCTTCTTCTTAGCTGTCAATGTATCCAACTGAGTAGCCATATTGTTTATAATGTCCTCCTTGAAATATTTTAACAAATGGCTAAGTTCCAATCTAGAAACTCTAGTTCTAGATGATGATGATGTTGATGCTCCTAGCTTAAATCTCCTATTCTTCTTAGAAGTAGATCTGGAATACTTCTTCCAAATTTGTCCTATTTCAGTGCAAGTAGATTGTGTAATGTCACCTCCCCCCATTAGATCTAAGGAATCGATGCATTCATCACTAATACCCCTCAAGAATATTAATTTGAGGGAATCTTCATTCAGAGTACTATGCTTGGACTTCTTGACTCTAAACAAAAACCTTTCCAGATAATCCTCAAGGCTCTCATCTTCAGTTTGTGTCATTCTAAAGATATCATCCCCATGATGATCAGTGCCTCTACAATAATCTTTATATTTTGCAAGAAAAAACCATTTCATCTCATCCCATGTATTGATTGTGCTACTACCCAAGCTTATAAACCATCTCAAGGATGACTCCTTCAAAGTGGCTGGAAAATTTTTGAGTTTATGGGCATCTGTAGTATAGTCAAAACTCCTACAAAGAACATCAAACTCAAACAAAAATGTATCAGGATCATCTATCACCAACCCATAGAATTTAGGAAGTGAAGATGCTGGAATGTTCTTGAGGTTAGCATTATCATGCTGGTCAGAGATGGGAAACTCAAATGTTGGACTAGGTGGTGGTGGTGGATTATTTCCAACAGGAGGTGGGTTCCCTTGCATTGGACTTGTGGGGGTTATTACAATAGGCAATTCTTCTTCTTGTGGACCAAAAAGGAACTGAAGACTACCTTCTGGAAATTCAGATTCAGGGTGATTCAAATTTTGTGGGACTTGATACAGCTCAAAAAAAGTGTTTGTATCTGGAAAATTATCTTCTGCATGAGTAGTATGAGTGGGCATAAATCTACCTCTGGCATCTCTTCTTCTATTATGCATGCAGATTCATGAAATTTCAAACAATTAACTAAACTAAAATAATCATAAAAGGCTCTTAGCTTGACACCATCCCTGGCAACGACGCCAAAAATGTCTACCCCAACTATAATGACAATAATAATACCTCTAATTTAAATCTCAATCCGAAGTTTGGACATTCATATGGTAGAGTTTACTATTCTCATGGCTGGTGTTCATTTAGTTGTCAATCCAGGAATGTAAAACTTGAAATGGGTCTACAATATATATTCACTCATCTCCTCAAATGATTATTCTGTATTACTACAGGAAAGGTAGGAATGGAAATCATAAAAGGCTAAATGAAAGCTTTAGAAAACTCTGCTGAAATGATCTAATGAAAATAACAGGAATCACACCGTTCTGCCTTGGCTACAGGAACAGTCAAAGGATCTATTTCCAGTGGCTGTAGGAACAATCCAGTCATGAACTTCTACTACAACTAAGTAAAAACTAACTTCAATAATCATAAACATAGGATCACTCACCAAGTGGGCTCCCTTGGATGAGTGATATCAAACTCTCAGCACATAACTATTAATAGATCAGAATAACATATTCTTATTTATTTCTTCCTGAAAGATGATTACATATTCTAAAAGAGAAAATTCAAAATGCATGACAAAAACTCTGCTCAATCCCTTTCCATTCTGTCTAACTTTCATAAAAGAAGGAAGAGCTTATTATAAAGAAAATATAAACTACAATGGACAACTCTAGTTACGCCCAAAAGAAGAGGCAGATAGCTGTTAGATGAAGGGGATAACAGAGAGCTTGGCTGTAGGAACTGTGGATCTAAAACCGAACCACAGTCTTTGCACGCCAAAGTGATATTTTACAAATTAAACATGCACCAGAGTTAAACTCCCATGGTGAAGTACAACTACTCTGATTATGCCATACATTGCGCTCTCTTGAATCTCCTTCAGTTTGACCTCCAGCTATCTGAACATGATTCTCCAGTCCTTAGGCGCGAAAGAAAATCCTCCACCACAGCATCAATTATTATTTGCACTAAAATAGAAACAACATACAAGGACATGCATATGTATCTTACTTAACAAATACATTCATTAACTCACATATGAAATCATCCTAAATAATCTGCATATCATAGGGACAAACCATTTGGCTGTAGGAATAAATTGGCATGGTTGTAGGAATTAACCGACAAAGTTCAAACATGATTTCTTAAGTTCAATTTTAAAACATGGATTACATATAGTCAATTCACAATATTTTACTATCACAATGCAACCCAAAAGATACCAAAAACCTAAGAGTCCTGATAAAAAAACATGTCAATACACTGACTTATCATTGGGGCAAGGTGTTGAGATGGTGCGAGGGGGTATTAGGCTGGACAACCTAGGTGGACGACATTAGAGATTCTAGCCAACCCGAAGGAGATATTATCTATAGCCGACTCTTTATCTAGCATAATAGACTTATAGTATCTTATACTTTCTGAATGTTCTTATCAATATGATCATTTTGTAAGTTGTCCTGTGACTATGAACAACTTGATCAGTTTTGTAACTTGTTATATATGATGGATTCCAATTGTAAATATGCAAAATGCTGCTGGTTCATGTAAGACAACTTGATATTTAATAGAAAAAAGTTTAAGACTTTTTATTATAATTGTGTTTTGCGATTATTTTTTATTATATTTATTAAAAAATAAGTGTATGAAAGTTTCTTTATGAAACTATTATTATTCAGAAATTACTTTAAAAAATAGATTCATTTTTTTAAATTAGTTTTTTATTGATTGAAAATATATTTATAAAGTTACAAAATTATAAATAAAAATATATAGATATTCATAGGATTTGGAAAAAACATGAATAATTAGACATGGCTCTGCGTGCGAAAAATTGATGCATTACATCGACATCCATTTTCAAGCATTCTTATCTGTCATGGGGAATTTACAGAGGCTTTGCAAATCGTTTCTCATTTTTGGCTAATAACTCCAGGGCTGAGGAACCTGGCAGGATCATATCACGGACCCGTGAACAAGAGGCCTTCTTTGAAAAAACAAAATACTCTCTAGTTGAAATAGTTAGGGCTCCCCCTCCTCTCTGCAAGGGTTGGGATCGGGAATGGCATTTGGTGAGTCACATAAATAAAAGGGCATTAGGGCAGCCAAGTTGCCACAAGTGGAATTCCAATCATTGTCAGGAGGAGCATTTTATAAAACCTAACCAGTCAAATAGATCCTCTACTCACCATATTTTTCCCCCATGAAAACCCTCAGGTACATTATCAAAGGGTATGGAAACCCTAGGCCGCCACTCTTTCATGAATCATCACAATTCAAAGGAAGATAAGCATCCTAAGATGGATTTACCTTCAAATCCTCTAGCAACTCCTAATGGGCTGGTCATTGAAATTGATACCCAAACTCAGGCCAGGTATCAAATGCATTGCAACGACCGAATGATCTTTGCTTGATGGAAAGGTTGGGGGATCCCGTTAGAACTAATTGCTAACTGGTTGTCGTCTTCTTTCAATAACCAGGTAAAAATTGACATCCTTCCTAATAATTTCTTAGCTATTGAATGTGGTAATCAGGGTTTTAAGAAATTCTTTTCTAAACGGGGATATATTAACATTCAAGGGTCTCAAGGTTGATTGTTGGGAATGGCAACCCCTCTTTCTTCCATCTCAATTTAATTCCTGCATGGTTAATAGAGCAATTTCACTTGATAAATTTCCTGTAGAATTGCGAATTAATGATTTTTTAAGAATAGTAAGCAACAAAATAGGTAAATTTGTAGAAGTAAAAAATCAGCCCTTAGCTTCTTTAACCAGCTTTTGATCATTAACATGAATATTAACATTAAATCTTTAGAGCCCATAACGCTGAAATGCGATAATTATTGTTTAACCGTAGAATTACCCTTTTATAATGGCTCTTTCAAAGATATTATTCCAAGGAAGATCCCCTCTAAGAAACCTTTCCTTGAATCGTATCTCAAGTTTGATGGTGCCCCATTTAGATTTGTGGAAGGAGGGGGTTTTACCTTAGAGTTCTATAAGACTAAAATTAACCCTAATCATCTTACCATGGATCCTTTAGTGATCATATGTCCTCATAGCTCCCATGTTAAGACCTATCATTCTCTTCTCCCCCCATTTCCAACTATTAGTCCACCTATAGCTAACTCAATTCTTAGGGATCGAGACCTGGAAGAAGATGAAATCAGTGAGTTGTTCCCTCAGAAGGGTCAGCTTGGATTGAAAAATATGTTATCATCTAGTTCTTTCATCCCACCAGAGAGGTTGAGTCCCTCAAGGTCTCCCCCTTTAATGGAACTAACCTCCTCTGCACAATCAATGAAGATGGATAGGTGCTCCCCGATACCAGGAATCACATCCTTGCAAGGTCAACCAATCTCTCAAGTCTCAAGTATGGAGGCCTTTGAGGAAGTAGAGGTTTTCCCTCCACCTTTGAAGGTTGTTTTTGATACAATTGTAGAATCTAAGAGTGATCGAGTGGCTAGGGAAGTTAACATCATTGCCAATTTTGTAGGGGAAGAAGTAGTAAATGACCTTATGGATCAACTGGTTGATGAAATCTATGATGATGAGGAATTGGAAAGACAAAGGGATCTCTATGTAAAAAATCTAGTGGATATTGCCATAGTCGACTTAGAAACAAATGAACTCTTTATAGCATTAGATAACTTAGAAAATGATAATCCAAACACTCTAGGCATTCTCATCTCTGAAGGAAGTAAATATTATCCTGACTATGCTAAACTCAATAAGAGAAGAGGTAGGAGATCCCTTGCTTAACTAAGATCAAAGGATGGAGAAGCAAGGGATCGGTGTAAAATATCTACTCTTTTTAATGCAAGGGAGGGGAAGTTCCTCCCCACAAAGCCATGAAAATCATAACATGGAATGTTAGGGGTCTGAATTCCCCTAACAAACAATGCATCTTAAAGCACTGCATCTCTGATTCAAAACCAGACATAATTTTAATCCAAGAAACTAAAATGAACTGCTTTGAGATTGTCCTTTTTGAGAAAAAACTAGGTGTAAGACTGCTAAAGCATTCCCCTGCTATAGGGGCCTCAAGGGGCTTAGCTATCATTTGGGACTCTAGATTCATCTCATTTACATCTTTAGAGATTAAGCAAAATTTAATAGGAGGAGAAGTAGTAAGCTATAAAAATAACCTAAGATTCATATTGATTAACATCTATGGCCCTATCCAGAATAGGGATAAGGCTAGGGTGTGGATGGAACTTGAGGCTTTTCTTAGAAGTTTCCCAAATGATGTATGCATAATTGGTGGAGATTTCAATGCCATCACTAAGGGAGAAGACAAAAGAGGAGGCAACAACAAACTCCCTCCAGTGGCTGCAGATTTCAATCACTGGATCAATAGGAATTCCTTGTTGGAAATCCAGACGATAGAGAATGCCTTCACCTAGAACAACAGAAGGATTGGTTTCTGTAACATTGCTAAGAAATTAGATAGGTTCTTTATCCATGGGGGGCTCTCGGAGCTTAATTTCACCTTGGATGTAGAGCCTCTCCCTTTGTCAGGATCTGACCATTTCCCACTCCAACTAAACTTATTATCTGACCACTCTCCTAGAAAATGCCCCTTCAAATTTGAGAGCATGTGGTTGAGAGATGATAACATTTTCAACCTAATTGAAAATTGGTGGAGAAAATCTATTTTCTTAGGATCGAAGATGTTTATTGTTGCAAGGAAGTTAAAGCTCATCAAAAGGAAGCTCTTAGAGTGGAATGGGATAAATTTTGGAAATATTTTTGATAAAAAACTCTTAATAGAAAATGATCTTAAGAATGTTAACACTGAAGTTCTAGAGAAGGGGATGGATGAACATCTCTTCCTTAAGGAAAAGGCACTACTCTTTGAGTATGAAAAGATACTATCAAATGAAGAGATCTTCTGGAAACAAAAATCTAGGGAGACTTGGTTGAGTGATGGGGACCGAAATACCAAGTTTTTCCACAATAGTACCAAGTAGAGGAGATGGGTTAATCGAATTTTTAATATTAAGAATTTCCAGGGCTCCATCCTGTCTAAACCAGATGATGCTGCCTTTGAGGCAGTAAGGTTCTTTGATAAAATCTTAAACAATACTGAAGGTTCCAACATTAGAGGTCAACTCAATATTATCAAGAATCTCCCAAAACTCATTAACGACGACCACAATAAAGGCCTGTTAAAGAAATTCTTTGAGGAGGAGGTTAAATCTGTCCTTATGAAGATGAATCCGAATAAGGCTCCGGGCTCGAATGGCTTCCCCACCAGCTTTTTCCAAAAATGTTGGGGTTTTATGGGGACAGAGATCACAGAAGCCTTAGAAGGTGTGAGGAACTCTGGTAAGATTCTCAAAGAGATCAACAATACCTTCCTCGCTCTCATCCCCCAAAAAGAGAAACCTGAAAGCTTCAATTACTTCAGACCAATAGCCCTTTGCAACACTCTGTATAAACTCTTCACCAAAACCCTAGCAGCCAGACTTCAAAATCTTCTCCCCATTATCATTAGTGAAGAACAAAAAAGTTTTGTAGCGGACATATCAATCTATGATGGGGTTATTATAGCCCAAGAGGCTATTCATCCAGTCCAGCTCAACAGGGCCCCAAGCATGCTAGTCAAATTAGATATAACTAAAGCATATGACAAAGTTGACTGGCGCTTCCTATGTAAATGCTTGGAGGCTTTTGGATTTTCCAAATCTTGTATCAACCTAATTTTTGAGTGTATATCCACCCCTAAATTCTCTGTTATGGTTAATGGTTCTCCGGCAAGTTTCTTCATCAGCTCGAGAGGGCTCAGGCAAGGAGATCCTATGTTCCCCTTCCTCTTCATCATCATGGCTGAAGCCCTAGGAAGATCCATCTCTAAAGCCAAAGTGAAGGGAGAGATCCAAGGAATCCCCATTACCAGTGGCCTCCCTCCCTTCACCCACTAGCAATTTGTTGATGACATGATGCTTTTTGGTCAAGGAAGTGCGAGGGAAGTGAGTGCCTTCAAAGGCATCCTCAATTCCTATATGTTAGCCTCGGGTCAAGAGGTGAATCTGGCTAAATCTGTAGTTTTTATGTTCAACATAGACCCCTCTTTAGGAAAGGATATCTGCAATGTCCTGGACATCAGTCAAGGAACCCTTCCTTACAAATATCTAGGCATTCCCCTTTACAAGGGAAGGAGACCTTCAAAATTATGGGACAACTTGGTGGATCAAATAAAGTCTAGGATTAACTCTTGGAAAGGAAAATGGCTTTCATCTACAGGTAGGGAAACCTTGGTTAGACCGGTCTTGTCAGATATGCCCATTTACCAACTCTCCTGTCAACATCTATCTTCTTCAAAACTAGCCGAGCTCAACACGCATCTCAAAACTTTCTTTTGGCAAGGTGCTAATGATAACTAGAAAATATCACTCATATCTTGGGATAAGATATGAAAACCTAAAGAAGGAGGAGTTGGCATTAAAAACCCCTGTGATTAGGGCAGAGCCCTAGGTACCAAGTTGGTCTAGAGAATGTTCAGAACCCCACACCTCAAATGGGCACGACTATTGCACCACAAATACCTTAGTAGAGGGAATCCTATCCAAATCTTCAGAGAAATCAATCCTCCTAGAGGGCCCTGCCTATAGAATTTCATGTTGGATTGCAGGAGGATTATTTCTGATAGACTTACTTGGAACATAGGGTTTGGGGATAAAGCTCTTTTCTGGTCTGATTCATGGGGTGGGTATAAGGCAATTGAAAATATCCATGACTTTGGTGCCACTCATAACCTCCTTGAATCACATAGAGGACCCCTATTAAACAACTATATCTCCCCTTCAGAGGAAGGGTCTGGATGGTAGTGGATCGAGAGGGAAGATGAGGATATCCCGAAAGTGGATAAAAATAAACTTATGGCAATTCTCAAAACAAGGAACATAGTCTTAGGTCATAGTGAGGACAATCTTGTATGGGATGGATCCTTAAGAGGGGAATATAACTCCAAGGATGGGTACTCTCATATCTCCAAAGCATTAATAAGACCTATGACTGAGCTTCCCTTGAAACTTTGCTCGGATAGATACTATTTGCCTAAGGCTGGTATCTTCTCCTGGCTTGTGATTCAAAACAAGCTCCTAATTGCTGACAAATTTAGGAGAATGGGGTATGAGGGCCTCATTAGATGTCCTCTTTGCGAGGTAGACGAAGAAGACACCAATCATATCCTTCTCAATTTCCCCTTTGCTCACCAATGTTGGGTCTGGTTCACCAAAAAACTTGAATGGTCTACAGCCTCCCCCCACACCATCTCTGGAATGCTTAAAGCTTGGCCTCACCTTAGGCGAGGCTATCTCTTTGAAGGTTTATGGATAGCTCTCCCATCTTCCATAATGTGGGAGCTATGGAAGGAAATAAATAGACGTCTCTTTAAGAATGAAAAACTAGAGGTTCTAAGAATCATTAATAGGATAGAGTCAGCTATCATTGAGGTCTTGAACAACCAACTTTCATCAGGCATATTGAAGAATGCCTCTATAACTTATTAGGATGACAAGATGAATAAACGTTGGGAGGGCTTAGCCTTTCCTCCCTTTGTAGGGGATGGTCCTATTGCAAGTCTTTGATCAAGAGCTGTATGCAGATGGCAGCCCCTAGGCAAAGGATGGGTGAAGTTAAACTTTGATGGGGCATCCCATGGCAATCCGAAGCATGCAGGGATAGGATGCTCTGTTCATAATTGGGAAGGCAAAGAAATAGCCACCCTTGCTTCCCTGGTTGGCATCAAAACCAACAATTGGGCGGAATTGATGGCTCTGGTAGAGGGTGTTAGGTCTCAAAGACAAATGAGAGGGGGGGGGGGTGAATTAGTTGTCAAATAAATTCAAACTAAAAACAACTTAACCAACTTAATGCTTAATACTGGTAAACTAGTCTTTTATACCGGTAGATAGTTTTATCAATTAATTGCAATACCAGTAAAGATTAATGCATGAAACAAAAAGACAAAGTCATCCACAACACATAACACCAATATATGTACATGGAAACCATGTAAGGGGAAAAACCACGGTGGGAAACCTTACCCACAATCAGATGATACTACTGCAGATAGTAAGTGCATACAAAATGGGGTCTGCACATGCAGAAAGGCCAAGCGCCTAGAGCTCACTGCTGAAACACAAAATAGGAATCACATTGACTACAATTGGATGGTTAAATCCAATAAGAATATACTGCTTAAATTAGCATCTTCTATGTCGGATTCAGTATCAGTGTAGTTCTGATTGTCTTCACAAAAACCCTTCTTAAACCTTCAAATGATGTCTGCATGTATAGCTCTGCTTATTCTTGCATATACCTTCGCACAATCCTTTTTTGCATTTCTTATTCGATCTTACAAATAAGATCTTACATTTATATCATAACCTAGGACCAATTTTAGTAGGTCGACTCTAAAGGATATTACAATAAAATCAATTTACAAATAAATTAATACCCGATGCAATAATCTATTCAACATGTTGTCTTAATGCATTTACAACAAAATTATAAATCATCTCCATAGCATGACATGCTAATCTAGAAAAGATAAGCCTGTCGGTGTATAAACTGGACCTATTTGCCGGTAACAACAAATATGCTAATACGAATATGCCAATAAATAAATCTTCAAGACAAAGTATCCAAACAATGTCTTTGACATAACCAAGTGTTTTCCATGCCATTCCAAGTGCCAGTGATCATTATATCTTGCCGGTGTACTAGATACCAGTTTCTGTGCATGAGTCATTTGCTTGCCGGTGAATGTTGCTGATTCTCAAAAGTGCTAGAGTTGATAAATGTTAGTAGGTGTTGACATAAATGACAAAACTAGACCAAAATACCAACAATCTCCCCCTTGGCATTGATGACAACACAAGATGGAAAAACTATCAAAGTGCCAAAACATAAATGCCAAATACCAAAAACCAACAATCTCCCAAAAAGGCATCGTAACTAGAAATCAAAATTCAGATATAAATAATCTCTCCCCAAAGTAACAATCTCTCCCCCTGAGAGTGACATGTGTCTTTCTTGTGTTTTTCCATATACCAATCTCTCTCCCTTTAACATCAAATGCCAAAGTAATATAAAAACCATTTTTAGATACAAAATACCAACTAATTCAGTATACCAACTACTCCCCCTGAGAAGTAGCTTCCTCATCAAAGCCGGAGTAAAATATTTCTTTGTTAATTATGTCATTTGATGACAAACATCAACTTCCTAAGTCTCTATCAGTGGGGGTATGACCCCAAGCTAATCTCTAAGATATTCAAAGGTTTTCTTAGGCAGAGGTTTAGTGAAAATATCTGCAATCTGCTCTTTATTATTCACATAAACCAGTTTTATTTCTTTTGCTTCAACATTTTCCCTAGAAACTTCAATTTTATAGAAACATGTTTGGTCTTAGAATGTAATATCGGGCTCTTAGATATATCAATTGTTGCAGTGTTACCACAATAGATAGTAATAGGTTCCTTGCATTTTACCTTTATGTCTTTCAACATTTGCTTAAGCCATAGTACCTGTGTACAGTTAGTTGCTGGTGCAACATATTCTGATTCTGTTGTTAATAAAGATGTACAACTTTGTTTCTTACTCAACCAAGAAATTAATCTGCTTCCAAGAAAAAATTCTCCGTTGGTGGTTCTTTTTCTATCATCCACATCTCCTGCCCAATTTTCATCTGTATATGCACATAATTCAAAGTTTTCATCTCTAGGATACCATAATCCAAGATTTGTAGTGCCTTGTAAGTATCGAAAAATCCTTTTTATAGTTGATTCATGATTTTCTCTAGGATTACTCTGAAATCTTGAAACAATACATACTGCATTCATGATATCAGGTCTGGTTTGTGTCAAATACAGTAAACCTCCTATCATAGATTTGTACCTAGTCAGATTAACAGGTGTAGATTCATCCCTTAATTTTAATTTGTCATTTGTAGTCATAGGTGTGCTTACCAGTTTAGAGTTCTCCATCCCAAATTTCTTTAGTAACTCCTTTAAGTACTTGGATTGACTCAAGAATATACATTTATTAGTTTGTGAAATCTGCAATCCTAAAAGGAATTTTATTTCTCCAATCATAGACATTTAAAATTCTTGTTGCATTTCAATAGAAAAGTCTTTACATAATCCATCCTCTCCTCCAAAGATTATATCATCAACAAAAACTTCTATAACCAAGATGTCATCATTAGTCACTTTATAATATAAGTTACTATTAGCATTACCTTTAGAAAAAACAATCTTCAAAAGATAATTATCCAATCTTGCATACCAAGCTCTTGGAGCTTGCTTCAACCCATACAAAGCTTTCCTTAACCTGAAAACCATATCTTTGTTATCTGTCAAAGAAAATCCATCAGGTTGTTCAATGTAAACTTCTTCTTTAAGATCTTCATTCAGAAATGCACATTTAATATCCATTTGATAAACTTTGCAGTTCTTGTGTGTTGCAAAAGCTAAGAATAATCTAACTGCCTCAATTCTAGCTACCAGTGCAAAGGTCTCATTATAATCAATTCCTTCGAATATCCCTTACACACTAGTCTTGCTTTATTTCTGATAACCTTACCAACTTCATTAAGTTTGTTTTTGAATACCCATTTTGTTCCAATCACATTTTTGTCTTTAGGCCAGGGAACTAATGTCCAAGTGTTATTCTTCTTAATTTGCTCTAATTCTTCTTCCATAGCTTTAATCCAGTATTTATCTTTACATGCCTCATTAACAGATGATGGTTCAATTTGAAAAATAAGACATACCTCTTCATTTGTCAATCTTCCTCTTGTCGTAACTCCTTTATACTTGTTTCCAATTATCTGATCTTCAGAATGATTTAGTATGACATACCAAGGTGTCTTTGTTTGCTATTGTTCCTCAGTTATAGTGGAATTTTCAGATGATACCGGTGTAACTGGATCTTCATTCTGTACTGGTGGGTTCAGTGTAGGTTCATTTGTCATATTTTCTGTTGCCGGTTCAAAGTCTATATACCTTGAAGTTCCTCTGAATCGTTCATCAATCTTCACATTTGTACTCTCAACAATTTTCTGCAATCTTTTGGTAAAACATCTACATGCCTTACTCTTAGATGAATAACCAAGAAATATTACTTCATCACTTCTAGGATCAAATTTACCAATATACTCATCTCTTTTAATATAACATTTGCTTCCAAATATTCTGAAATATTTAGGAGTAGGAGTAATACCAAACCATAGTTCTTGGGGGGTCTTACCGGTTTCACCTTTGATGTGAACTTTGTTGAATGTATAGACTGCTATACTTACTGCTTCTCTCCAATATACATGTGGTAGGTTTGCTTTTGATAACATACTTATGGCTACATCCAAGATAGTTCTATTTTTTTCTTTCTACAACTCCATTCTGTTGTGGTGTCTGAGGTGATAATAGTTGTCTTCTGATTCCATTCACTTCACAGAATGCATTAAATTCCTTAGATGTAAATTCTCCTCCTTGATTTGATCTTAGACATTTTATTTTCTTACCGGTTTTATTTTCTACCATTGTTTTGAACAGTTTGAACTTCCCAAGTGCTTTTGATTTTTCTCTGAGAAAAGTAACCCAACACATTCTAGAATAGTCATCAATGATTAGCATGTAATATCTATCACCTTGTAAACTTTTAGTTCTAGCTGGACCACATAAATCAGTATGAATTAAGTCAAGAGCATTATTAGATTTTTCTAGAATACTTTTGAAAGTAGCTCTAACTTGTTTTCCAAATTGACATTCCTTACATACTGGATTGTGAGGCTTAACAATCTTAAGTAAATCTCTAATTGCCTTAGTGGTACTGATTTTTACCATGCAATCAAAATTTACATGACAGAGTCTCTTATGCCATAGCCAACTTTAATCAATATGTGCAATCAAACATGTCTTTTCACTATAATTCAATGAAAGATATTACTTCTAGTTTGATTACCGGTTGCAATTTCTAAACTAGTTTTGTTCATAATTTTGCATTTTCCATTCTTGAATTGTAACTGAAATCCTTTCTCAACTAATTGACCAACACTCAAAAGATTATGCTTTAAACCTTCAACATAGTAGACATTGTCAGTATTATGCTTACCATCAAGAGATATTGTACCTTTTCCTTTGATCAAACAAGCTTTATCATCTCCAAATCTAACTAGACCTCCATTATATTCTTGAAAAGTCAAGAATTTACTTTTATCACCAGTCATATGATGTGAGCATCCTGAATCAATGATCCATTCATCTTTAACTTCAATTTTAGCTGCCAAGGCCTACTCTATCGGTTGAACTGTAGGTGCCGGTTGATCTTCTGTTATAGCAACAAAAACCCATCTAGTGTCTATCCGATTCTCATCAGAATCATCAGTCACTCCTTCATCAATAAGATAACAAGATTTGTCTTTATTCTTCTTAAATTTGTATCTCTGATCTTCAGGGTTAGACTTGTATGTTCTTCTAGCTTCTTCTCTTAGTCTAGCATGTCTATCAGGGCATCTTGAAGCCATATGACCAGTCTTATTACAGTTAAAACATTAAGTTCTTCAAGTGCTTCAAGTTCTTCAATTTCTTCATTTTCTCTCCTGCTTTCTTCAAGTTCTCTTGCATAAAAGGCTTTCCAATCAAACTTGTCAAATGATGGTGCAGATGATGTTGATGCTTTAAAAGCTAAATTTGTCTTTATAGTAGCAACAGGACCAAATTCCTCAATTTCAAAAGCTGAAAGTTTTCCAATCAATGTATCCCTAGTTACTGATGTATTAGGCATTGTTCTTAACTCATTTGTAGCAGTAACTTTCATTTTATATGCCGAGCTAAACTGTGCCATTCATATACGCAACAACAACAAAATCCACCATTTCCATCTGCATATGATAATGGGAACATGAATTATGACATGTTTAGACAACCAGGAATGGAACTCATAATGCAAAATTTGTTGGCAGGTTCATTGAATAATTTTGATTTTATGAGTATGATGGGTCGAGGAGGAGGTGATGGATTGGGTAGTTTGGAGGATTTGTCTAGTATTTTGAATATAATCAATCCAGGAGGAGGAAGAGGTAATGGTCTGGATATTTTGAGGAATCTGAGTGGTTTGGGAGATTTTTCTGGTATTCTTGGATCGTGCTGACAGATTCACAATTATAGATACTTTTCAAATTGGTTTGTTTATGGTTTTGTCATTCTTATAGTATGTTTTGTGTAATAAACTTTAGAAATAGACAGTATGTAATAACAAAGAAATAATGGAGAATTTGAAGAGTTAGTACTCTCAATTCCCGCTCTTTGAACCAAGAGGACATTATAATATAAAAGGGGCTTTTGTAATGGAACGTCAATCGCAATTTTGTATTTATCCGAGGCATAAGTATCAATTCCTGCTCATTTAGAAAAACCTTGGGTGTGTTGCCATACTACATGTAGCAGATAGGAAAGTAAATGGGTTAGTGGTTCTTAGACAGGAGAACAAACATGTTATATAGGAAGTTATTGTTAGTGATTGTACATGGACTATATGATAGTCTATATGTATCTGGTATGCATATGATCTATATGTATCTGGTGTGAATTAAATCATTTTAGTTCCTTTTCTGATATGATAAATGTTGGGATATGTGGTTTGTAGTGTGAGATGTTGATCGGTGAGTTTGGAAAGATCGGATAATCTGGTATTGATAGTTTTGATAGTTTTATTGGCACTTGAAATAAAAGGTTATGTTATAAAATGTGGTATCTTTGTGTTTTCTTGAGTAGTTATATAAAGTATTATTTGTTTAAAAATATTATATATATATATATATATATATGAGATGTTTGAATTTATTTTAAATAAATTTTAGTTAGTGAAAAAGTTATATTCATTTATTACTTCATTGTTTCATCTAGAAAAATGACATATGTTTTTAATAGAATACGAATCATAAACATTCTGTCATATATAAGTAATCACATATGCTAATCGTAATCAACTACATATAATCCACATGTATAATTTTGTAAATAATCAATAGTTAAATGCCTCTTTGAAAGGGGTTTATATCTTTAATTATAAGACAATGTATATATCACCTTAATTGTTTTGTGAATTAAAAAATTACCATTAATATTTTTGCTTTTTGACATGAGTGTAAAAGGAAAAAAGAAAGAGGGGATTTTTTCCTTCATTTTAAATTTTCTCTTTTAAATGGAGAAAGGCTAAGAAAAAGTAACGATTTTGGGTAAGTGATTCTTTTTTAAAGATAGTTTGTTTTATTGATTTTATAGATCTTCAATATTATTAATAGTTGTATAAAATTATTTGATTTTTGTAAGACAAATATATTAAATAGGGTGTTTCTTACATGTAGATTAGTGACAAGTGAATCAAATAGTTTATTAAGTTATACAAGTCTTTATGTTGATACTATCATGCTTTTACTATCTAGAGTTTAATTATTTCTTCACAATTAAGAGAGAAATTAGGTAGATATAATTGATTTCACTTTTCTTTATATTTGTATTATTTATCATAAATATTCTAAATTATTGATTGTTTGACTAATAAGAAAGATAGTTTGAATGAAAAATAATAAAATAGAATTTTTTATATGTTTGTGGGATTTATCTTGAAAGATCGTAATTGCGTGTTGGGCTATATTTTGGTTGTTTTCTCTTCCTCTTGTTTATTTTTGTTGAGTAATTAGTATTTACTCATGGGTTCACACAAGCATCACATAATTTGAATAAAATAAAGAGAATAAATTATGAAAAACAGAAACTAGGGATTGTGTTAATTTTATAAATAAAAAATTATGCGACCTTACATTAGAAATAAAAAATGATGATATTACTGAATATTTTTAATGAGAAAAGAAGGATGTGAATATTTGTGCAACTATTCTAAGACAAATTGATGTTGGAATCAAGAAACATATTTAATACCTAAAAACTATGAAGAAAAATTCCACTTTTTTGTGTAAAATATATAAAAAGATAAGTATTAAATTGAAATTATGTATCTAAAAAACACAATCAACTTGTCTTAAATCAGGAGAAGGATTAAAATTGATAACATCTTATAAAAAAAGAGTATGATAAATCAACTTGCAACTTTGAATGTCAAACATGAAAATTCAAAGGTTGTTTATTTTGTTGTTTTCTTTGTTGAGAGTCTTTCAAAAGAACATCATGATTTTATTTCTACTTTACAGTAAATAGAAAAATTAATTGATATATTAAACTTGAAGAATTATGTGGAATATTAATAAATGAATAAGAAAAATTTCAGAATTGAAATTGTGAGCCATGTAGCGGTGGACAAACTTAAGTGGCTAAAGAGAAGATTTTTTTTTCAATATATCTGAATCAATCATGATTAAGTATAGAAATAAAGGAATCTCATGTCACTATAATAATGAAAAAGATCACATAGAAGACAAAATAATTATAATCTAATATTTACTAATAATCAAAGAAAAGAAAGTTAAGATACTAATTTTTTAATTATTTAAGTTAGAAATGAGATCAATCTCATAGGAAAAAGGAGGTGTTCAAAGAATATTTCAACATAGGAAATCATTTTTTTTTTTCAAAAAGAAAATGATAAAAAAAAATGTGTTGATTCTTTAGTTTCACATGGGGTGTCAAAAGATGCTCATAATCTTTATTCAAGAGAAATTTAGCACATGTCATATAATATCAACTATTTTAAGTTCTTGAGATAAGATAAAGGCTCCCAAAAGGTCATTTTACGAGAGACAATTATTCATTTTTCATTTTTTTCAAGGTGTTGGAGAATTACCATGAAAGGAAAAGATGTAAAAAATTAGGAAATTATGGATGTACTTTTGGTGTAAAAGTTGAAACCAATCTTGTTTTAGTCAATAAAATGATTTAAAATGGTCATAGAGTTGAAATTTATCTTAATAATTTTTTTATTAAGAATGTGAAAAATTTATACCATGTTGTGGTTATCGGAACAATAGAAAACATGTTATACATATTAGATTTATCATTTGTATATATAGGAGAATTTTTTCAGGGATGCATACCTCTACAAGATAATTACAACATCAATTGTTTGTGCTTTAAAATATCAAATCTTTTCTTTATTGTCAAAGAAGTATTTGATGGTTGGTATTGGTTGTATAAATCCACATACATATGCTTGTAAGGATTTGTTGCTAGAAAGTAGCATATAGATCCATTCAAGAGAATTATAAAACTTATACATTATAATTTCTTTATCTTATGTATAGTGGTTATACGAATGCTCAATCACAAGAATGAGATAAATAAAATATGATCTTTGTAAATGATTTTTCTTGAAAATTGTGGATATACTCTCTCAAATATAAGAATTAATTTTTTTAATTCTTTAGTTAAAAATTGAAGCAACAAATAGATTTAAATTTTTAGAACAAATAATGGTGGAGGATATGATAAAATACATTTAATTTATTTCTTTAAACATACTATATGGATGGAGACTACTAATGCATACAATCCAAAAAAAAGGAGTGGTAAATAGAAAACTAGAACATTGGTAGAACTGGTTGCATATGATTAGATCATAAGATTTTCCCATGTCTCTTTGGATAGTGTTGGCCTATGCTAACAAACAATAAAATATATGATCTCTAGTTTCACCTTGTTTTGATGTTTAGTGTATCATTTCACCATTGGTCTTAAAGACACCAAGTCATAATTATTGGCCCATTATTTGGTTACTTTGTGACTAGTGTGAAGTGTTGTGGATGGTTCGCTAGATATCTTGGGTAAATGTATAATTTTATTTATGACCATAGAACCATTGATATTATGATGATATGGATGATTTTGTCATGGGTGGAGCTCTTGGTTGAATTTTTATGATATTCCAATGTAGGGTTAATAGACTATTTATATCATTTGAGATGGATATACACCATACTTCTTGAGCTCATTTTGTTGTATGTATTATGATGGGTCCACCTAATGGACCATCATATCTCATTTTTATTAATAATTAATTTGCAATTACTTTGAATTTTCTTGTTCTCATGGTGATTGGTTGCTAGGATGTGCATTGATGATCATAGTAACCAATTTCTATATGTTCTAAACTTTCTTTGGTGAGGTTTGTGTTAACACATTTATAAGACCATGAGTACGATTCCTAAATATTTAATTAGTGTGAAAAAGTATATAATGGTTTATGATATAACATTTTTAGTTAAATTATTTCTTATTGGCCCTTTAGACCAATCTATGATATCATTATTAGTGATCACTTGAATGCATATGTTTTGTAAGTCATTAATCGACCTATTTGAACAATCTCATATGATTTAGAAATATCAGTTAGGTTGAGAGAATAAGTATAAATATAGGGTGTAGGCTTTTTAATATCTATTAATTATATTTATTTGGTGCTTTTTAATATCTATTAATTATATTTTATTTGGTGCTAGTCAAATAATATTTTCCCTTTAAAGAGGCCAATTATAGTTTGTAGCAAATTTATACTTAACTCAACGCAAAAATATATTTTGTGTTGTCATTTTGAACATTTTTTTCCTATATTTTACTTTTGGCTAATAGTTTGTAGGAGGTTCCCCATATTTTGTATCAAAGATTTTTCTAGGACCATATTTGTTGTAGTGAAAACCTAATATTTGAAAAGTTTTCCTCTCCAAGCTTATATGAATAGCCATCATATGTTACCACCTCATCCTTTCGGGTACTTGGTGCCCAAAAAAATGTTACAATAGTAACAATACTATTTTTTCCCTCTTTCTGTAGTTTGTTTTTTAGGATAGAAACCATATATTGGATGTTTTAAAATAAGAACAAAATATTTAACATTATGGGAATAACTAGATTGTGGATAAAGGTTTGTAATGAAGGAGGGAAGGGTTTCCTTTCCAAGCCATACCATCAATTATAGTATGAGAGAATCATGAACTTCATATGGTCAAAGATGATCTAGAGCTAGTTGTAAAAAAAACCTTTATGACCTCTTCAATATGAGGTTTTTTTAGCAAAAAATAGCAAATAGATTTAGTATTGTTGTGGTTGTAACCAGTTTTTAATTATAAATAACTCACTCAATTTCAAGGAGAGAAAACATTGTGGATACGAAAAAATTTCTCTAAATGGATGCCACTTACAATGAACTTGTATGCCTAGATAAGTTGAACATACAAAATTATATAAAATGAAAGAAATAGAGTAATTTTATTATCTTCATAGTATCATTTTGAGGGGCAACCTCCCAATAGCACATACACTTCAATTGCAAATACCAAGATAATTTTCATCTAGAAATTTATTACAACATATAGAATCTCGTTAAAGACCATTCTTACCATTCCACATATAAAATAATTACTTTATTATAACTAAATAGTAAGATGACTAGTTAATTAGAATAGTTACAATATAACAACCTGAGTTGGCCTAGTGGTAAAGAACTCGTTCTCTTGAAAGAGAGGTCACAAGTTCAAATACCACAAGGGGGTAGGGTATGTACACCTTGTCGGCTTTGGCCCATTACCGATAAAGAAAAATAAAGTGGTTACAATAAATAAAATCATACCAAAAATGACTCTACCATCCTATACATATGAGAATTACTTTAATAAAACCACTTAAAAAAACACATACACCCCTATAATACTAGAAAGTCTCCTAGTTTGGACTCAACTATCTCAAGCAGTCTCACGAGAGCTTTTTAATTTGGATTCATGAAATTTTCACGAACATGGAAATTTTCATGATAGTTCTCCGTGTAGAATTGGGAAACCCCTAATCATTTAGGCATAGATTTCTTGGTAGTATCCATGAAGCTCGTAAACGACCATCATTTTTTTTGAGAACTGGTCCTCTACTAGTTTGCAAGAGAGAATGGTAAGAACTGGTCCTCTGCTAGTTTGTGAGGTGGGAAATAAGGATGACTTGAGGATTTTGAAATTTCCAAGATGATATCATCATGGTTTGGCATTGATTCCTGAATTTTTATTTTTTATTCTAATTTATAAATATAATTTCTAACTTTGTAAGCATACTTAGCATTTGATGTTGCACAAATGGGAATTAGGCTCTTTTTCTGTAGTTAGTGAAGGGATTTAGATCAATAGTGCACATAAAGAGATCTCTAAAGAAAATAAAGTAAATATTTCATGTTACAACAATTGTTGTTTCGTTAGAATGATGAGAGTAGTGCAGGTGACTCTAACAATGAAGCCTCTGGGTCTAGGTCTGAAGGGAGTTCCCCTCCCTTGGAAAAAGCTAAAATTGAAATACCCCTGAGTTCAAAAACTAAGGTGAGGAAGGGTATTAAAGGGCAAAAGAACATTGTTATGTCCTCCTCCTCTAATTCTGCTGAGAATGGCTACCCCACTTCTAGCGAGAAGGCAGAAGATGGTAAGGACCCAAAATGCCCTAATGTCCAGACCTCTCCTTTATCCAATAAGGAGACTAGTAATGTGGGTGTGGTTAATATTGAAGACCTTCATTCCAAAAGTGTCAAGCTTAACGATAAGAGGGAGGATTATGATAATGTGTTGGGCATGGTTCGTGAACATTCTATTGACACTTTTAGCATGTTCAAATGGTTGTTCCATGTACTAAATTAGATAAGGATCAACCAAAGAGCCCTGTGAAGCAAAATGGAAGCGATCCCTGCTGGTTCTACTCAAGGTAATTAGAATAATGAGGGGAATTGGACTGAGGCTGAGAAGAAGTTGGTTATGAACTGCATCAAGAAGACAAGTGAAGGGGTTGATCAGTTGATGAAAAGGCTGGAGGATCACATTACTTGTGTTGAGGAAAGCTATAACAAGATCCAAGACACCCTCAAAACTATTATGGCAATCAGTCACAAAATTGTCAAACAGTCTGTGGTTATTATGAATACTATGGTGAATAGTCTGGAGCAGCCGAATAGGGCTATTGTTATTATTGGGGATGATGCTGAGGTGGCTCAGGGTGGAGGGCCTTGCAAAAGGACCCATGGAAATATTAAGAAAAAGGCGGCTATTCAGAATGTGGATTACAAAGCTATGAAGACTACTACTGATACAATGAATATACTCGAGGCTGAGGTCACTGAGACCCTCAAAAGCCTTATGTAACTAGGTCTGTGTTGTTTTCTAGTTGCTAGCTCTATATGTGTCTGGGTTTGGTCTCCTTGTTGTCTTTTTGTGCTCGACTGGGCTTTTATTGTCTCTTTGGTTGTTGTTTCTTACGCTTATCCATGCAGCCCATTTTATTTTGGATGTTAATCTCTGATTCTATTCCTCTAAGAATCATTTTGTAAAGGGTTTTGGGGCCCCTTCAAAACCTTATTTTTCCCTAATTGAAAAATATTGTTGTTTAGTTGAAGCTATAAAGGATGAGAAAACTTAAGTGTGAACTATAAGCTATAAGTAATCAAAGTAATAAGAAGCGACATTTGTATTATTATCTTGTATATATGATATATATGTATATATATCACATTATATGTTTCTTTATTTTTTATTTGGTATTTAAAAGTTTAGGTTCAATTATAGTAAGTATTACCTCTTTTGAGAAGTAATATCTCTCAACATTTTTATATAGATTTTCAAAATATAGTAATGCTAGTTAGGTTTAACCAAAGAAGCATAAAAGCTCCTAAAAACCATCTATTCTCTCCACATCGTTGAAGATCTATGATCAAGACATCAAGACAAGTGGGTTCTCTATGCCAATTTTTATGTAGATCATTTTTCACATTCAAAGTTTTGATCTTTTGAACGTGAAGATCAATTTTGAAACTAATATTAGATGAAAAATTCACTAAGGAAAATGAATCTAGATTAATAACTCCTCAAAAACATAATTATATGGCATTTTAAATTTTTCCATGTGACATCGTGAATATATTTTTATTCATCACTTTTTGAGTGCAAATTTCAAATTAAGCATTTGAATTTTAAATAATATAACAACTTAAATCAATTTTATGTTTCAATTATGAAAAAATAAATCTTGATGGACGAGATTTTCAAATAATACCATTCAGTAGAGGGCGAAGAAGGTGCTGGAGATATAATCTGGGGCTTCGTATGATACAATTTGCACTTGCAAGCTTTGTTCATGCATTTGATTGGTCGTTTCCATCTGGTGAAGAACATATTAGAGAAATATGAAGTCTCGATTCACAGGAAAGCTCCTCCCACTCTCTACGCTGCTCCCCGGATGGAGGATGTCGTAAGTATTGCCTCACCTTAATTAACCACCAAAAACTGCCACCTGCCGGAATTTTTCAACAATGATTTGGAATGAAGACTTTTGCGACGTGCGTGAGACAGTCCTGGTGGGCTAATAGTCTATCGGCTAATTATTTGTTTAAGTATTTTAAAATAGATTATTATAATGGTTAAATTTGTATATTTATGTCATATTTTATTTAATTTTGTAAGTTTATGTCTTCATTTTTACATATTTACACGACATTATTAGACATTTTATCTTACTATATCTATAGGTAAACACTTTTCTTACACTTCTACATTTACACCTCCCTCTATATTGAAACAACTATTCTCTACATAGACTTCATTATTTTGTTAAATAGATAATTTCCAATAGTGTGTATTGACCTATTGTCCAAATATTTGCCCCCCAAATTTTTAAAATTCGCATTTAAATTTAGCATACTCCAACCCATTTTACTAGTCATTAAAGTCAACTAAACAAATATTTCTATGAAATATTACTATAACATAGTATCTAAAGTCATTCAATTCCATTCATGTATCCTCTATATTATCTCTCATCCTAGATTATTTTAGAATTCAATGATCAATTATTAGAAGAACATTTTGGTGGGTGTTTAAAAAAATAACATTTACTTCAATATTATCATCAAGAACATCTCTCTAATCAATTATTGTCTTTCATCCTTACACAACTATAAATTTGGTATTTTTTAAGCATTGGTGTAGGAGAATGTGTACAATAGTGATCCAATAGAACTCTAAAGTTATTCTTAAATATTGTCAATCCTAAGAGTAGAGTTGATATAAGAATGAATCATGTAGAATAAGAAACAACATGGTCAAATCCACATCTAAAAAAGTGAACTAGATAGAGACAAAGTTGATATAGAATTTAAGATGAAACACAGATACAAAGGATATACTTCTAGTCTTGAGAACATAAAATTCAATAGCCACATTAGTTTCATTCTTATTGATCAAGGTGAAAGAACACAATTCAGACACTTTTGGGCCAAAATAAATCATATCTAACAACGAGATACTTTTTATCTACAAAAGAGGGGGCCACTTCTGTCACTTTCTATTATTAACCAAAAGATAAACCTTCCTTTTGTTGTAAACTTGTGGATAGTAGTCAAACTAGTCAAGTTCTCCTACCTACCTAATTGACTATATGAGCCAATAAAGAAAATAGGAGGTTTTTGTTGAATATTCAGGAAACTACAAGGGGGCTGAATCAGTTGACAATTAAACCTTCTTCAAATTTATTCACAGACCTGGTGCAACAAGCATAATTAATTAAAGTAGATATAACTTGAATGCACATGCACATAATAGATCAAACACAATGAACACCAGAATCTACGTGGAAAACCCTAGAAGGGAAAAACCATAGTGAATGCTAGTTCTCAATATAAAACACCGGTTAAGGTGACACCAGTTAAGGTAATTTTACAAAACATGGCTCACTACAAAAATTTTCACTGCCTAGAAAGCCTCATTGTTGGAGGGCTCACTGCACAGAAAGGCTCACTGTTAAAGAAAGAAAGAGACAAAAGATAATCCACCACTGAAACACAATCTACACTTCTGAAACTACTTTCGATAACTATCAGCAATACTTGCTTCGCATATCAATTAGATTTTTCCTTTCAGTCTCGCATCTCTTCACATGAATTTCTATTAAAAAATGCCACACTAACTCATTCAAATTATCCACATATATATACTATCTCTGGGAAACATAATATTCTAAGTCGTCCAAGAAAAAGATCTAAAATAGATCAACACTAAACGTTCTAGTGGTGGAAAGGAACGAGAAGTAGACCACATCACAATTCACTACATCCATCACAAATATCGAACCCAAAACAGTATACGAACACTACACAAATGTCGTTGCACATCCTTGAATTCCAGCCCCAAAATAACACTAAATATGAATTGCAACACATCTTTCAGAGAACCCAACCTTCCAGGAAATTACCAAACATCCATCAATGTCACATACATACCTATCTTCCACTGCTACTCAGACACAAAAACCAAAAAGACAAATAAAGAAAAAAAGACAAACAACGGGAAAGACACAAAGGCACACAAGACCCAAATGCTAAAGACAAAAAAAAAGCCCTCAAGTCAACTAGCCAAAGAGACCTCGATATCAAAATGTCTCAATAACTAATACCATTCTTGAAAATGCCATTTCACGAACACAAATGATCAGATAAAGGAGAAAAGAAAGCATCATCCATGGACTATCAATATCAAAATTATGAGTTCATGAGATGAAGAATACAGAGCATAAATACACACTAGATGTGTTTAACAAGGTGATCCTTGAGAAGAATGATGAGAGAGGGCATGGACTACTCGCCCCCAAATGTTTTTATCTAGGTGATCTGTGGCAAGAAAGGACATGGACAACTTTCCCCTAGATGTTTTTATCTAGGTGATCCATATGCGAAGGAGAGTAAGAATAGTCTAGCTTCTTTTAGCTATTTTCACCCATCCTCGTGCGTGTGTGCAAGTGATGTCTGGTTTCAAGTGTATAGCACCCCGTGTAAGAGTCTTTACTCTATTTTTGAGTGTGCTTCAACCTGTTTAAGACATGTAATGTAAATGCAAAGGCCAAGGGGTGATTGTGTGTGTGAAAATGTGCAAATCTTAAGTGGCAGATACATGTCTAGTTTCGAGGCCATCTCATTTAATACTTATATAAGACATATATCGAATGTTGCATCTAGTTTTGAGTGTGAAGTATCTCGCTCTAAGAGTTTTTACTTTGGTTTTGAGAATGAACATCCCGTTTAAGACATGCAAAAATTATATGTAAGAGTTACAGTACAATATCGTACAAGGGAGAGTGCCCCCCCTTAAGATATCAACATAGTTCCATGTTGATGTCTTAAGAAAGCTAGAGACAAGGATACCTTACCTTCAACACCAAGGAGATGTCTTTTAGGCAATAATATCATAAATCCAAGCTAGAGAGGGAATACTCTTCAAGCAAGGATAAAATAGTTTAAAAAGAGATATCTTGCAACAAGTGTAAAGGGGATCCTTGGAGGAGAAGAAATATTTTCTCAAAAGACATCTACCTCCAAGAGGAGCTATCTTGAACAAACATAACATATTCTAGCAAAAAGAAGGGAAGGAGAACAATAATTCATACCTTCCTCCTATTTCTAGGTGAAAGTGATTCTTGATGAAGGATGACCAACTTTTGAGTCAAAGTGAGGTGTAAGTTTATGATAGATATACATTGCCACGTGAAGAAGAGGTTGTAGCCAAGGACTTACACCTCTTGTATAAGAAATAATCCTTGAGCAAACAATAACTTCACACAAGGAATGAAACCCAGTCATGAAAAAACACCACTCCACAAAGGGAAAGTAGATCCTTAGAGAGGATAGAGAGAGGAGGAAAAATCAATCATTGCCCCCAAAGTGTAAGGATAATGAGAATAATTAAACAATCTTTGAAGGAGAGATTAAGCATAAGGAAATGCACAATAAACTCACATGAATTAATATCCAATGCAAGAAAAGACATTAGTTTATGTGAAATGCATCTCCAAAGAAATGGTAATATTTTAAGAGAGAGAGAGAGAGAGAGAGAGAGAGAGAGAGAGAGAGAGAGAGAGATGCCATTTATAGAAAGGATATCAACACATGAAAAAAGAAACCCCTAAAGATAATATTGAAACATTAGATAGAAAGAGAGAGGTAGAAAAAACCATCCTTGCTCCTGAAGCAAGAGGACAAAGAGGAAAATTACACATATTCTAAAGAGAGGTTATTCATAAGAGATAGATTGTTTCAAACAAATAATAGGTCCTAACCAAAGAACAAACATGTGCTGACATGAAGGATAACTCTATGCAAGAAAGGATATCATGCAATGAATAACACAACACAAAAGAAGAGGTAATTTTTGAAAAGAGGAAGAAGAAGGTTTAGAAAAGTTCTCTAAGGAGAGATTATTCAGAAAAGATGCAACATTTCAATAAAGAAATAGGTTTTGTCAAAGGAACAAACATGTGCTCGTATGAATGGTAATTCCATGCAAGAAAGGACATCAGATTATGAATAATGCAATCACAAAGAAAATAGTGAAACCTAAAAAAGAGGAGCGAAAGGGGAAAAATCATGTTGCTACCTCCAAGATATTTGATGTTGAAGAAGCACCACCTCTATTGACAAAGAGCCCCCAATTAAGCTCACTAATTATGTCATAGGGTGAGGAGCAACGTGAGGGTGAAAGGAGTGCTAAGGCACTACCTTTTCACCTAGAAAGAGAGCAAGATCTGTTGAAAGACATATACGAGCACGGTCATATTGTTCTTGAAAAAATTCCTTAAATGATTTAAACTTTCCAAGAGAATGAGAATAATAATTATGAAAAAGATAATGTAAATCACCTTTCTTATGCTTATAATTGTAACTAGGTCTAATGAAAGGAAAAGCAATATTCTTATCATAGTTCAATCTCCAAAATATTCTAGTTTCTAATATTTATTGATCATTAATAGATGTAGGTTTATTCTTTTTAGATTGAGGACAAGAGTTGTTATTAGAGGAAGGATTTTCATCCATGATTTTAACTTTACCACTATCAATAAGTTCTTTTATTAAATTTTACCACTATGATTTTGAAGAGGAATCTCTTTTACAAGAACTAATGTCTTGTTATCTTGCAAGATCATTTTTGAAGTCTTCAATCCTAAGGAGTTCATACATAGGAGATTTATGATAATTCCCTAGGCCTTCTGTGGTTATTTGTGTAGGAGGGTTTATAGGGCCTCGAATTCCTTGTTTAAATTTTCCAAGTCCTTGTCCTCTAAAACCTTGTTTTGATATTATATGAAAGCCACTCCTATAAGAATCTTTTAATTGAGAAGGCAGGGGAATATTATAATAAATTTCTTTGAAATTTTTAGTGTAAGTATGTTTAGAAGGAATGAAGTTCTTTGAAATTTTTAGTGTAAGTATGTTTGGAAGGAATGAAAGGATTAGTAGATGAAGAAGGAATATCCTGTAAAGGAGGATTTTCCTTTATTTCATCATGCATATCCTCTTTGGTAGATTGGGAAGGAATGTCCTTATCATCTAAGGCCTCGTATTTTCTTAATTTTATATGGGGAGACAGATCATGATTGAAATGCATGACATCATCTTCTCTACATATGCTTTTATGTTTATGATAGGCTAGAGGAGAATAAGAAGGATCTAGAGAGATGAAAAAACCAATATTTTGACCTTGCCTCCCTTGCACAAGGGTATGTATATGAGAAGAAGATGGGGCCATGTTACTCTTCAATTATTTCTCCCCATTAGAGAGATCATTGACATGAGTATTATCTCTTTCTTCATTCACATTGGATACCCTAGGGGAGGTACAGTATTAGGTTTCTCATTTTCATCTCTAGGATTAGGATCTAAAAAAGCTTTTAGGTGATCTATGTATGAAATGCATTTTCTCTAAAATATCACCATAGCACAATATAAATGAAAAATGAAGGGTTTAAGATCTAATCTATGAAAAGGAATCAACTTAAAAATCTGAAAAATGCAATATGTTCAAGTGCTATGAATGAAAAGAAGTGACATGGAGTGAAAGAAGCCATTATCCAACACATGATTATAATAAATGTACGTAAAAAGTAATGTAGTCATATGTGAAATAGCAAAAAGATCAAGTCCATTAATTGTCATGATTAATATTGAAATTTAAGTTCAATCAAATTATTTGAAAATAAATTAAGATTTTATAAATAAAACCACTTAATTTATTTAAATTGATGAGATTCAAATTTGAATTTTTTTTTGAAAAACGTGAAATCAAAATTTGAAAATGAGAATTTGAAAGCTGAGATTTGGAATTTGAATAATTTAAAATCTTAGAAAAATGATTATTCAGTTTTCAAAAAATTATGCAACCTCGTAGGAAATTTAAATTGATGTGTAGGGCCTTGAAAATAACCTCATAATTTAAGTTTAAAATTACCCACTAAAAGATTTGAATTTATCCAATAAAAATTTAATTTTAAAATTAGGGGTTTGTTAAATAACCTCTTAATTTTAAAATTTGAAATGTTAAAAATTGAGAAATGAAAGAATTAATTTAATTTTAAAAATTAGGGCTCTTTTAATTAACCTCTTAATATTTTTTAAAATTAAATTTGAAATTATCCACAAGATAATTAAATTTAAAATTAGGATCTTGTAGAAAGAACCACTTAATTGAAAATTTAAATTTCAAAATACATCTAAGATTGGAATTTGAAATTTGAAAAATTGGAAAATGCACCAAAATTAGTTTAAATTTGGAAATTAGGGTTTGTGCACTTAATTTTAAAATTTAAATTTGAAATTGAAATTTGATCCAAGGTTGCATTTTGAATTTTAATTTTAATTTAGCAACCAAATTTGAAGAGGGAAATTCAAAATTTAAACAACCCACTTGAGCTCAATTTTAAAAGTTTAAAATTAGGGTTTTTGAAATTAACCACTTAATTTTAAAAATTAATTGGGAAATTTGTCTTGTGGATGAAAATTTGAATTTGCAGATTCAATGAATGTTCAGATCTAAAATAATTAATCCAAATTAAGCATTTCACAAGCTTAATTTTTAAAATAGAAATTAGAGTTTTGATGAAATTAACCTCTAAATTCTTAAAACTTGCAAGAAAATCAAACTTGTAAATGAAAATTTGAATTTTAAATTATATACTCTCAGATCTGAAAACAAAAATCAGAATTAATGATGTAAGGAGTTGGGTTCACCAAAATGTAAAGTGGAAAATTCGGGGCTTGGCAAAATCACTAAGTCAATTTTCACTCGAAGGATTTTACATTCAAAAGAGGGGATGTATCTACTAGATCCAATCTCAAATGATACGACTAAATACTAAGTAGATTGATTGTGTTTGATCCTCTTTTGTAAGTTGAATAAATAAAGTGCTGAAATTAAAGACAAAGTAAGCAGAAACAGTGAGCTACAGATTCAGGATTTCATCATGCACCTGAATTTGAGAAGTTTGACATGACTCAGAGCTGCTCTGTGAATCTGCCAAAAGTTATAGGGACCATGTGTCCAAACCAGGTCCCCCTCCTATCGGTCCTCTGAACTTTCTATGCATTGAAAAGGCTTTTTTCTGTCTTTGAAAATAAAGCATAATTCCAGAAGTATAGGTGCACACCTAATTCCTGCACACAGAAAGAAGAAGAAAGCCTGGGTTGGGAAAAGGGGTTTGCCGAAGTCAAACCCCATTCTTGAAATAAACGATGGAAAGGTATACCTTAAGATCTACAATAGATGATGATGATGTTTTTCTTCTTAGATGTAATCACATATGTTGTATGAAATGGCATGAACATGAAAAAACCCTAACACAGACACATGCTTGCAAATGATTGATGTAATGTTGCTTCAATGAATAGATGAAGAATATGCAACCTTGAGGACTGCTAGATGATGAATGCTTGAACGCTTGATGCTTGAATTCTTGAGATCCAATTCCGCCTTCATGAGATGTATATTCACCTTATGCTTGTCCATCCAAATGAGAGGGGAAAACCTCCTTATATACCTTCCTATCATCAAACATTTAATTTTCTGACATAGGCCGACATGGGGGATTTATTTCCTACTCAAACTTGAGATAGGGCATAGGGGCCAAAATAGGTCATGATTAGGGAGGACCAGGGCATGGCACCGTGGTCCTACCCTAATTTAGGCTAGGAACCAGAGGCTATGCAAGGTGAAAAGTGGAAAAATGAAGCTCAATTGCATAGGGGAGGCATAAATAGGTCCCGATCAAGCATGGGGAGGAGATCGTTAAGGTAAGGGCCCAAAATGTGGTCAAAATTGTAGGGGGTGCAATTTTAGGATGCTATAGTCTTAAAGAGGGGAAAAATGTAAACACCTAAAAATGACTAGAGATAATTATTTAAATAAATATTAATTATTTATTTAATGATTTTATTCCTCTACCAATACATAAGTTGAATAATTTACTTATTTGTTACAATTATCTTATTTCTCTAAAATAAATTATTAATTAAATATTAACTATTTAATAAAATAATTTAAATTCATCATAAATATTCTAAAATCTATCCTAATTAAATAGTCTTAATTATTTAATTTCCCATCTAACCTAATTCTTCAATCGTGAAATCCATATCACCTTTATAACTCACCTCCCACACCATCATGCCATTTCATCACCATATGGATAAAATAATTAAATATTATTCATATTTAATTAGCTAAAATTATCTTCAACATCCTCTGTAGTCAAAATGAAGTGGAACCATAAGTGGCATCTCACATCCTATTATTCCTCCACTCATCCTGTTTCCTGTCCAATTGTGCTTTGTTTGGTTATCCTATTTCCTATCCAATTGTGCTAATTATGGGATTTCCTAATGAACATTGTGTTTTGTTTCGTTATCCTTATTCAAAAGTTTGAGGATGATTCTACTAGCATAACACAACTTTCTAGGGCCCGATGACTCTCCTTCACACCATTTTTAGTGAATTTTCTTGGATACAATACTTTCCTTGGTCATGCTTAGGATTGGTTGATTAGCATAATATAGCTTGCTAGACCATTTGACCTCTCTATTGTGCATATTATTAAGATGAGTTGACTGGAATAACAAAACTTGTTATCCCATCAACTCTCTTTGTACCAAAACCCTCTCTTAAGATGAGTTGACTAGCATAACACAACTTGATAGCCCATCAACTCTTCCTTCTCTCTCTGTACCATGAGCTTATAGCATAACACACTTTGCTAGTGTTGGATCATGGTATCTTCTCCCTTGAATTGGTGTATGTCCTTGTTCTTATTATAACTTCATATGTGCTCTTGAAATAACATGTCATGAATGATATTAGTGGTTGATAAATTTTGATTATAGAGGTCTCTTCAACTAGTTGACTTTGAATCTTGTGTTTTAATGTTGACATTATTTGTGTTGTGTGTATTGGAATTTTACTTGTATGGATTGATATGACCTATGCTTGGGGGCTTGATCATCCCTTAGTGTTATCTTGTCCCTAGTTTACTTTTCTCTCGGATGCTCTATCTCTTCATTTGTACTTTATCATGAGTATGATCATAAGATCATACTCTGCTAAAGTGGGGGCTAAATGTAGTGTTGTAAATTATATACCTTAAATTAGGGTGTCCAATTTCACACTCTCATTGCACTCATTTTATTATCTATCATTCTTTGATTCATTATAGGACCTTTTATTCATTTAAATTACTATTATAAGTCCTCACTTAGTTAAATCTCACCAAAATCTTGCATGGGCCCTTAATCATAAGTATGCCCTTTAACTATTTTATCTCCTCATTTATCACCTATCTAGGCTCTATTTAACATGTGAGGCCTTTTATATTTTACCCCAACATCACAACCCAATTTAAATTTAATCATAGCTTCTCCTTGGCATTTCGGGCCTTGGGTTTAAATTTGGGCCTATATTGGAGGGAGTAAGGGCATCTGTGTGTCTTCCTCCCAAGAGTGGACCAATTAGGGTGCCTCACTCCTTGATTTTTTGGCTCAAATTTAAACCACTTAATGGTCTACACGGTTAGGTAGGAAATATTTTTCTGTGTTGTCTTGCTCTGATTTTTGCACCTTGGAATGCTTGATGAGGTATAAAGACCTCTCTCTCTCTCTCTCTCTCTCTCTCTCTCTCTCTCTCTCTCTCTCTCTCTCTCTCTCTCTCTCTCTCTTTAGCTAGATTTTACAACAACACATCTCATGAAAATATTATCATCAAGAATTCAAGAGTAGATCTAATTCAAGGAGAAACAATATACTTTAAGGTATCTTCAAGAATTTTTTTATTTATGATTTCACGATTTTTTAATCATGTTATTGCATCGACAAATGGAGAAATTATCTTAAGAGAATTGCATCATCAAGTGGAGGTATAATGGTTTCAACTCAATAATTTCCTTTGAATTATTCAAATTCAGACTTATATTCCATTTCATGAATGCTTTAGGGTTAAGTCCCAACCCAGGGTTTGACTAAGGCAAGCCCTTATACAACCCCAAACAATATTTTTCTATTCTTGTGTATAGATCCAGGTTTGGTTGCAAGTTCCAAGAAAGAAAGCATTGTTGGGAGATTGTTGGATATTGGCTAATATTTTGTCATTGATGTCAACATATGTGAAGTTAATATGTATTTCTATGTTACAATCAGATTGGTTGAGTTGGTTGAGCCCAGGTGTTGCAGATGAAATGATGCGGTTTAATGGGTTTCAAGATACTCATCTCTAGTTGATTCAGAAATTTTTTTAGAGGTCCACATGATGATTTGATTGAGTTATGAGATCCAATATTATGGATGGTTATTTGGTTGTTCAGTATTGGAAGTTTTGGTGAATTTGTTTTGCTGTGATCTAGAATTGTAATATATGTGGTTGCGGATGTATTTTGGATGTTTATGTGTGTCCTTAGTTCAAGTAGTTCATGATTTGAATATCCATAAGATAATATTTTAGTTTATTAGTCAGTTATGTTGATGTTTTTGTGCTCCGATAGAAAGATGATGATGTTTCTAGTAATGCGAGTCGTTGTGGTTGTTGTGGTGAGATTCAAGCTACATATGGATGTTTCTAGATTGTGTGCTATGTGTATTGGTGGTCCACATTTATTGTTGTGCACGTTATTGAGTATTTACTTAATCTAGTGATGTTCTTTGTGTTATGCAACATTCAGGGTAATGTAGCATGCTACAAATGATCGAGGCATAGTTCTTGAAGGTGTTTCATATTTGTGGTGGTTGTTTAGGTCCAGACTATGTCTTAGCCGACATTGTTTTGGTCTGCATGCATTATTGTAGTGTGTGATTATATTCTAGTAATATGTAGTGTGTGTTGAGCCGATCTTGAAATAAGGTTGATGACTTGTATAAATTAATGTAAGAATCGTGAGGTGTATCAATCTACATGAAAATATTGTATCAATCATTCAGTAGCAGGAATAAGAGTGATAAGTTGTGCAAATTTGTGAGAAAAAGTATTGCAACGAAGAATTGACAATGTGCTTAACCAGAATTGTACTCAGTCATGTTGAGATTCTATTTCATCAGTTCATGATTCTCTAGATGTAATCAGAATATTTTTGTAAGTCAGTGAGACTTCTTGTAAGGTAGTGAGACTTAAGGTTGTAGCCTTTCTAGGTTTTGTATTTTGAGCAGTGAACTCTAGGAAGTTTGCCTGAATGCATGCACATTCTCCATTGTATTATTTCAATTACTCCTAACAGGGTATTATCTCTTTGTGGGTAGGTTCTCACTATGGTTTTTCCCTTAACCAGGTTTTCTAAATAAAAAATCTTGGTGTTATGTGTGTTATTGATGTGGTATTGTTTTATGCTTTAACTATTCATTATTAGATTAGAATTGTGGTCTAAGTTGCATAATTTTTTGAGCAAACGGATTCATCCCCACTTCTTAGTTTTCTGCATTATTGCCAACAATTGGTATTAGAGCTAGATCCTCTAGAAGAAGCTTAACCACTTTTGGAGATATGAGATGGTAACATTTTCTTTTAAGGGGGATAGTCTGAGATTTTATGGAATGAACTACACTCTTTGGAAGAGGTGGATGCAATGTTATTTGAGATGCATTAGAGAAGAATAATAGAAGATCAATAAGAATGTCTATAATGTTCCTCAGAATACAATATTAGAGCCAAGGAAGCATTGCTGAGTGCTTTGAAATTTTTTGAGATGACTAATATGATGGATCTTAATAGTTCTCATGAGATTTGGGTAAAGTTGGAAACCTTGCATGAGGGTGATAGTCATGTGATAGTTGCTAAGTTGTAGAGTTGGAAAGGAAAGTATGAAAACCTGAAGATGATAACAATACTTCTTTTATGCAAAAAGTAAATGAGCTTGTGTGCAGAATCAAATATGTCGGTGGAGTCCTTGAAGAACTTGAGATTGTTGCTAAAGTGTTGAGATCCTTGCCTCATGCTTACAAACATAAAGTTTTTTCTATTGATGAGATCTAGAGTTTGACAAATGTGACAAGAGACATGTTGGTTAAACTTGCTTCTGTTGAGCTGAATGAGTTTGGTCACTCTCTTCCTAAGACCAAATCTACCTTCAAAGCTACTATTTGCTGGAAGCAGAGATATGATCCAAGAGAAAGTTCTACAAGGGCATCCAGCTATGAGAAAGAGATGGAAGATGATGAAAAAGATCTTGAGGAGCTTGAAGCACTTATTGCCAGAATACTGTCTAAAGGTGTCGGTAAGTATGAAGGGAATTTACCTCTTAAATGTTTTTCATGTAATAAGATAGGACATTTTGCATCAAGGTGTCTAAAAAGAATAAGTCATTTAAGCCCTATAAGCCTAAATATCATAAGAACTGTTATTATGCTACTGATGAAGGTGTGATAGATGATGAATCTGATAAAGGAAACTCTAGAGATGAATTTGTGTTAATTGCTATCAAGGAAGATGATCTGGTAACTACATATTCTACAAGATATATTAATGAGAAATCTCTAGCTGTGAAAATTGAAGAGAAAGAAGAATGGGTTATTGAAAGTGTTTTCTCTTATCATATGATAGGTGATAAAAGTAAGTTTGTAAATATGGAAAAGTATGATGGCAATGTGGTAAGATTTGGTGAAATAACAAAGCTTGTGTAATCCATGGTAGATGTTTTATTTCTCTTGAATGTATGCATAAAACTAATGATATCTTATATATTGAAGGTTTAAAGCATAATATTTTGAGTGTTGGTCAGATGGTTGATAAGGGATATAACTTGTAATTCAAGGATGAAAAATGTAAGATATTGAGTAGCTCTGAAACTGAGATTGTATTAGGTACTAATACTAAAGGTAATATCTTTCACAAGTGAATGCTGGTGGTAAAAGTTGCTTGATTTCTCAGATTGATGAAAGTTTGTTATGGCATAGAAGGATGTGTCATGTAAATTTTTATAGCATGGTTAATATAAGTTATACTCAAGAAATAAGAGATCTACCTAATTTGATGAAGCCTTCTAATCTGGTATGTAAGGATTGTCAATTAGGGAAGCGAATACAAGAGTTACATATAGGAGAAAAAAATATAATTCTAATGAATTGTTGGATCTTGTGCATATTGATTTGTGTGGTCCTTCTAGAGTGAGAAGCTTGTAGGGTGACATATATTTCATGTTTTTGATTGATGACTATTCAAGGATTATTGGGGTTAAATTCTTAAGGGAAAAGTATGAAGCATTGGATAAGTTCAAGATTTTCAAAGCTATGGCTGAGATAGAGACTGGACTAAAGCTGAAATGTTAGATCTGATAGAGGTGGATAATTCACTTCTAGTGAGTTTAATGCATACTATGAAGAGCATGGATTTAAGAGATAGTTATCTGCTCTTAGGACACCACATCAGAATGGATTTTTGAAAACGAAGAATAGAACAACTCAAGAAGCTACTAGAACTATGATGAGTGAAGGAAATGTGCCTCATATGTATTAGAGAGAAGCTGTGAGTACTGTAGTATATACTCTTAACTGGGTAAATATCAAAGGTGATATTGGTAAGAGTCCTTATGAGTTATGGTTTTGTCATGCTCCTACTATTAGATATTTTAGAATTTATGGAAATAAATGTTACATTAAAAGAGATGAAGATCTTGGAAAATTTGATGCTAGATGTGATCAAAGGAATCTCTCTTGATTATTCAACTAGAAGTAAAACCTACTGGTGTTATAACAAAATATTGAGAAAAATTGTTGAAAGTGCTAATGTGAAGGTTTATGAAGGAAATGAGAGACATATGAGATCTTGGGGATATAATTTAGATGATGAAGATATCAGTGCAAATAAAGGGAAGCAAGTGTAAATTGGTCTGAAAAAGCCAAAGAATCAAGAAGTTGTAAATATAGATGAAAGAGCTCAAGAGCCTAAAATTCAAGAAAATCCTAAAACTCCAAGATATGTGAGATTGAATCATTCAGAGAATCAGATTATTGGTGATAAGAATAATGGTGTGATGACTAGAAGAAGACTTGTAGAAAAAATTTGTTTGATTTTTAAGATTGAGCCCAAAAATGTTGATGAAACATGTAAAGATGAGAACTGGATTAAAGCTATGCAAGAAGAACTTAATCAGATTGAGAAGAATGAGACATGGGAACTTGTTTCTAGACCTAAGGATATAAATGTAATTGGGATTAAATGGGTTTTTTAGAATAAATTGAACATGAACAGGGTAAAGTGGTTAGAAACAAAGCTAGAATTGTTTGTAAGGGTTACTCTCAAGAAGAAGGAATTGATTATGAGGAGAATTTTTCTCCAGTAGCTAGAATTGAGTTGTTAGATTATTTATTGCATATACTGCTCACAAATATTTCAAGGTTTATCAAATGGATGTCAAATCAGCCTTTCTTAATGGTGAGTTGGAAGAAGTATACATTGAGCAACTAGATGGAATTCAGTTGATAGAAAAGGACATAGTTTGCAGGCTAAAGAAAACATTGTATGGATTGAAGTAAGCCCCTAGAGCCTAGTATGCTAGATTGGATAAATATTTGGTAAAGCTTAAATTTAATAAAGGTACTATTGATTGTAATTTGTATTTCAAGATTGATTAGGATAAAATTTTGATTGTTGAATTTTTTGTTGACGATATTCTTTTTCGTGGAAATCATTTCTTGTGCAAAAAGTTTGCTGAAGATATGTAAGCTGATGAAAGAAGATGATTCTTCAAAAGCTAATCAAACCAGATATATATCTATGATTGGTGGTTTCTTGTACTTGAATTACACTAGACCTAATATTATGAATGTTGTATGTGAATAAGTGCAAGAAGTCGAGTCCACTTAGTGCAGAAGTTTTACACTTAGAAAAAAATGGGAAATTGTGCGGAGTGCATGAGAAATGAAACATAATCCCATTATGGTTTGGGGTCCTGAGACAAAATTTGAAATGGGATCCCATTTTGTGTCAGGATCCCGAGCCTAAATCTAAGAAACAAGATCCCATTTAGAAATTAAAATGAGATCCCATTTCCAAAACAAAACGAGATCTCATTTTTCTTTTATTTATTAAAAATAAGCTCTATATATACATGAAATATAACATTAATGTGACTTATACTTTAATTTATATTTCATGTATATATTGGTAGGATGTTTGAGAGTGGTTTTGGATCTCTAGGAGTTATAATGCAAATTCTAGATTTTAGAAGATCTTATAAATTTTTAGATAGTCAAATTTTAGTAATCAACTGTTCAACATTTTTCTAGCTCTCTTTATCTCAATCTCTTTATCCTCCTTGATATATAGACTCATCTCTCTCCATATCTATATTGACTAGATGTTTGAAAATGGTTTCAAATATCTACGAGTTATAATGCATATTCTAGATTTTAGAAGATCTTATAAAATTTTCAGTAAAATTTTAGTAATAAGAAGGCTCCTATCAACATTTTCTAACTCTCTATATCTTCCTTGAGCTCTAGACTCATCTCTCTCCATATAACTCTTCCTCTATCCCCTCTCACCCTTTTCTCTCTCTATCCTGGAATATAGACCTATATCTCTATCTCTCTCACACATCGCTAACTCTCTACTATTTGCCTCCTTTCTCTCTACACACCTCCTCTCACTCCCTACCTACCTTTATTTCTATACATATATAATTCTCTCTCTCTCTCTCTACGTATCTTTCTCACCCTCCTTACCAACTTATCTTTCTTTATATACATCTCTCTCTCTCTCTCCACCCCACCCTCCTTCCATCTTTACTTTTATCTCCCCTCCATCTCTTTTATGTTAATCCTATGAGGATCTGATTAATACTGAGAGGGGGGTGAATCATTATTAAGACAAATTGACACTTTAAATAAAAAGTTATATTAGATCTGAAACTTTTTAACAAATATCTCAACTTCTTTAATCAGATCTAACAACCTCTTGATCAGATTTGTCTAATACATTTATGAAATTATTTATCACAACGATCAATACTTTCACCACTTAAGAAATCATATCAATTTGATCATATACTTTCTCTAACAACTTCTTATCAGTATGGATAACCTTTGATAAACTTCTGATAAAACAACATAACCAGTGTCTTAGAAATAATGCATGAAATGAAACATAAACAAGAACATCACTTGAAAACCATACGTTTTTTAAGTGGAAACCCAAATGGGAAAAACTATAGTGGGGGTTGGTACCCACAAGTAATTGTACTCTTTTGAGGTATGCCCTATTAATAGCTTACAATATGCCCTGTTAGGAGCAGACCATGTTAGGTGTCACCCAGTTAAGGGATTTGCCTAGCAAATCGGTTAGGATCTTGATGACATGTTAGGATCAGCCTTGTGAGAGGATTTAACACTCTTTTGAGAGATGCCCTATGAGGGGACTTAAATGTTTAAGGCCTACTAGGACCTACCCAGTTAAGGGATTTAACCTACTGCAACTATTAGGGAACAACAGTAAGAAAATGATCTATTACTTGCACTTCTTTGCTTGCTAAATGAGATCTAGTTATGCCGAACACTTTGCAACTCTTAGGAAGATCTCACACTTCTCTTGGATGACTCAACACATTCTCTAAGACCACCAACATAATGAACTTTAATTGTGTCAACATAAATAGCCATCTCAACTAGTTTGACCACTAAACCCTAAATTACATCATGAATTACATGTTGGCCATTTGGAGGAATTGATTATGTGTTGCATTGATGTTTTGTCATTGATGCCAATACTAGCTGTTTGGATGCTTTACCAACATCCTTCTGGTCTCGGTAAGATGAGTGGTTTCTAGTTGAATTGGATCCAACATTATTTGGTAGGCTCTGATATGATTTGGTTATGGAATTGGCTTGTTCATGATACTCATGTTCATATTCAATTAGTTGGTTTTTGTCTAGTGATTAGATGCTATCCTATTTTCTTGGAAGCTTGGCTTACAGTTCCGATGACAAAGATTTTTATGAAGATCTTTGATGTATTGCATAAGTGGTGTTGCTGCAACTTTTGGTGGAGTTTTCAGATGCTTTTGGTGTTCATGTTCGAGGCTTGGCAGATGGAGATCATTGTTGTAGTGCATGAACCTATATTGGGTCCTAGTTGGTCTAATTTATGGACTAGTTTGATGTAACCTGTGGATTGGACCTCTTAATGTGGTTCTGGGATGCCTTATATGTTGGATATTATTTATTTGATCTTAGGCTGACATGTTTTATAATTATATAATTGGTTTATTGTCTGGTAGTTGATCTATTTGTTTATGGTCAAGGGTTTGTATATATATTTTGTAAGATCTCATTGTAGATCATCATCGAATAAGATTATGGTAATGGAAAGGGATGTAATGTGAAAATAATGTAATATCATTCAAGAAGAGGATTTGGTCGATCATTGGAGATAGAATTGAGTTTATGTAAGAAGATTTAGTCCTGCTATATTGAGCTTAACCAGAACTGTACTCAAGCATAGAAGATGCTATCTTTTGCAGTTCAACACTTCTCCAGATTGTAATCTGGATTTCTATGTAGTCAGTGAGACTCCTTTTGTGATGAGCAGTGCACTCTAGGCCATTGGCCTTCCTGCAAGTTCAGGCCCCTCAGTTGTAATTCACATACTTACTACAAATGTTTTACCTGATTGTCGGTAGGATTCCCACTATGGTTTTTCCCTTTATCGGGTTTTCCACATATAAATATTGGTGTCATGTGGATGGTATTTATTTTGTGATTATTGTTTATGTTTTATTGGTTTAACTGCTATTCCAATATTTGGTTTACGTATTTCGGTAGTAATATTTTGGGTTTCAATATTAAAGTTTTAATTGCTAATGGTTTTGGTAATCTATGACAACTGATTCACCCCCCCTCTTAGTTGTGTTCTGGTTATTTGAACTGTCTAACAATTGGTATCTGAATCTTGGTCCTCTCTACAAAAATATTAACTTCTTGGGGAAGATCCTATGGCATCTAACAGTTCAAGTTCATCAAGTTGATTTAGAACTATTTTTCAGAGAGATATTCCTAGGCTTGATAGACCAAATTACATAGTATGGAAGATTAGGATGGAGACTCCTTTGATATGTCTTGGTAAGGAGATTTGAGAGATCACACAGAATGGTGTCACACCTCATAATTAGCCATTTGGCAATCATCCTCTGATAAACCTAGATAAGGATCTTGAGAATGATTGTAGAACAAGAGAATCCCTCTTGTGTGCACTTTCTGATCAGCAAATAATGGGATTAATTGAAAAATCATTTGGAAAGGCTGTATGGGATAAGTTGGGGACTCTTAATGAAGGTGACCCTATAGTGAATATTGCAAAACTTGATGGTTACTGGGTGAGATATGAAAACTTGAAGATGGAAGAAGATGAAAGGATTACTGCATTCACGGAAAGGGAAAATGAGATTATTATGGGAATTCAATGTTGTGGTGGAACAATGAGCGAAGATGAAATTGTTTCTAAAGTTCTAAGAGCCCTACCACTAACTTACAAGATGAAGGATACTGCTATTAATGAGTTGAGAACAATTCCTAACACATCTATCAATAGAGATGCCTTGGTTGGGAAATTGTTTGTTTTTGAGCTTTAAGAATTTGGACCTTCTGGAGCTATGAAGACTGAACCTTTTTTTCATGCATCTAGATCTGCAACCAGTAAGAAAGATTGAAAAGTTTTATATGGAAAGGAATTGGAATATATGAAGAGAGAAGATGATGAGTTTGAGCAACTTGAAGCACTACTTACTAGAAGAGTACCTAGAGGACTGGTAGGAAGTAAGTATGAAGGAAAAACACCTTTTAAAGGTTTTACATGTAATAAGATTGGTCATTTTGCATCTAGATGTATTGAAAGGAATTAAAGATTTGAAGAAAGAGTTAAAAGATCATTTAAGCCTAACCGTGGATATCATAAAAAGTATAAGTATGGGAAAAACATAGAAAAATCATGCTACATAGTGGATGAGGAAGGCATTACTAATTCTGATGATGAACTAACAAAAGACTTTGCTAGTGCTCCCAACAATGGGAAGGAATGGGTGTTCCTAGATATCAAGGAAGATATTTCGACACTGGAAGAGAAAGTACCTGAAGAGAAGGAACTTGTTGCTGACATTGAAGACAAGGATGAATGGTAATTGATAGTGGTTGTTCATATTATATGACTGCAGATAAAGGTAAGTTTCTATCTTTGCCAGAATTTGATGGCGGTCTAGTCAGATTTGGAGATGACAAAGCATGTATGATCAAAGGAAAAGGATCTATAGATTTGGATGGTAAGAACAATACTGACAATGTTTATTATGTTGAAGGTTTTAGGCATAATCTTTTGAGTGTAGGAAAATTAGTGGATAAGGGATTTCAATTACAGTTTAAGAATAGAAAATGCAAAATCATTAATAGATCTGGTTTTGAGATTGCAACCTGTAATGCCCCGCCAGGAAACCCCAAAGGGATTAAGCCAAAACACAAGAATAGAGTGCAATAATTTTTTATTTTTTTGAAGTTAAACACATCATTAAGATACAACAAGATACCAAAGTTAAAATTACATAGCCGAAGACATCAACTAACACCTACAGAGTTTTCCCAACGTGATTACTTAATTACACATTTCACTTAACACACTGATAAATCCAATAAGTTGATTATCTTATAACGAGATAATTCTTACACAAGGATAATTTCTCTCAAAAGATGGAAATATAAATCACAAGACAAGATTCATCCATTAAGATCTATTCATAATCTTCATTCAAAATTTTCATTAAAATATAAGCCATGCATCTAATATTCTAACACACAAGAATCTCATCATAAACTTATGAGATCTTTTCATGCATACTTAATTTTCTTAAAAACAACTGAATATATTCCATTATACTAAGCTACATTCATTCATGATCCAATTTACTACATTCAAGAAAGGGCTGCATATAAGAATTTAAAGTTAATTCCATCTTATCCACTTATACATTCTAACATAAGCCATTCATACATGATAAAGTAGAATAAGAGAAACATAAGAGAATAACATCACATAACACCAAAATGATCTCGGAGTTCACCCCTAAAGGGCTACACCTCCGGGTCTGCTCAACTGCACGACCCCTCTGATAATTAATAAAGTTATGAATACATAAGGTTCTCATAATTTACAATCCTACCATCAAGGAGAAACATAATCAATATACAAATGACCACATCGGTCAATTAAGATATAAACGATCCTTGAAAAGGAAAGGATCCAGCTGAACATAATCAAAGCTAATACAAAGGTCCATTAGGACATCCACAAAACCGAGTCATCACCACCCAAGGTCTAACATGAAACCTGATACACACAAGGGCATAGACAATAGGGTGACCCACAAACAAGCTCCTAATAGGACAATACGACATCACACTAGCGAATATAGGGACAAGTGTCATCACACATCCTGGTATGGTTACCATGGCAGGTCTTCATAGGTCCCGACCCCATACACTGGGTTATCCTGGCCACCTAGTCCAAACCTCCGGCCCATCCATGCCTCATGTGGACCCACACATCCTTTTGTGAAGACAAGGATGATGGTTTGCCATTTCAGGCCTTCTCACAACATGTCGAGTCTATGTTAGCACTCATCCCATGTGTGAGGCACAATTATCTTACTTAAAGATTAACGTTCTAAACTACTATTAGCTTATCACTTATTAGACTCACTTTCGATGGGTTACCCAACTACCATTTTGGGTGCAGCCCCAAATCGAAAGCCACTTCTCATATGACACTAGACTATACCCAAGCAACCTCAGAAACCAATGAACACACATGGTCAAGCAAATGGAGTTCAAAAGGAGGGAACAACCATCTAGTCAAACACGACTCAAAAGAGGTACACTTACTAACGATACTCTAACCAAAGACCTGACCAACTATTGTCAACCTCGAATCAGCATTCGACACCCACACAAAGGATATGACCAATTATGACACTACCACAAAACAATAGTCAAACTCAAAACTGAGGATTGGAACAGGTACCCAAATCGACCATATGATTGGGTCCAATCAAACAAAGCAAGCCTTTCCATTACTTAAGCAAAAGCGAATACATAAATTAAACTTGCATAGGCAATAACTGGAAAAGACAATCTTCTTTCCTATTGATTTAAACAATAAAATTGATCCAATTTTCTAATTGATCTAAGTTAGATTGCAATTATCTACTTCATTTAGATACAGCTTGTTCTTGGTTTTCTAACTCTTTAAGGTTCTGTAGCATCCTTAAATTGTGACACTTGCAATTTCGACTGCATTTCGGTCTTCACGATGGTGACGCAACACGCAACCTGAATGGAGACCCCGAAACCTGATTATGACACCAAAAACTGCATTTTCTTGCACCCTGGCCTGAACCTCCTTTGCACCCTACTGTCCTGGGAGGTGGGACCAGGGCACCCAACGCCTTGGTTCTCCAGGACCATGGCGCCTAGTGCCCTGGTCCCTGGGTCCTATTTTGGGCCCGGTCTCTTTTGGACTTCGGGTTTTTGTGTTTGCAAATTGGAAAATTATCTTTCCTGGTCGGCCTAAGGTCGGGAAAATCAGTCTATCAGCCCTAATTGACAAGTATATAAACTACATTTTCCTCTTTCATTCGATATGATGGAAAAAGTGTGGAAACTATACTCAAGCATTCAAGCATTCAAGCATTCTTTCAAGCAATTGATCATTCTAAGTCTCCATTCAAGGCTAAGTGTTGCATTCAAGACAAGGATTCAACCATTGAAGAGGAGATCACTTACTACATGCTGCATACAACATACAACATACAACAAACAACAACATCTATACCTTCGCACATAAGGATACAAACATCCTTACAACAAGGTATTAGTACTTGTTTTACATTACATACATTGACATTTACAGCAATTTCTCATTTCTTGGTTAATTCCAAAACCGGGGTTTGACCTAAAGGCAAACCCCTAATCCCTAACCCCCCAATCATCTTCGCTTTTCTGTGTGTAGGTTGCAGGTACGCGGCTGAAATTGAAGATCTGGAATCCTTGTGCAGAGACGAACAGATCCCCCTTCATTTCGCGGATTTTTCGGAGGACCGTGTGCACGCCGGGCGCCATCGTCCCGTCAACTTTTGCTCAAATTTTTAGGACAGTGTCGTATCAACATTCTACTGCTAATTCTAGGTCCGCAGCTTCATCCTATATCCCTATCTTAGTTTATAAGCGAATCTTTGTCACTTTCTATGCATTCCTAGCTTAATTCTCCTATCAACATTCTTTACAAAAGAGGGTAGCCTTGCTTTCTTAACCCTTGAAACACATTTAGCATCCAATCTTGCATTGTGTGGGATTGGATCTTGTGGGTTTCAACCCCTCTTTTGAATGTAAAGTCTCTCCCCTAAGTGAAAACCATCAACCCTAGAGACTCTCCCTTCTCTCTCCTCGGAGTTGGAAGAGGGGAGAGCAACTAGGGTTCGATCGCGATTTTCCGCTTTACATTTTGGTGAACCCAACGTGAACATCCTTTCTGATTATTCATAGTTAGATCTGAAAATTGGATTCCTTGATTACATTTCCATGTTTGATCTTTTGCAAAATTTTAGAGGTCAATTGCATAAAAACCCTAAATTTTCTTTTTAAGTAATTAAACTTGTGAAATGTTTAATTGTTAATGCTTGTTTCAGATCTGCCTTTCTATTACAAATTATCAATTCATATTTGTGCTTTAATTTTAAAAATTAAGTGGTTAAATGTCAAAACCCTAATTTTTGAAACCCTCTTGATTCAACCTTTGTCCGACAATTTCACTAATCAAAACACTTCCAAATCAGCTGTAACTTTGGATTCCGGCATAAAATCACAATATCTTTCATCCCTGAAAATTTGGAAAAAAGTTGCGAGGACCGTGTGCACCCCGAGCGCCATCGTCCCCGACATTTTTTCCAAAATTTCGGGAGCTAGATCTTACTGTATTTTTCTGCTAAAATCCAGAATTTTGGCTGATTTTATCAATTACAACACTTTCAAAATTACAGTCAAAGTTGGTCTTGTGATTGCTTGGATTAAGGCTTCTAATCATTCAAAAATTGTTGAAATTGAAATTTGTGTCAGAGTTGTGTTTCTTACAGTCCTAAATCTGAAAAGTGTGTTAACATTCATTCGAAATTTCAGTGCTTTATTCAAATTCTTGCAATTTGTGACTTTTGAAATTAAGTGCTTAATTACAACAACTTTGATTTCCGCTTTCAAAATTGAATTTTGCGTGAAATTGAGTCAACTTTCAAATTTCAAAACTTGCATTTCTTTTGGTATTCCCTCTAAAATCATAAAATTCAAAATTTCAGTTTCCCTCTCTTTTTCAAAATTCAAATTTTGCATTTTTCGACAATCTTGGTAGGGTTCAATTTTGAGATTGCAACTTTAATTTGGCCTATCTACAGATCGTAAAATCACTCAATTTTTTCAGGTTAGCTGTAAAATCATCATAACTTTCATCCCTGCAAATTTCAAAAAAAGTTGCGAGGACCGTGTGCACTCCGAGCGCCACGGTCCCGGACATTTTTTCCGAAATTTCGGGAGATTGTCCTGATTGTATTTAAAAGCTTAAATCTGGAAGATTGGCTGGTTTTACTGAAATTTGCTACCTTTAAAATTCAAAATCTTCTCTCTTTCTTTAGTGCATGAGTTTTACAACAGTAAGCCCTACCTACACTATTCCCGTTAGACGAAGCCTTAGAATTAAGTCCTTCCAAGGTTTAATTACTGAGGAGATGGAACCTAATTTGAATGGCCTTTTTAACGAGGACATGGGTAATTCCTCTAATCCTCTTAATGATGAAGAAGCTCTCCATGAGGTTTCTGTAGAACAACTTTCAAAATTGGATAACTAATTTGACGATTTTCGACAATGGATGTCTCAAGAATACCCTGATAGTCAAGCTCTTCCTTTAATTGAGGGTCTAAAACGAATGCTTCAAAGTGATAAGAATGGAATTGATATTTTGCATGGTATTGCACACATTGTGGATTCAAATGTGATGCCTATGAAAAGTTGTGCCGAAACCTTAGGTTATACACAACCTCCTATTCAAGTCAATCATTCTATTCCTTTGATGACTTCTATTGCTAGCGTACCTACTTTTACATCAAACATAATGACTACTTCAACACAAGACATTCCTCCTATGGTCACTAGTCATGGGGGCAATCCCTCTTCTTCAATCAACCCTCTTCCTTCATTCAATCTGACTTCTTCATTCATTCCTTCAGTGAGTGTTCCTCTCATATCTTCACAAATGAACATGACGCAAGGGGGCAATTCATTTAACCGTTCCATTCCTCCTTGTAGTGTTCCTCCTGTCCAATCATCTCCTATGACTAACTATCATAGTGTCCCACCACCTTACTCTCTACCTTCTTTCAATAACATAACACCTCCATCACAATCTAACACGTCTAATATGAACTCTTCGACTGAAGTGACCATTAACAATCTTGCACAAACTGTCTCTTCTTTACAGCAACAAATTGCCTCTATGAATCAATCTAAGTTTAGTGTGCCCACATTTGATGTTGCGAGCCCACTTTCTCTTGATATTGTTCAAGCTATCCCCCTAAACATGTTGAAATTCCGCATTTGGAGCTTTATAATGGTAAAGGTGATCCTCTAACACATGTTAAGACATTTCAAACAATATGTACTGATTTTGCTTATGACCAAAGGTTGCTTGCAAAATTGTTTACTAGAACATTAAGAGACAAAGCCCTACAATGGTATTGCTTGTTGCCTTCTTATTCTATTACTTCTTTTGAATAACTTGCAAATGCTTTCATTCAACAATTTCAAAACAATATAAGTCCTAAAGTTACTTTGATTGATTTAATGCATTGTAAACAAGGTGTTAAAGAAAAAGTGACTGATTTCATTGGTAGATATAAGCATTTGTATGCTCAAATTTCTTTTCCAGTGCCCGACAATGATATTCAAAGAATCTTTATTTCTAATTTACAAAAAGACATTAGAGAAAAACTCCTGTTTTCTGAGTTTACTTCTTTCCAACAGTTGTGCGCAACTCTTCACAATTATCAACTGACTGTGAGTCAAATGGAACAATCACATCCTATGGCTCCGAGTGATAAGGGTGATAGTAGTCAACAACCATTTGGGAAGTTTAAACCGAACAGAGAGTCCATTAAATTCAATGAAAACATCATCAACAACAATGTGAATGCAGCATCAGGTGTGTCTCCTATTTCTAAGTTTTTCAAGAGAGAAAGAAAGTTTACTCCTTTGAATGAATCATTGCAGAGTATTATGAATAAGTTATTGGAACAAAATGTGCTTACTCTTCCTCCTATAAGGCAAATTGATCCTGCAAAGATTACTTCACCTTATTTTGATAACAAATCTTTTTGTCAATTTCATCGTCAACCTGGGCATGATACTGAAAAATGTTTTTCTTTAAAAGGTAAAATTCAAGATTTGATTGATAATAATACTATCTCTGTTTCTGGAGTGAATGATAAAGGAAATACATCTGTAGCTCCTCCTAACCAAAATCTTCAGATTTTCACTGATCCATTGCCTTCTCATACCTCTAATGCGATTGATACTACTGATTCCTCTATCTCACCTGATGATCTTGTGTCCATGACTTCGAATGTGATTAACTTTGTAGAGCAGCAGAAAATCCCTAAAGAACCTTCCATCACATTTGATTCCAGTGAAACTATCAGGGTACCTGATGGTCCTTTATATATAGTTGCAAAAGTCAAAAATACACCTTGCCGTGGAGTGCTTATTGATCCTTCTTGCATGGTTAATGTCATTACTGAAGAATTCCTTTTTACTTTGCAATTGAATCGAGTTATCTATGATGAAACAAATGTGGTTGTGAAACTATTTGATGCATTTTCTTCTCCTGCAATTGGTTCTATTACATTACCTATTGAGGTCCATAACAAATCCCTTGATGTGAACTTTGCTATTATTCCATCTTCCGAACAATTTCGTGTGAAGCTTGGCTATCCTTGGCTATCTTCCATGAAAGCTATTGCTTCTCCTATTCATAAGTGCTTGAAATTTCCCCATAATGGTGAAGTTGTTACTATCAATCATAGTCTCTTTAAACTAGCTGAAAGAATTCCTAGTGTTCCTATTGATTATTTTTGACCTAAACAATTCCAATCTCTTCCTCCGCGAAGTGATCATCTTTTCAAATCTTATCAAAAGTGGAAAAAAGATATGATCCTATCTCTAAGTGAACCTAGAACACCCAAACTTGACATTCCTATCATTCTTGAGAAGGAAGTTCTTCCTTTGAAAGATAAAACTAATGTCTTTCCTCAAGAAGATTCCCAACCCATCCTTATGGATGTGACTATGTCTATATCTAATAAACTTCCTAAAAGCAGACCTATCCCTCCTCGTCATGATGGACTTGGTCTCCTTCCTAAACCAAATATTCCTCCCTTATATGGAGCAGTTCCTCCTCCTTCCTCTTATGGAGAGAAGAAACCCTCCTCTTCTCCTATTATTCAACCTAAGAGACCACAACCTAAACACCCAAGTGCTAAGGATGAGAACATTCCTCCTCCTCAATCTTCTCAACTTCCTACTAAGACTAGACGAAATCGTTCTGCACGTGAACGCCGACGAAAGCGTCGTCTTAGAGCTCAAGCAGCTGCTTCTCAAACTTCGCAATCTCCAAAAACACCTTCAACAAGCATTATTCCATTTTCTCCTCAGCCGACGATTGAGCTGAAATCTCCTAAACATAAGATGCATGATGGTCTTGATCCTGTGCGAGTCAAAGATCCTATTTTTATAAATCTTGATGATGATATAGATGAAACTGTTATTCATGATGCAAATGTTACTCCTGTTCTTTCTGATAGTGAATATGAACTTGTTGATATTGATAACCATTTATCTAACGCATTTTCTAAGGCACTTATCCTAGCTCCTAGACAAGAACATCGTGGCTTGGGATATGAACATAGCCCTTGTTTGGATCTTGCGATAGCTCCATCTGCTGTGTTGGATGTTCCTCCTCCAGCGTGTTTCCTACCTTCCCGAAACATTGATCAGCAAGATCGGGGGGTAGATGACGTGCTAGACTAGTTTCATTAGCATAGCAGATTCTCTCCTCCTCTCTTTTGTTACTTCTTCTATATGTTATTCTCATTCTTCTATTTGTTGTCCTTAGTGTTGTCTACTTGAGGACGATGCAAAGCATTGAGATCTCTTGGTCTCTCTCATGTTGACTCAAAAGACACATGTGTTCCCTTCTTCTAGGTGACCTTCCTTGATTGGGGAATGAAGAACAATTATGCATACATACATATGATATACATGAATTATCATACAACATACTGACCCCGAGGAAAGCGAAGTCACCTTATGCTTTGTGTTTTGTGTCTATTATCCTTGGGCTTATCTCACACTTAGGGGCTAAATCCTTGTGATAACGTGCTCCTTTCCTTTCTCATTCTTATATGTATCACTACCTTAAAGCAATCACCCCCGGTGAGGCATGTACGATCGCTTTAACGTAGGGGGGCATACATCCCGTTCATATCTTTTCAAGATACTTGAAAATTTCTTGACAAATTTAGCTTTGCCTTGAAAATTTTTGATATCTTTCTTGCATGACTCATAGTGAGGGAACCTTACTACTGACAGTCATGGTTCTCCCTCATGATCTTCCCTTTTACTTTGTCAATCGAAGTCGTAAGATCCTTAGTCCATTGGGGGCTTGGTGTATCTTGCCTCCTTGACGTGGTGAAAGTCTTTCAATGTTGTTTCCTTGTACTTTACCGGAAGTATTGGCGTACGCTTATACTCCCGCTAAAGTGGGGGCTAAATGTAGCGTCCTAAAATTGTGACATTTGCAATTTTGATTGCATTTCGGTCTTCACGATGGCGACGCAACACGCAACCTGAATGGAGACCCCGAAACCTGATTATGACACCAAAAAATGCATTTTCTTGCACCCTGGCCTGAACCTCCTTTGCACCTTGCTGTCCTGGGAGGTGGGACCAGAGCGGCCAGCGCCCTAGTCCTTCAGGACCAGGGCGCCCAGCGCCCTGGTCCCTGGGTCCTATTTTGGGCCCTTTCTCTTTTGGACTTCGGGTCTTTATGTTTGCAAATTGGAAAATTATCTTTCCTGGTCGGCCTAAGGTCGGGAAAATTAGTCTATCAGCCCTAATTGACAAGTATATAAACTACATTTTCCTCTTTCATTCGATATGATGGAAAAAGAGTGGAAACTATACTCAAGCATTCAAGCATTCAAGCATTCTTTCAAGCAATTGATCATTCTAAGTCTCCATTCAAGGCTAAGTGTTGCATTCAAGACAAGGATTCAACCATTGAAGAGGAGATCACTTACTACATGCTACATACAACATACAACATACAACAAACAACAACATCTATACCTTCGCACATAAGGATACAAACATCCTTACAACAAGGTATTAGTACTTGTTTTACATTACATACATTGACATTTACAGCAATTTCTCATTTCTTGGTTAATTCCAAAACCGGGGTTTGACCTAAAGGCAAACCCCTAATCCCTAACCCCCCAATCGTCTTCACTTTTCTGTGTGTAGGTTGCAGGTACGCGGCTGAAATTGAAGATCTGGAATCCTTGTGCAGAGACGAACAAATCCCCCTTCGTTTCGCGGCTTTTTCGGAGGACCGTGTGCACGCCGGGCACCATCATCCCATCAACTTTTGCTCAAATTTATAGGACAGCGCCGTATCGACATTCTACTGCTAATTCCAGGTCCGCAGCTTCATCCTATATCCCTATCTCAGTTTATAAGCGAATCTTTGTCACTTTCTATGCATTCCTAGCTTAATTCTCCTATCAACATTCTTTACAAAAGAGGGTAGCCTTGCTTTCTTAACCCTTGAAACACATTTAGCATCCAATCTTGCCTTGTGTGGGATTGGATCTTGTGGGTTTCAACCCCTCTTTTGAATGTAAAGTCTCTCCCCTAAGTGAAAACCATCAACCCTAGAGACTCTCCCTTCTCTCTCCTCGGAGTTGGAAGAGGGGAGAGCAACTAGGGCTCGATCGCGATTTTCCGCTTTACAGGTTCATTTGCATCGAACATACATAAGTACGCCATTATGAGTTATTAATCCAATTTCAAATGAATATAATTAAACAACCATTTAACCAACTAAACATGATATTTAACCTTCAATTAAAACATCAATGTCATACTAGTTTGAAATTAATTCCTCCAAACTCGTCTTTTCCAAAACCAAGTTACACTATACAGATCAAGGAAATATATATTTAAAGAAACCAACATAGATAATCCATTCCCAAATTAACAAATTATTTCCTTGTGCATATAAAGAAAAATACCAAAATTAACTATTAATAAATATATTTATTAATCCACGATTAATTAAATATAACAAATTAATAATTTATACGAAAGTAACAAATTAAGTATTTAATTACCAAAATATGCATTAATAATAAGATAAGATTTGAATATTAATTATTTTATATTTAACATTATACAATTAATTAATAACAAATTATACTTGAATTATTAATTAATGCCAATATTTATTTATAATTAAAAAACTTAATTAAAATATTAAACATAATTAAAAACATAATTTGAAATTACATTTAATAATATTAGAATGTTATTATATATATATATATATTTTTAAATAATTAAAAAAAATATTAAAAAACTTACCAAAAAAAAAGGGGGCAAAAGGGAACCGGGCCAACCCCCCCTTTCACGGGGGTTAGGGCCGACCGTGCCCTAGCCGCGGCGGTGCTGCTGCGGTGGACGCAGGACCTGCGGCTCCCATGTGGGGGACGCAGCGCCCTGCGGCCACTGCGGGGGTCGCCGCTCCCTATGGCCACTGCGGCGGGGTCGCAGTGACTACGGCCGCCGCGGGGGTCACATTGAGCTACGGCCTCCGCTAGCTGCAGCCTGTGCGGGGGAGGGGGGGGGAGGAGGTTGGTAGAGCTCCTCTCCCCACCCTCCAAACCCTCATTTAAATTTATTTATTTATTTTTAATCATAAAATTTTGATTTTTAAACAAACAAATCGATTTATGATAAATAATTTCGATTTAAAAAAATATTTTTCTTCTCAAAAGAACAAACCCCATTTTTTTTTTTTTTTTTTAACAGTCTCATAATGAGACTTAAAAATAAAAATTTCCAGAATATTAAAAGTCTCCAAAATAGAGGAAATTGTTGAATAACCAACCAATTAAGCAAATTTTGGGCATAAGGGAGCTCATTTCTCACACCAAGATCCAACAATAAGCCAATCTTTAACTAATTTTCACTATGGAACTTATTCTTGGGAAGATCAATGGAGAAATTAAAACCAAACAACATGAAGAACATCCAAGCCCATTTTAAAAAAATAAAATTTAAACAATAACTAATTGATAACCAGAATTCCTACCTCAATAAGCATTCCTAGAAAGGATCTGATGAAGAGCCCCAACCTGCAGCTCAATAAATCCTTCTCCTTCCGAAATCCCCAAATCTTTCATCCAAAATATATATATTTTTTTAAAATATATTTTTCTCCAAAAATTCAATCCCCAATATTTTCCAAAGGTCTAGGTTATATGGGAAAGGTTGACCAAAATTTCATTTTTGGAATTAAAATTTTTATTTAAAAATAATTCAAAAAAAAAAACATTCTTTTAAACTATATCAATAAATTAAATTACTTTTCAATTCAAAATTGATTTTCTCAATTAATTCAATTTAACCTTTCTATTTCCAAAATGCCAAGAAGATAAAATTAATTCTATTTCAATTAAACTTAAATCTTTCTTTTCATAAGCATAAACATAACAAATTTAATCATTAAAATTAACTATTTAATTGAACTTGCTCCCAATTTAAATCAAGCAATTCAAATTAACAATAATCGCATAAAGGAACTTTGTTCAATATAATCTCTTAATCTTTAATGCGCAAATACATATTTAATCGAATTAAATACTAAGGACTAATTACTCAATTTAACCACACACACCAAACATGCAAACCAAGAAGGTCAACCAGACAGACGACTCACAAACCCAACCAAAAGGGAATACCAACAACAACTGACGACGCTTACTTGAGCATGACTATGGTCAAATGAGGATATCACGACCACCTAATCCAACTCTAAGGATTAAGGTGGTACACTCAAACCTACGAATCCAGGTGAAGACGAACCTCACACTCATGCGGCATTGTACCTAAAATCTCCTGGAACCAAGAGTCATACATGCATACATATATAAACTTAATGAAAGTGTTAGCCCGAGATAATAACATGAAAATAGGAGAATTAATCAATCTTGCATATGAAATGGCGCAAAACCCACATTAACAAGTATGCACTTAATAAAAACATCTGACTATGATCATTATATTATGATAAACTACCAAGGTTAAATCGAGATTAGAAATTGATTAGGGCAGGGGTACTACATTCTCCCCCCAAGGTTCCGACTTACTCCTGGAAGTTGTAAGGCTAGATGGAGAACATGTCGTACGCATTAGCCCTAAAACTCATTCAACAATTATTAAATTGTACATAGGAATCTTTCCATAAATAAATGAAACATTATTGCTAAAACCATTACGGATGCCATTACCCATTAGCAAGATACATCTAAATCCATACATTTCTTAAAATATTCTAGGAATTATCAATAATCATAGGAGAGATACAAGAACTTTCCTCCTTTCATTACACCAAATTAATGCACTACAAAAAGGTAAGCAACAATTTCCATACTCATCTATCAAACATGACAAGAAAACATGCCATCATGATCAATTTCCTTTACCAATACATCTTTTTCATAAAACTTTATCATATAGAACTAGTTTCAAAATTCAATTTCTACAACCAGGTTAACTTTCAATAAATAAGAGCAATGAAAATAACTCAATTGATTACACTTGCCAGGAATATAAAAACCTTTCCAAAGACTATGTCCCATAACATAGTGACAAGTTAACACAATTTACTCCATGATACACATAATAACCATCCACATATCTGGAATGCATAACTCAAAAGGCCACATGTGAGCATGTCCAATGATCGGTCAAGGATAACATGCACGATTAGCATCTCTATGCCTGATCTCAGAATAATAATATGATCATAAATATCCAATATCTCACTCAAGGCTCAATGGTGCTAGGCACACCATAGCTGTACTACCTTCCATACAAGACCTTCGTGAACATCCCTTGTTGAGTAAGGTGGTTAGCCTCCAAGAGATAGTCACCACACATAGGTAGGTAGTGGATTCTAGTTGCATCACAGCCTCACATACCCCCATCCTCAAGGTTCCTTACGTCCACTTCCTCGTACACACTCTACCAAGTTCGTATCATACGTCCTTGGAGAGGAATTTCATATTTCAACACAAGACCAACATACGAAAACAATAAGGATAAACCAGTTTAGCCACTAAAGTACAGATAAATAAAGATAATAAATCTTCGATTCCAATAGTAAGGCAAGAAAATAATCTATAATTTGCAACACCAAATCAAGAATGCAAAAGATCACAAGATCGTGGCTAAACCTTCAAAGTCAAAGTAAAATAAATTGCTGGTCCCCAAAGAAATACAAAGAATATCACAACTGCACATAACATCACTATGTGACTAGCGTCTAGCCACCAACGAGGAAGGAAGGAACAATTGTCTAGCTATTGCAGTAGCTCATCATGTGGTGCAACATAGTCACACTACCCACATGGCATGGCGGTGTGCACCTCGACATCACCCTGCATCACGTCGTCACGCGGCATGGCAATACCCCAAGCGGAGAAAACACGCAATGGACGTATCTCGCATGGTAGTGTACCTTGTGGAAACAAGCACGCGCAGGTCACGTCCCGCATAGCGATGTATCTATAAGGATACTCATTGTAAGCTAGAGGTATACATGACTAGGGTCCACTTACATGCCCACCAACGCATACTAACTGGTAGCTCATGTGGATAAACCTACCTTTCATGAAAACAAGGCAAAGGATCCTCCAAAATACACCATCACTATGCTCAAGAATCATCATCAATATGCTCAAGAAATGCCATCAAAATGCTCAAATAAGGGAAGGAATAGGCTGACACACATAAACCTATACATAGATTCATCAAAAAGGGAAAGTATTGAGTACACCTTTGATATAGTTTTATAGTATAACTATATCATTCCTCAAAATAGAGAAGCTAAAGTTGCTTTGCACCGACATTACCCGTATGCCAATCCATACTATCAAGGAATGGTAACTTCTAATACTACCCCTTAACATACTGAGTTACCCACAACCTGAGGTTTGGTACTCAGTAGGGAAACAAATAAGCAACATCACATAAACAGTATGGTTTCCCATACTCATAAGCAACATATCCTCCATGGTTGATTACTTCACCAACCCATGGGCACATATAATAAGCACTGGTTTCTCACAATACACACGAATACACCAGTACTGGTTTAGTCACATTTACGGGGAGTGCTTTCAGTATGCTAACATCTATTCAAGGAAGATTTTAATTATGCTTTCCACATGAATAACTGAATAAAGTTTACTCTAGATTTAGGTACTGAAATTATTAACAATTCACAATTACATAAGGAAATAACATCATTCCTATATCTTTCTTGAATTTCACTAAGCATTCGAATTCACATGCTCAATAAACATTCTATTTAAATCAATGCATTCTTCGTAGCATTTCTAAAAATCTTATGATTAGGCAAAGAGAAGGGAAAGAGAGTTTGATAACCAAACTATTTCCTACATAGACACAAGATCAACAAAATCACACTATAATATAAAATTTCTCACTGAAGGCCTATCATTTCAATTGCACGGTTTCCATTTCACTACTATTTTAGAAGGATGTCAATCAGCCTAACATGACATTTCCAATTATCATGGTTGCAACAGAATGTTCTAGTTTTCCAAACAACAGAGATCAAAACAGGCAATCTTTTTTATAATACCAGACCTCTTACGAATACTCACTACTTTAATACAATACAAACACATGTCATAATTTGCAACCTATTATAGAAAATCAAATTACGATTAGAAGGTAAGCAAGGAGCTATCAATAAAATAATACATCTTAATGCATGCACATCAAACAAGCTTTTTCATTTGCACTTCCTAAACATAATAAGGATAATTACATATATCCAAAGAATTTCAATGGAGCATTGCTAAAATAAATCCTCAATCAAACTGGTTTAATGAAACACATAAAACAATCTTTCGTGAAACACATTAATACACTCTCAAAGCTACTATAACATGTTCCCTTTAACACCTCTTTTACAAACAAAGTAGTTTCACATAATTCAACTATTCGCATATTAATGCACCTTACTAAGATAGAATTTAATTATGTTACTCCTACAATACACATGGAGAATTCTTTAATGTAAACATGCAGTTTTTCTCCCAACAACCAATATGAATTTTCAACCCGAAGCCCTTTTATAATCTAAAAACATAGAAGCATCATAGGGTTCACACAAGGGTTAAAAAAGACACAAACTTCCTCTTGTAAAAGAAACCTCATATAAGAGATCATTACACACATCACAAACATTTTTAATTTCTAGAGAGAGAGAGGAATGGTCATAATCATTCAATTTGCTACAAAATAAGCATTCAATATTTACCATACTAGTCCTTCAAGTAGACAACACTAAGCTAGATCATAATCTTAAACAAGCACATTTCGTACTTTCAGATTTAAGACAAGCACTGACCAACCCAAAAGGATTAGTCTAAACAGTACAACACTCAATAAAGAAGGTACATATGACTCTCTTTCATAATCTGAGTAATCATAGACCAAGACATCGATAAGCACATAAAGCACATATAATCACTCAAAACACCAACATCAAGAAGGTGAAAACAAGGTGTGAACACACACATTACACACAAGTTAAGGTCAGCTCAATCACTCACATACAAAAAGGAGGACAAGCATGCACATAAGGTCGATACACCTCACACCAACAGAGGGTACACGCAATACCAGAGATCCCAGTGTTTGAAACATGGGCTCTGATACCAAATGTAATGCCCCACTAGGAAACCCCGAAGGGATTAAGCCATAACACAAGAATAGAGTGCAATAATTTTTTTTTAAAAAAAGTTAAACACATCATTACGATACAACAACATACCAAAGTTTAGATTACATAGCAGAAGACATCAACTAACACCTACAGAGTTTTCCCAACATGATTACTTAATTGCACATTTCACTTAACATACTAATAAATCCAATAAGCTGATTATCTTATAACGAGATAATTCTTACACAAGGATAATTTCTTTCAAAAGATGGAAATATAAATCACAAGACAAGATTCATCCATTAAGATCTATTCATAATCTTCATTCAAGATTTTCATTAAAATATAAGCCATGCATCTAATATTCTAACACACAAGAATTTCATCATAAACTTATGAGATCTTTTCATGCATACTTAATTTTCTTAAAAACAACTGAATATATTCCATTATACTAAGCTACATTCATTCATGATCCAATTTACTGCATTCAAGAAAGGACTACATATAAGCATTTAAAGTTAATTCCATCTTATCCACTTATACATTCTAACATAAGCCATTCATACATGATAAAGTTGAATAAGAGAAACATAAGAGAATAACATCACATAACACCAAAATGATCTCGGAGTTCACCCCTAAAGGGCTACATCTCCGGGTCTACTCAACTGAATGACCCCTTTGGTAATTAATAAATTTACAAATACATGAGGTTCTCATAATTTACAATCCTGCCATCAAGGTGAAACATAATCAATATACAAACGACCACATCAGTCAATTAAGATATAAATGATCCTTGAAAAGGAAAGGATCCAGCTGAACATAATCAAAGCTAATACAAAGGTCCATTAGGACATCCACAAAATTGAGTCATCACCACCCAAGGTCTAACATGAAACCCGATACTCACAAGGGCATAGACAATAGGATGACCCACAAACAAGCTCCTAACAAGACAATACGACATCACACTAGCGAACGTAGGGACAAGTGTCATCACACATCCTGGTATGGTTACCATGGGAGGTCTTCATAGGTCCCGGCCCCATACACTGGGTTACCCTGGCAACCTATTCCAAACCTCTGGCCCATCCAAGCCTCATGTGGACCCTCACATCCTTTCGTGAAGACAAGGATGATGGTTTGCCATTTCAGGCCTTCTCACAACATGTCGAGTTTGTGTTAGCACTCGTCCCATGTGTGAGGCACAATTATCTTACTTAAAGATTAACTTTCTAAACTACTATTAGGTTATCACTTATTAGACTCACTTTTGATGGGTTACCCAGTAGCCACTTTGGGTGTGACCCCCAATCGAAAGCCACTTCCCATACGACACTAGACTATACCCAAGCAACCTCAGAAACCAATGAACACACATGGTCAAGCGAACGGAGTTCAAAAGGAGGGAACAACCATCTGGTCAAACATGACTCAAAAGAGGTACACTTACTAACGGTACTCTAACCAAAGACCTTACCAACTATGGTCAACCATGAATCATCATTTGACACCCACACAAAGGATATGACCAATTATGACACTACCACAAAACAATAGTCAAACTCAAAACTGAGTACTGGAATAGGTACACAAATCGACCATACGACCGGGTCCAATCAAACAAAGCAAGGCTTGCCATTACTTAAGCAAAAGCGAATACAGAAATTAAACTCACTTAGGCAATAACCGGAAAAGACAATCTTCTTTCCTATTGATTTAAACAATAAAATCGATCCAATTTTCTAATTGATCTAAGTTAGATTGCAGTTATCTACTTCATTTAGATATAGGTTGTTCTTGGTTTTCTAACTCTGTAAGGTTTATTTGCATCGAACATACATAAATATGCCATTATGAGTTATTAATCCAATTTCACATGAATATAATTAAACAACCATTTAACCAACTAAATATGATATTTAACCTTCAATTAAAACATCAATGTCATACTGGTTCAAAATTAATTCCTCCAAACTCATCTTTTCTAGAACCAAGTTACACTATACAGATCAAGGAGATATATATTTAAAGAAACCAATATAGATAATCCATTCTTAAATTAATAGATTATTTCCTTGTGCTTATAAAGAAAAATACCAAAATTAACTATTAATAAATATATTGATTAATCCGTGATTAATTAAATATAACAAATTAATAATTAATACAAAAGTAACAAATTAAGTATTTAATTACCAAAATATGCATTAATAATAAGATAAGATTTGAATATTAATTATTGGATATTTAACATTATACAATTAATTAATAACAAATTATACTTGAATTATTAATTAATGCCAATATTTATTTATAATTAAAAAACTTAATTAAAATATTAAACATAATTAAAAACTTTATTTGAAATTACATTTAATAATATTAAAATGTTATTATATATATATTTTTTTAAATAATAAAAAAAATATAAAAAAAACTTTTAAAAAAAAAACTTACCAAAAAAAAAAGGTGGCGAAAGGGAACCGGGCCCACCCCCCCTTTTCACAAGGGTTAGGGCCGATCGTGCCCTAGCCACAGTGGCACCGTCGTGGTGGGCGTAGGACCTATGACTCCCACTCGGGGAAAGTAGTGCCCTGCAGCCACTGCGGGGGTCGCCGCTCCTTGCAGTGACTGTGGCGGGGTCGCAGTGACTGCGGCCGCCGCAGGGGTCACAGTGAGCTGCGGCCGCCACTGGCTGCAGCCTGCATGGGGGGGAGGAGGAAAGTAGAGCTCTGCTCCCCACCCTCCAAACCACCATTTCAATTTTTATTTTTTTTTAATCATAAAATTTTGATTTTTAAACAAACAAATCGATTTATGATAAATAATTTCGATTTAAAAAAATATTTTTCTTCTCAAAAGAACAAACCCCATTTTTTTTTTTTTAACAGTCTCATAATGAGACTTAAAAATACAAATTTTCAGAATATTAAAAGTCTCCAAAATAGAGGAAATTGTTGAATAACCAATCAATTAAGCAAATTTTGCGCACAAAGGAGATCATTTCTCACACCAAGATCCAACAATAAGCCAATCTTTAACTAATTTTCACTATGGAACTTATTCTTGGGAAGATCAATGGAGAAATTAAAACCAAACAGCGTGAAGAACATCCAAGCCCTTTTTTAAAAAAAAAAAATTTAAACAATAACTAATTGATAACCAAAATTCCTACCTCAATAAGCATTCCTGGAAAGGATTTGATGAAGAGCCCCAACTTGCAGCTCAAGAAATCCTTCTCCTTCCAAAATCCCCAAATCTTTCATCCAATTTTTTTTTTTTTTTTCAAATATATTTTTCTCCAAAAGTTCAATCCCCAATATTTTCCAAAAGTCTAGGTTATATGGGAAAGGTTGACCAAAATTTCATTTTTGGAATTAAAATTTTTATTTAAAAATAATTCAGAAAAAAAAAACATTCTTTTAAACTATATCAATAAATTAAATTGCTTTTCAATTCAAAATTGATTTTCTCAATTAATTCAATTTAACCTTTCTATTTCCAAAATGCCAAGAAGATAAAATTAATTCTATTTCAATTAAACTTAAATCTTTCTTTTCATAAGCATAAACATAACAAATTTAATCATTTAAATTAACTATTTAATTGAACTTGCTCCCAATTTAAATCAAGCAATTCAAATTAACGATAATCGCACAAAGGAACTTTGTTCAATATAATCTCTTAATCTTTAATGCACGAATACATATTTAATCGAATTAAATACTAAGGAATAATTACTCAATTTAACCATACACACCAAACACGCAAACCAAGAAGGTCAACCAGACATACGACTTGCAAACCCAACCAAAAGGGAATACCGACGATGACTGACGACACTCACTTGAGCACGACTATGGTCAAATGAGGATATCACGACCACCTAATCCAATTTTAAGGATTAAGGAGGTACACTCAAACCTGCAAATCCAGGTGAAGACGAACCTCACACTCATGCGACGTTGTACCTGAAATCTCCTGCAACCAAGAGTCATACATGCATACATATATAAACTTAATGAAAGTGTTAGCCCGAGATAATAACATGAAAATAGGAGAATTAATCAATCTTGCATACGAAATGGCGCAAAACCCACATTAACAGGTATGCACTTAATAAAAACATCTGACTATGATCATTATATTATGATAAACTACCAAGGTTAAACCGAGATTAGAAATTGATTAGGGCAAGGGTACTACACAACCAGTACACAAACTAAAAGTAATATATTTCATTTGAACTCTAGTGAGAAGACTTATTTGATTACACAGATTGATGAAAGTTGGCTATGTCATAAAAGACCGTGTCATGTGAATTTTGATTGCATTATGAAGATCAGTTCAACTAAGGTAGTTAGAGATATACCTAAGATTATGAAGCCCTATAATCCAGTATGTAAAGAATGTCAATTGGGGAAACAGGTCAGAACCTCTTTTAGGAGTATACAAGGCAAATCTAATGATGTTCTTAATGTTATTCATACTAATTTGTGTGGTCCTGTTAGAGTTAAAAGTTTTCAAGGTGATAGATATTTCAAGATAATCATTGATGATTATTCTAGAATGATGTGGGTTACTTTTCTAAAGGAAAAATTTGAGGAATTTGAAAAGTTTAAAATATTTAAGGGTAAAGTGGAAACTGGGACATGATTGAAGATTAAATGCTTGAGATCAAATCATGGTGAAGAATTCACATCCGGTGAGTTAAATAACTTTTGTGACAAGCATGGTATAAGAAGACAATTTTCTACTCCCCAAACACCTCAACAGAATGGAGTTTTGGAAAGGAAGAACAAAACTATTGGTAAGTGCACAAAGATGGTGGTCAAAACGAGGGTATAATTGGATAATTTTTTCTAAAATTAGGTGAACCTGAAATTGGAGGCAAAATTTGAAATTCATCCACTCAAGATATGAAGATAATCAAAGAACAAATATTGTATTACTTTGAATCTATTTTCCAAACTACTAAATTTGTTTAAAATTGGATAAGATTAAGGGGGTCAAATCCTTCACGCACGAAAAACAGACCTTGATTTTTAATGAAACAAAAAACATAGTGTCTGATGGGTAAAAGTACAAAGCTATATCACACTTTTATAAAGGAAATGGTCAATGCTGATTCAAATTTTAAAGTAAATCAATATAAATTGAAATATTTGTTTTGATTTTGAAATGATGTGAACTAATAAAATGTATATTCTTTTGTCTATTTTATGTTTATAATTTTAACCAAATTTTAAAAAATTATTTGAATGTAGTTTTTTATAAAGTAAACACCATAATTTAGTTGTTGATAAAATGCTCAAATTGAAGTTACACAAGCCACCACACTTTAATCAGTAAATTTTACTTTTTTTCATCAAATTTTTTATGTATATTGATAACTTGAAACTTTAGTACATGGATATATTTTTTACTATTTTTTATAAATATACTTTTCAATAAATTTGAAAAGTTATGTGTGCTAAAATACTGCTCTATCCAATTTCCACTAGCTTTTTCTTAATTATTTATCTAGATTAGAAAATAATTATATAATCCTGACATAGATTCCCTTCTCTACTGCATCATATTTTTTTCAAAAAATTTAAATAAATTTTCGTATTTTTCCTTGATAGGATAATCAACCTTATATTTTAGTGTTGATGACATAATTTTAATTAAAAAACATATATAATATAAAAACTAATTAAAATATTAAAACATATATATTTTGGAAAATTCACTTATAGATCTATAAAAGGGTAGATTCCTTTCTCTACTGCATCATATTTTTTTCAAAAATTTCTAAATAAATTTTAGTATTTTTCCTTGACAAGATAATCAACCTTATATTTTAGTGTTGATGACCTACTTTCAATTAAAAAATATAAAAAATATAAAAAATATAAAAAACTAATTAAAATATTAAAACATATATATTTTAGAAAATTCACTTATAGATCTATAAAAGGGTATTTTTACATTTCATAAAAAAAAATATTTATAAGAGTAGGAGTTGGTGAAACATCTAGTTTTTTTATTTTTTAATTTTTGTTTAGCAATTAGACCCAAAGTGGTATAAAATATACATTTAGTAAATACTTCCAATTGGAAAAGTTGTACTATATATATAACTTATCTATAATGAATCTATATAGACCATATGTTTGACTAAAAATAATTTTTATTTAGAATTACTTAAATTCACTTGTGCTGATAAGTTAGCCTAAAACGTGACACAACTTTGTGCTTTTGCCCTAACGTGCACATCAAAAAAGTCATAGTTAGATTTAGTATTTTGAAAAGTCCTTTAGCATAAATATAGTTAAGAGTGAGCACTAGAAGATGTGTATTTTTTTGTAATTTTTTGTTGAGTATTTTTATTTATGATTTTTCCAATCGAGCACATCCTGAAAATTAGGTACCTGTTCATGCACGAAGCATAAGTTGCACTAAAAAAATTGAAAATACAATTTTTAAAATTTTTTTTTTTAAAGAATCAAGTGTACTACAATAATATATAATTTTTTTAAAATTTGGATAAGTATATCAAAAGTTATTAAAAAAATGGTGCACCTATGTCTACGAGAACTATGGAGACATTTGTAAAAGAATTTCAATAATAATGTTATTGTTGTTCAAATTTTTAAAAAATTATATGGTTAGAAAGCTCAGAAGATGGGTGAAAAAATGGTGGCAATTTTAGAAATACCCACTTGATGAAGTGTAAACCTGATGATGACAAAGTCGAGAAACCAAGTTGAAAAAATAAAACACGTCAAAAAGGAGGGAAATGGAGAGAAATCAAACTTCCAAACTGTAGCTTTGTCAACCAAGCCTATTTCCAAGCCTAAATAGTCAAAAGCGCGTACAGGGTAATTATGGTGTAAGAAGTGTGTACGCTCTATCTTTACTATAAACAACACGTATGTGCTATGTTTATTATAAACAACATGTACGCGCTACATTTTTTAAAATTTTGGGAGTGTGTATATTATGTTATTGTATATATAATATGTGTATATACATATAATATATAATTTTAATATATAATATGTAAATATATAATATATAATATTTATATATATGTATATAATAATATATAATATATTAATTATATATATACACACATATGTGTGTATTGTCTCCCTCACTCCCCCTCTCAAGCACGTACAAGGTGCCTCTCTTTCTCTCCCTCTCACTCTCTCTCTTTCTCTCTCTTTCTCTCTCCCTCCCTCTCCCTCTCTCCTCCTCTCTCTCCCTCAACCTCTCTCTCTCTCCCTCCATCTCTCTCTCCCCCCTTCTCCCGTCCTCCATACCCCATCCCTCTCTCTCTTCTTCTCTACCTCCCTCCCTCCACACCCCACTGCAACTATTTCTACACTTCTATACAAGTGAATTTATTTCTTGTCTGCAATTTCCTCTTTGATTTTCATCATGTATGAAATTGGCTGATGGATTTGTGTGTGTATATTGAATAAGAGGAAGAAGGGTCTCAAATTGAACCACGGGTGCATTACCGTGACAAACAAGGAAAGTTGCAACAACATTCTTCTCGAATGTATTTTTAATGAGCAGAGAAAATGTGGAAAATAGTGTCAACAAAGAAAAATGATGAGACAAACTACCAGCAATATTTTTTCAGAAGGAAACAACCATTAGGAAGAGAAAGAGGGATAGTAACACAAATGTTGTCAGAGAGAATGATAGTGGTGGGTATGCGAGAGTTCCCATGCAACACAATGCTTGTCATCTAAAGAAATTGAAGTTTGTTGTAAGCATGGCAGTAGTAGTATATGATGATCATCACTTGTCAAAAGGCTTGGAAGGGTACATACCCATGAAATAAATCAAGTGTGTAATTCCTATAGTCACAATCAATATCAGTCCTATAGCCTTGCAAATTGAAAAGCATCACATGTTTTAGAAAAGAAATACTCTTAGGGTTAGCTCAAGCTCTTACACTTGCTTTTTAGCGAAGCCTCATTGCAATTTGTTTGCTAGAGTCTCTCTTATGCTAACAATGGTCTAACTTAGCTTTATAAATACTAAACTACCGATGTTCTATTGTATGATGTTCTATTCATAACTTTAAATAATATATTGTTTTATTAGCTATCATTTATTAATCAGGAAAATTGTATGACAATTTATAAATAGTTATGGGGAGGCTCCAGCAATATATCTTGTTTTTGTTTGTATATAGATGAACTGATAAGAAGATTAACAAGGTGGTTGGTTTTTTTTTTAAAAGAAGATAGGATATAAAGTAGAACATTTGAAGAAGATGAATGTATTGGTTTTTTTGGATCGTGTGGATGTACTGGTTGGATAATCTTTATGGGTTGTATGGTGTACTAATGGGTCATATGGTGTCTTATGACCCCTTAGGTTTCATTATGGGTCATATGGTGTCCTAAGGGGTCATATGGTGTTCTATGATCCCTTAGGACACCATATGACCCCTTAGGATTCCATATGGTATCGTTATGGGTTGTATGGTGTTCTATGACCTCTTAAGACACCATATGACCCCTAGGTGTCATTATAGGTCATATTGTATCCTAAGAAGTCATATGGTGTCATATGACCCCTTAGGACACTATATTACCCCTTAAGACACCATACGAGCCATAACGACCATATGGTGTCCTAAGGGGTTATAGGATGTGATATGACCCCCCAGGACACCATACAACCCATAACAACACCATATGGTGTCCTAAAGGGTCATAATGTGTTCCATGACCCTTGAGGTCACTATTTGGTGTCATTATAGGTCCTATGGTGTGCTAAGGGATCATATAGTGTCCTATGACCCCTTAGGACACCCTATGACCACTTAGATGTTGTTAGGGGTCATATGGTGTCATAGAGATAGAGATAAAGAGTGACATAGAGAAGGGGACTCAAAGAGAGAGAGAGAGAGAGAGAGAGAGAGAGAGAGAGGGAGATATAGAGATCTAAGAGATGGATAGAGGGATTGGGAGAGAAAGAGAGACCTAAGAGGTGGAGGGAGGGAATGTGAGAGAGAGAGAGAAAGAGAGGGTGAGAGATATATAGAGTCTGAGTGAGAGGGAGGAAGGGATGGAAGGAGAGTAGAAGAGACTAGAGAGAGAGAGGTGAGAAGAGAGGGAGTGAGGGAGAGAGAGAGGTGAGAAGAGAGGGAAAGAGGGAGAGAGTGAGAAAGAGAGGTAATTAAAAAGGGAGAGAGGGAGGGGAGGATAAAGGGAGAGAATGAGAGAGAAATATACCTGAGAGAAGGGCTCCAAAGTGAGATAGAGAGATAGAGGATGAGAAGGAGAGACTTCAGAGATAAAGAATGGGGGAGAGAGAGAGAGACTTAAGTGAAAAATAGAGACTTTATTCTCTCCCCTTCTCCCTTCCTCCATACCCCTCTCTCTCTCCTCTCTCTCTCCTCTCCCTCTCTCTCTCTCCCTCTCTCTACCTCTCTATCCATCTCTCCACTCCTCCCTTCCTCCATACCCCTTCTTCTCTCCCTCCCTCCCCCCTTCTCTCTCTCTCTCTCTCTCTCTCTCTCTCTCTCTCTCTCTCTCTCTCTCTCTCTCTCTCTCTCTACCTCTCTCTCCCTCTCTCCCCTTCTCCCTTCCTCCATAACCCTTCTCTCCCTCCTTTTCTCCCTCCTTCCCCCCCTCCTCTCTCCCTACCCCCTTCTCTCCCCCCTCCCCCTCTTCCTCTATCTCTATCTTTGTCTCCCTCTCTCTCCCTCCCTCCCTCTCTCCCTATCTCTCTCTCCCTCTCTCCATCCCTCCCTTTTCGTTCCCATTTTCTTTACTACAAATAGCACATACGAGGTATTGAGCCTACTAGTTCGCTACCCTACCATAACATTTTTAAGGTGTAGGAGCATGTACGCACTACTTACTAGGTTGCAAGCGCATGTGGGGTACTGAGCCTATAAGTTATCTTCCCTACCATAACATTTTTAAGGCGTAGGAGCTCATGTGTGCTAATTATTAGTATAGGATAAAAAAAATATTGTTGGGCTTGCCAATGTTTTAGGGACTAATAGCATGCACACAATTATTAATATAGCACGTAAGGGGTATTTAGACATAGTTTTATTGTCCCAAGAGCCTCAATGGCTTCAAAAGAATTTTTTGAGGTTATTGAAGGCCCCATTGTAACTACGTCTTTACTTCTATCACTGTTTTATACATAGAAATAAGTGATTTTTTTATTTTTGCATGATTTCATATGATTGAATTATTGTTCTTATTAGTTTTGTCAATATTACTATAATTGTTTAATAATTTTGATTCAAAAAATAATGATGAGATGCATATTTATGGTTATTTGTTTGTTTATGAACTTTTGTTTACATATATATGTAATATGATTCTATTTAGGACAACTGATATCAACCATGGGAAAGAACAAGCGAGGAACGATGGAATAATGAGATGCTGAAAATAAAAGACAAAGGCAGCATATGAAGAAATTACATGGCATAAGAACAATGGGAGAAGAAGGTATGTCACCCTTGACATCTCAATTTGATTTACCAATCAAACATAATGCACCTAATGCAATTGAAGAAGAGATATTTGATTTACCGTATGAACCTAATGCAATTGAAGAAGATACCACATCTAATAATCAATTAAATGATGAACATACACCTTCTCTATTTGATGAATTGAATATGCACAATGCATCGATGTTAAAACCTCCTAGAATCATTCATAGGAAACCAAAGTATCTAAATGACATTGATGAGAATATATTGAAGCCAACGCTCGATAAAATGAATGAACGAACTTGTAGGAGAATGGTTAAAAGAATATGGAAAAACTATTTTAAAAACTTAAATCAAATCGCAAGATTTTAATTAATTGTTCAAATGATTAAAAATTTGAATTTTAGAGAGACAATGAAAATTCTAGGCCTAAGATCATCCGAAAGTAACTGTGAAAGAACTATTGTGAGAAATCTATTTGATTCATATCAAGCTATTGGTTCAAAATAATGTACTAAAGATTCCGATGCTACTCGACATGTCATTATATCAACCAAAATGAGCAAGAAATTAAAAAAAGATCATTTGATAAGAAAAACAAGCAAGTCATTAAATGTTATTAGAACAAAATTAAGTAAAGCATTAGAGAGGTGAGGAAAAATAGAGGAACCTAACAATAATTCTCTTTGCTGCATTCTCAGGTAGACTACCATGCAAAGACAAGGTTGTTGTTGATGCACTAAGAACATTAATTGAAAATTTTTGGCATGACAACACAAGAGTTTCATCCAACCAAAGAGATGTTAATAGAAGGCGAAATAGGTCTACAAATAGTGAGCTACATGCCAAACACTATTTTGATATGATTCAAACAAAATTTTATGGAAGATTTCTTCAAAAGTTTCTTCAAATAAGAATTTCTCGAAGATTTTTTGAAATGGGAAAACCTTTTTATATTAAGACTAATCATGTACGCACCACGTGTTGTTGTAGAGTGCATATTGAATTTTACATGCACTATGATATTTTTCATCATATTTGTTCTACTTTGCACACTAATGATGTTTTGCAGGAATGAAATATACAAGCGCCTCTTAAGTCGGTAAGATAATTTATTTCAACTATACTATGTAATAGACATGATGATTGCATTTATTATAAGATGCCTTGTTTGGAAGGTTTTTGTGCTATATGTGGTGGTCTGCAACATTTACCAAGATGTGTACATTTGGAGATCACACATGAAACTGGTAGGAAACTAGTTTCTTTTGGAAAATACAAGACAATCACATATGGAGTTAAAGATGGAAAATATTTTAAGAGATGTGAGATAGTGAAAAATGATATATGTGTAGCTGAATTTATGAAAATGTTTCAAGAGAAACTAGTTTATGAGTACATAATGCATACACATAGAGATCAATGGTTAGATGAGCAATTCAAGTTATGTAGGACACATTTCCTCTTGGCACCATTGTCTCTATCATTGATTTTTCTAAAAATTATACACTACAACCTCATAATGAAGTGCAATCTATGTATTATCATTCTACACAAGTTTTTATTTTTGTACACATAACATTCATGCATGCAGATGACAACACATAGGAGGATAGAATGGTTGTAAGAGAGTGTCACTTATACATAAGCGATGATCAACTCATTCATCAGAGTTTGTTCAAGGATTCTTTAAAGTTTTCTTTGATAATTTAAAGAAAAGAAACATACAATACAACCGACACTTAATATGCTCAAATAATTGTACCACACAATTCAAGAATGCAAGGATGTTTTATTGGTTGACAAGGATGCATATGACAAGCAGTATATAACACTTTTGGAATTTCACTGAGGCTAGACATGGCAAGGGAGAGCATGATGGTGCAGTAGCATGTGTAAAAAGATCCCTAGAGAAGAATTGAAGTACGAAGGTGGTGCTGAGTTGATAGATGTAGAAACAATTGTGCGATGGTGTAAGTCTATGATGCATCCAGGTAATCTAGGTACATCAATGTTTCATAGATATTTTTAGTTGATCAGTGAATCTAACATTGAAAACTATCTTTATTGTTGTATAGTTGCAGGATCGAGTGACATGCACTCATTTATGAGTTGAAATGCAATTTCTCTAGTAATTTATACACGACAAATGATTTTTTTTTCTCTTCATGCACGTATTTTTTGTGGGAAGAATTTAAATCACAAGATTGGGTTGACAAATGGTCTTGTAGACCATTGGTTCCCATTGATACATATCAAATTTCCAAAGCACTACAATTGAGCTAGATGGAGACATCACTAGATTTTGACCATGTATCTGACCTAGTGGATTCAGGTGATTATTTGAGTTAATTTTTTTGGAAGTATTCTTTTTGGTTCATTTTGTTGTACATCACACTTTATTTTTGGTATTAATTATCACTTTATAAAATGAAGGTCATATGTATGCAGTTGTTGCAAAAGAGAACAATGAAGAAGGAACAAATTACTATTTATGGCGTTGTGCTGAGCCTAAAAGAAAATTAACAACCACAATCATTGATGGAGAGGGTATTGAGTACCCAATAGGGTTTGTTGTCATGACAAGATCATAGATTAGGAGATTCGTTATCAATAATTCTAATCTTTGTTTGTTCGAGGACTTTGAACCACACATACATATTCTTTATTTCTCTAACCTTTTTATTGCAACAAATATTCATTTGATGAAGTATAGTGGTAGACCTCATAACAAGATTTTATGGAAATTTCATGAATCTGACCACGAGGTAATACTTGACACAATATGGTTTAGAGCCAATCCTGAAGGCTCACTTGACTGATTCTATGGTTTAGAGTAGAATGATTTTGAGATTTTTGTATATATCATCGAAGAATTGTTCTATATTCATTTTTTGTATATATAAATGCCCATGAGCTGATTTTTTCATGTTTAGGGGCTTAATTTTGTATATTTAAATGGCAATGAGCTGATTTGTACATATTTAGAAGCCACATTTTATATATTAAAATGGTGATGAGCTGAATCGCACATATTGTAATGCCAAATTTTGTATAAAAGCCCATGAGATGATTTGTAAGACATTTTTTTGTTACTTTTTTTTGTGTCTATGTTTTGTGACTATGTTTTGAGTTTATGTGATGTGATAAGGTCAATCATAAGAATTATTGATTCTTTTATAATCATGGAGAATTATTTGATTCATTGTCAGGTCATAGGAGTCATAATAATGTTGGTAGGGTATGATTCTCAACGTTCTGAAACTTTGGGATGCATGAGAGGAGAATTTGTACTGTAAATGTGCCCACTTGGATGTTCTCATGAAGTCAGTTTGTGCACATGACGAACTGAATCAATTCTAGCCTATCTTGCAACTTTGCATTAAATGCAACTGACGGTTTTGCAGCAAGCAAAGAAATGATACCAATTGAAAATGGATACAATTCATAAGAAACTAAGATAGGGAATTGTAGAGGATCCTCATGCAACCCCATAGGTTCAAATGGATTGATCATATGTGTCTTGGATTGGAAGAAATAGTTTGTCAAAGTTAGACAATTTTTTGGACTCACGACACTTGAGAGATCGTGTCGGTAGGGTATGACTCGATGTTTTGGAGCTTTGAAATGCATGAGAGGAGAATTCCTAGCATAAAAATTTCCACCCAGACATGCTTGTGACATCGGTTTGTGCACATGATGAACCAAATCAATACTAGCCTATCTTGCAACTTTGCATTGCAGGCAACTGACATTTTTTGCAGCAGGTGAAAATATGCTACCAATTGAAAATGGCTCCAATTTGTAAAAAAATGAGATAGGCCATTGTAGAGGAGCCTCACACAAACCCATAGGTTCAAATAGATCAATCATATATGATGCAAAGAGTATTGGAGCTTTTCCTATTCACCTTCTTGGTTTCTTGGCTTACTCAACCCTCTAACTCCTCGAGCCCATCCAATGGCACTTGATTGGGGTTTTTCTGTCTAGAACACCAAGGTCTGATCCATTTTGGCTTGACTCCAAGGTATAGCCACTGATTTTAGACAATTAACTCCTCCTATTGAGGTTTCCACCTCAACCTCTACACACCACTCCTAAGGCTCCAACAACTCCTGCAAGGATCACAACACACCAACTCCTACAATGGGTTCAATATGAATTTAGATAGTGCCTTTGAATTATTTTAGGGGTTTTAGCACCTTTGGTCCCATCAAAAAGCTTTTCCAACCTCACTTTGACTCTACCAGTTACAAATAGGCCTAATTCAATTAGCCCTCCTATACCGGTTTCTAGGGCTTAGTTTACAAACTTCCCACAAGGCCACAATTTTTTTTGATTTGAGTACCCTTTTCAGAGTTGCATATAATACTAAATAATTGCATTTGGATTTTCCATACAACTATGGGAACCAAAACTGCCCTATTTTCAAGGGCTTAGGCCTACCAGAGTGACTGGGAAATATGTCTTTGGAAAGATTCACCAGTCAAATCACCTACTCAAATCAATTGAGGATCCTTGAAGAGTGTTCATATGGATTTCAAACCATGGGTTCATTTCCCTACAACCAGTCAACACGTGCTCAGAATTGGCACATCTTTTCTTGTCCTAACTCACTAACTCCTAGCAATGAGCCTAGGGTTTACTTGTAGCTCCTCCACCAAGGCCTGCAAAATAAAAAAACCTACTCTAAAATTATTTAAAAAACCTAACCTATCATTCCACTTGATTTCAATAGGTTTCATCAATGATGTTTAGGTTAGAGTCACTTTACTCTTAAATCCTACTCTGCAAGGGTTTTACACCAAGTTACAAAGAATGGATGATATCTTTGCAACTAAAGACAATCAGTCCTATGAATCAAACTTATTGGAAAGTAAATTCAATAATCTCTCATTCCTTTCAATTTGATCTTTTGACAAGTCCGTACTGGACTGTGTAAAGCAATTAAAATAAGGAAAAAACTGTCAAAAACGGTGAAAAACCAAGATTACTTGAAAACACAAACTTATTCTTGCATTCCAGATTCTCCAACCCATACAATAAAGTATATTTTACCTTAGATTCTGGTGTTTTAGTTGTTTGAACCAAATTTTCAATGCCAATTATAAAAAGTGCAACTTTTGCGAAAAGTTGCAAAATGTTGCTCGACAACTTTTACATCTTTTTGACACCTAAGATGGAACTTTGCCTTCAAGTGCCTTCCAAGGCTCTTGAAGGCCCTCAAGCATCCTAGAAGTCCTAAAAAAAACAATAGACCCCTTCTACATGCTGACAATGATCCAGAGTACTACTCCTGTGATCAACCTTAGCATTACAACTTCCTGCGTTGATAGCATCCTAAACACAAATGACAAAATAAAAAATTTGGACAACTCAACCATAGCTCTATTGAGTCCCAATTGGTTGGTCCATTATTACATAATAAAAGACAACAAAAAAAACTTAGAAGAAAACAAAATTGCATGATTAGAGTGTTAGGTGCCCTGCACCATACTCCCCTGGGACAAAGAACTCAAGTCCCTTGAGTTAAGAGGTTTACAATCTCCACTCCATGCTGAAGTATATCTGATTCTAACATCCACATAGCATCTGAATTAGGTAACCCTTCCCACTTGACAAGATAATGCTTGTAGAATTCTTTCCTTTTATTCTTTACTACCTTGGTGTCCAAGATACTTTCCAACTTGATCGGTTGGCTAGGTGGCAAATCCCTCACCCAATCCTTATTAACCTGTGATGATATGTCCAACTAATTTGTTGGTGACTCTCTCTTGTATGGATAGAGATCACATACATTAAAGATAGGAGAAATACCCAAGGTGGGAGGAAGTTCAACTTCATATGCATTCTATCCATATTTGTGCACCACCTTTAGAGGTCCAATCTTCTTCATCAGTAGCTTGGTAGGCTGCCATTTTAGAAGTCTCTCCTTCCTTAGGTATGCTAACACTAAGTATCCAACTTTAAATTGCACACTCCTTCTTTTTTTATCAGCATGCACCTTATACTACTCCGATTTTTGTTGTAAGGACTACCTTACCTTATCATGCAATTCTTTAATACCTTCTACAAAGTTCTCACCTTGTGCACTCTTAGGTGCCATAGAACTGAGATCTCTGAGCTCTAATATGCCCCTAGGATGAAATACATACACTATCCCAAAGGGAATTTTACCTGTGCTTTGGTTCACTAAGTCATTGTATGCATATTTTGCCTGATCGAGTACTAAATCCCAAGTTTCCCCATGTTGTTTTGCAAGACATCTTAGCAAATTACCCAATGATCTATTGACTACCTCTATCCAACCATCTGATTGAGGATGATAGGAAAATGAAAAGGATAACTTGGTGCCCAACTTTCTCCAAAGTTTCCTCCAAAAGTGGCATAGGAACTTCGCATCTCTGCCACTAACAATGCTGATTGGAAGACCATGAATTCTGACTATGTCCTTGAAGAAGAGGCCTGCAATATAGGTGGCATCATTGGTGCTCTTGCAAGGGATGAAATGTTCCATTTTTTTGAACCTATCTACCACCACATACACACTATCGAATCCCCTTGGAGTTCTTGGCAAGCCTAACACAAAATCCATGCTCAAACATTCACAAGGCCTTTGAGGTATGACGAAGGGTTGATATAGACCTGCATTACTTGATGATCCTTTTTCTCTTTGGCAGATTGTACATTTCTCTACAAACCTTCTCAAACCTGATTGCAACTTGGGCCAATATTAAAACCTACCAACCTGCTCCAAAGTCTTATCTATGCCAAAATGACCTCCTAGACCTCCTTGATGCTTTTCTTGGATAATGTTTTGTCTCATAAAACATTGGGGTATGCAAAGAAGATGTCATTTGGACAGAAAAACCTCTTGTATCATATATTTTAAATAAGAGACATGAGAGGTGTTAGAGAAATCAGAACAAACACTATATATCTCTACAAAAATCCTTATCATCCTTGTAGAGGCATTTTAACTCACTCAAACCCACACTTTGTAATTGTATCTCCTGCATAGTCATGACTCCCCTACTTAGTGCATCAACTACCTTGTTTTTTGTGCCCTTTTTGTGATTAATAGTAAAGGTGTAGGATTGTAGGTATTCAACCCACTTTAGGTGTCTCTGGTTCAACTTCTCTTGCCCATTGAGGAAACTAAGGGCATGGTTGTCAGTGAAAACTATAAACTCTTTGGGAAGCAATTAATGATGCCACTTCTTCAATGCTTGTACCATTGCATACAACTCCAAGTTAGCTTAGCTTCATTTAACTTCTCTCAGAAGAAGGCTATAGGATGACTTTCTTGGCTTAAAACTGTCCCTATTGCTCTTTGGCTAGCATCACATTCTATTGTAAACAACTGATTCAAATCAGACAATCTAAGGGTTGGCAGCTCTGCTATCTTAGCTTTCAACATTTCAAACCCCTTATTGGCTTCCTTTGTCCACTTAAAGTGACATTCAATCCCTCCTTTAATAGTGTTGAGTATGGGAGCACAAACACGGCCATATTTTCTCATAAACTTTCTATAAAAAGATGCCATTTCATGAAAACTCCTAACATCACTTATGCCGCTAGGGATAGGCCAAATAAGTATTGCTTTTACTTTAATTGGATCCATCTTTAAACATCCTTGAGATAGCTCTGTTTTTAAGAACTCACATTTTTCAAGGTTGATTTTGAGTTGAGCCTCCTTCAACTTCTTGAAGACCATCTCCACATGCTTAAGGTATTCCTCCTTAGACCTGCTAAAGATCAAAATGTCATAAAGATATACAATAACAAATCTACCAATAAACTCAACTAAGACTTCATTCATGAGCCTTTGAAAGGTACTAGGTGCATTGGTGAGGCCAAATGGCATCACCAACCACTCATATAGGTCTGTATTGGTTCTAAAGGAAGTCTTCCATTCATCTCCAGGTCTGATTCTGATTTGATGATAACCAGATTTCAAGTCCACCTTTGTGAAGTAGCTTGCACCTCCTAGATTGTCCAATAGGTCCTCAATCCTTGGCATAGGAAATTGGTATCTTATAGTCATCTTATTGATTTCTCTTGAGTCAGTGCACATTCTCCATTTTACTCCCTTTTTAGGCACTAACGTAGTAGGAACAACACATGGACTCAGAACCTTTTTAATAAACCCTTTGTCCAAGAGTTATTGCACTTGTTTGGTGATCTCTTCATTTTGACTAGGTGTCATTTTATAAGTAGCTTTGTTAGGAAGATTTCCCCCTGTTATCAAGTCTATTTGATGATTCACATCTCTCATTGGAGGTAGAGAATTAGTAATATCATCTCTTACAACATTTGCATATTGTTTTATTAAATCTTACACATCTTGAGGCACTTCACTCATTGGATTTGCCTTAGCTTCATCTTTAGGCTTCAACACTATAGCATGTGTTGGCTTGATGATAATTTTAATGTATTAATCACTTGTTGTCATTGATGAAACACTCTCACACACATATATGATTACATTAACTACCGGTATAACTTCAATTGGTTTTTACTACCAACCGGTATGTTTAAGGTCTATCTCTAACTGTACTTTGTGTCAACCAGTATGTGCCTAAGAGATAACCTGTGGTAACACTAAGCTGACATCAAAGTGAAGATAAAGTTGAAGGTGAAGATCAAGTGGAAGATTCTTGGACAATGATTCACTAGTTTTATTTCAACTGATATTGATTTCTCTAACAGGTATTTGATTTTTGTGATGAGTTACCAAGCACTGTTTATTTGGCGGTCATTTTTGTGATAAGTTATGTTTACTTGTCTAGATACAGTGCACCTAGTAAGTTGTGTTCCTATGGCTGACATAAGGTCTGAATATCTATTTAAAGACATCTAAGTGAAGCATTTTATGCATGAGATGGAAAAGAGAGAACAAATATAGTAGAGGTGATCTATGCGAATACTTTTGCTGAAGAGCGATAAGTGTTTAGATGGAGAGCAGTATTGAATGTGCTTAGAATGATCTGATCAAGAAAGTTTGTGCTACTCCGAATAGATCAAATCTTTCTTGTTGTTTTCTAATCATTACAACATAACTAAATCCCCTAACTGGATAAGCTCTAACAAGGTGATCCATTAGTTTGGATTCTAAAATCCTCTAGTAAGGTTACTCTTAATAGGGTATAAGCTTCTAATCAAGCTTGGTATCTATAACAAGATTCCCTCCTAGAAGAGCTCTTTGTAAGACCTTAATTGGTCAGTTTTCTATTACTATAGATAGTTAACTTGTGAGTTCCATCTCATCATGGTTTTTACCTATTTGGGCTTTCCATGTATAAACACGTGTTACGGTGGATGTTCTACTTTATGTGGATGTTGGTATTTCATTTTGGATAGCATGTATTTTATTTAACTGCTTGGTTTAGTTAATCTACTGGTTAGTGTTTAAAATAGTGTTAGTTTTGGTGTCACCGATTCACCCCCCCCTTTCAATGCTTTTCAAGTCGATCAATTGGTATCAGAGCCTAATGGCTTAGAAGGGAATCTTGAAACTACTATGGGGGATAGAAGCTACTTTGAGATGGCTAAAGAGCTAGAAGCTAGTAGAAATGAAGTTGAATCCCTTAGGGGAAAACTGAAAGTTTCTGAAACCAAAAGGAGAGAGCTATCTGAAAAACTATTAGAAATATCCCACAATAGTTCTTTAGATGAAGCTAATATTGATGCTTTATCAGAAGAAGTTGAAAATTTGCAGGGTGAGAAACTAAATTTAAGAAGAGAGTTGGAAGGTCTCACTATCCGCATGAGTCATAAACTAGAAGCCAAAAGAGTTGTTGAAGATCTTATCAAGGTAAGAGATCAGGAAATCATAAAGATCAAACGGGAAAAAGATACTATGCATGAGGACTTAATAGCTGAAATAGAAGAAAAGGAAAACTTAAAGTTAGATCTTGAGTTGGCATCGTCTTTGCAAGAGAACCTATCTAAATATAATGAAGATCTTGTCAAAAAGCTTACTAAAGCCAATGAGAAATTAGAGAAGTTCGTTAAAAGTTCTACCATGGTGGAAGAACAAATTCAATCATAGAGAATGAATGGTGATATCTCTGGACTTGGTTTTCATACAACTGAAAAAGGTGAATCCTCTGGCACAAAGAGTAACAATCCAAAGAACAAAATTGATTCTAAAGTCAATAAGACTACTGGTAAGAAAGATTTTAAACCTATCTACTTTGTTTCCATAAGCTTGGTCATACTGCAAATGTTTGTAGGAGAAAATCTAATAAGAATGCAAGTTACAATATTAATGCTCTGTATGTGTCTAGAAAGTTTGAGGGACATTGCTACACTTGTGGAATGTATGGGCATAAACATATTGAGTGCAGATATGGATCAAACAATCCTATACCACACATGCATCCTAGACAATATGGTGATTGGACAAGGAATTTTGATAACCAGGTAAACAATAACTGGTAAAGATCCTATGGCAATCGGTTTAGTCCATTTGAAATAGAAAAGGGAACAAATATTGTTTGTACCTTCTGTAATAACCTTGGCCATGTGGATATGAAATGCAGAAAAAGAATAGGAAGTGGAAATGTAGGACCCTAGAGATCATTTGGTATGGTCCATTACCATTGCAACAAACTGGGGCACCTTGCAAAGTTTTGTAGATCAAGGAACAGTAAACCGGTCAACTCTTTCAAGGATCAGAAAGGCAAAAATAAAATTGATGTTGAGGAAACAAGAGAAGATATGAACCAGACTTGGAAGAAGAAAAGCGAAGGATTGCTTGTAGAAGAAATCATTCCTTTGCCTAGTGAAGAGAATCTAGCATCGGTGTCTTAAGCCTGTCTAATATGGCTTAGGGGAGCGTAACGGTAAAACTTTTCCGGAACCCTTTTGTAAAATGAGAGGGAAAGATTTTTTTTTGAATTTTGAATTTTGGTGATTTTTTTTGATGTGTTATTAACTGGTATTTGACTTAAGCGGTGAAATTAGGGTTTGTAACCTTAAAGTATGAGCATTTATTGTAGTTGGTAAAAAGGGATAAAAATAAGTTTTACCTTATCATTTTTACCCTAACTCTTTTGAAAAAATAAATTGAAGTGATTGCAGAGCAGAGCAATATTGTCTTGGTGCAAATTGGCGAATTGCTTTGTCATTAAGATAAATCAAGTTGAATTGAAAGTTGTAGAGAAGGAAACAGGAGAGCATTTGAACAGTCCAACTTAGAAACAAAGCGACGTGCAAAATTCTAGGTATTTCTTTGCATACCATCTTGAAACTTGTTTATCTAGAATGGCATCTACATCTAAGTCTGTAGGGAGGTTGATGATCACTACTGAGCCTGGGGAAGCTCTAAAGGAAGATGAAATTATGTCTTATAATGCATTGTCGCAAGTCCCAAATGGTGTTGTGGTCAAAGGCGACTTGTCCAGCTATATAGATTACAAAATTGAAGATTTGGGAACTCTTCACATCTATACTCAGATGAAATCACTCTATAATAAGGATGGAAAGATTGAAGCTAAATATTCTAGGGTTTTTGAAAAAGAGTTTCATAATGCCACCTACTTTATTGAAGACTTTAAGGATGAACACATAAGAATAATTTTTAGTCAAGTCCACGATGAAAAATATGTATCTGGAGAGGACTCACACAATAACCAAGGAGGCTATTAGGGCTGTAATAGGTTATTTCTCAACCGGTGAAGTTCCTGAGTTGAGGAAAATTTTAAAAGATATTGTCTTCAAGTTAACTGGTTCTACCTCTGACATGCGTTCTTTTTCTATCAACAATATTAAAGACCCTACAATGAAACTTGCAGCAATGGTGATAGGCTACCGAGTGTTCTACTCCAGTAGACTTAATAGTGTTCCATCTATAGCAATCCATACAACACGTAGAATGATAATTGATAATGCAGACTATGATATTTGTGAAGCTATCAAAGTCCATTTATATCAAAATTTGAAAACCATTAAGAAGGACAATACTCAGAAGTTCAAATATGGTCAGCTGTTAGCTGGGTTATTTTTCTACTTTAAGAACTTTCTACTTGGTATAGGTGACATTGAATGGTCCAAAAAATAACCGGTCAATGCACAGATCAAGGACAACATTAAGGTTGTGAAGAATACCTTTTCAGCTACCACAAATAGGTACTTTAATGAATTCTAGAAGAAGATGAGCTTGAGAATGAGGTTACCTGAAGATCTGGTAAAATACTTTGAAAAAGACATAATCTTCACGGTTACCACTGAATTTTGCTTGATGCAGGCAATTGAACCTAGGGAGGAAGAGATAGAAAATATGAGCTAAGAGGTCAATCATAACTTACTGGTTGGCTTTGGTAATACTCTGTTAGCATCACCCAAAAACAAAAAAAAGGAAAAATTGGACATCTTAGTAGTCCAAGCTGCACCAACTGAAACCGGCACTGCACCTATCGAAAAAGCAAAAGGAAAGCAAAAGAAATGTGATGAAAAATCTCCTATGAAGAAGAATACAAGGGTGACTCGAAGTGTCTTAACAAAGAAGGAACCAACACCTAAAATATCTGAGAAGAAGGAGAGTGCACCAAAGAAGAGGAATAGGAAACTAATTTTGCAACTAGAGTCTGAGGGTACAGATTCTAAAGAGGAACCTAAAAAGGAAAAGGCAACCGATAGAACATCTAAGAAGGTAAAGGTAGTGCCAAAGGAAATTACAGCTATAGACATTCCCACGTACAAACCTGACACAACATTTGAAAGAAAAATGAAGTCATTAGGAAGAAACAAGTTTGATAATGTCAAAGAACATTATGATTCTTTTACTAAAGATGAGCAGAAGCAAGTACTTCAATAGGTAATAACTTTGTTGAGCCACTACAATAGGTTTCCACATGATTTGAAGAAATATATTTCAGTCTCTTTGTATAATACTTTGTTAGATAAATGGGAGGAAGCCATTCAGTTAGAAAAGAAGATTTTTCATGAAGTATTTGTACAGTATTGTCCCAATCTATCATGAAATGGAATTAGTGCTTTAACTGAGGAATACAAAGCATATTTTGATTTTAAAGTAAGAAGACCGAAGCTTCTAAATGGAAAAAGGTTAGTTGTTGAGTCTGAGAGACATTAGCTAGCCTATATAATCAAAAAGAGGGAAGATGTCATCCACTCAAGAAGTAAGGATGATACCATAGAAGATGTTCCTTGACTAAAAATGGATGAAGAGGAAATTGTTCAAGCTGATGTTGTCTATCCAACCAAGAAGAAGGATGATTCCATTATTCTTGTTGATGAAGATATTCAGGACACAATAGACCTATCTCGAGACATTACTGAACTAGATATGGATACTCCTACAATCACATAAGTACATGTTACATCAGGTGATCAACCTGGTAATCAACTAAAAGAGGTCAGTGAACCAAAAACTGAACAACTTGAGAAACCCCAATCTCCACCGGTCATTGAGACTACTCAAAAGGAGTCTACTGAGGAAGTTATTACTCAGCAAACAAAAGATGCAACAGAGAAGAACACAAAAAGATCCATCATTAAGAGTACACCCCCTGAACTAGAAAAGCAAGAACTACTTGATGATGATGATGATGAAGACTCTTTAAGTATTTTAGGACTTATTGAAATGAATACCTTGAGTGCATCTAAAATGATGAAGATTTCTAATGTTATGCAATCTCGTGCACACAAGGAGATTGAAAGAGAAAATAATTAAGGCAAAGACAATCCAGAATACAGTAGATATTTTATCTGGATCACTACCAGAAACCTTTGTCACACGTCTTCCTACTCCTATCAAAAAACTTGGTCAGTTAGTTGTAGATACATCTAATCAAATCAAATCACTTGAAGATGTTGCTCAAATATCTCTTGAAAAGAGCCACAAGAAGGCATATGGAGATAAACTAGCTAAGCACATTGAAAATAGCAAAATGACTTTATCTTATAATGGCAGTCTATTAAAGAAAGCTATTGAATCTGGAGGAAAGTATCTTGCCTCTACCTCCAATATTACTTTATTTTATTATGATATTTCTAAGAATCAAGTTGAGACTGAGCAAGAAATAGAAAGGTTGTACAAGGCATATGTCCCAATCTAGGACTCTATTCATGCCTTTAATCAGTCTATAGATGAACTGCATGACAAACTGAATAGGTATGATAATGAGAGAGCTAAGAGATTCCAATCTCTAAGAGAGCTCAAGAGTCAGCTCACCTCACAGATTGACATTCTTCAAAGAGCCCACTCCAATGCAGAAGCTATTCTTGCTACTCTTGAAACCTGCATGCGAGATTCAATGGAAGAATTCTATTCTCAACTATTGTCGACCTCTGAGTATATGAACAACATACTAGAATAATGATAGAATGCTCTATCCTAGATGAAGCAGAATTTCAATAATATTTTCATGAGAATATCCAATGCATGAACTTGTTTAAAATTGTAATATATGATGAACACTTTGATACAGAATTTGTATATATATGTATATATTTTACTTTATCATTTTGGCATTGTTGTCAAAGGGGGAGTAATAATATGTATGTGTGTTTTTGAAAATTTTGTATTTATGCATGCATTAAGGGGGAGTATTACATTCAAGGGGAATATGAATACATATGTAAATATATTGTGTATGCACACTTAGCAGGTATTGCATTACTCTAAAAAATTTCTAAGTGTTGCAATCAATGCCAAAGGGGGAGATTGTTGGCTTGATGATAATTGTAATGTATTCATCACTTGTTGTCATTGATGAAATACTCTCACACACATAGATTATTACATTGAATATCGGTATAACTTCAATTGGTTTTTACTACCAACCAGTATGTTTAAGGTCTATCTCTAACGGGTACTTTGTGTCAACCGGTATGTTCCTAAGAGATAACCTCTGGTAACACTAAGTCAACATCAAAGTGAAGACAAATTTGAAGGTGAAGATCAAGTGGAAGATTCCTAGAAAATGATTCACTAGTTTTATTCCAACCGGTATTGACTTCTTTAACCGGTATCTGATTTTTGTGATGAGTTATGAGTTACCAAGCACCATTTGTTTGGCGGTCATTTTTGTGATGAGTTATGTTTACTTGTCTAGATACACTGCACCTAGGAAATTGTGTTCCTATGGCTAACATAAGGTCTGAATGTCTAATTAAAGACATCTAAGTGAAGCATTTTGTGCGTGAGATGAAAAAGAGAGAATAAATATAGTAGAGGTGTTTTATGCGAATACTTTTACTAAAGAGCGATAAGTGTTTAGATGGAGAGCAGTGTTGAATGTGCTTAGAATGATTTGATCAAGAAAGTTTGTGCTACTCTAAACATATCAAATCTTTCTTGTTGTTTTCGAGTCATTACAATAGAACTAAATACCTTAACCGGGTAAGCTCTAACAAGATTCATTGTACAAATCCTCTAACATGGTGATCCATTAGTTTGGATTCTAAAATACTCCAACAAGGTTACTCTTAACATGGTATAAGATTCTAATCAAGCTTGGGACCTCTAACAAGATTCACTCCTAGCAGAGCTCTTTGTAAGACCTTAACCGGTCATTTTTCTATTACTGTAGATAGTTAACTTGTGAGTTCCATCTCACCATGGTTTTTACCTATTTGGGTTTTCCACGTATAAACACTTGTGTTATGGTGGATGTTCTACTTTATGTGGATGTTGTTATTTCATTTTGGATAGCATGTATTTTGTTTAACTATCTGGTTAAGTTCATCTACCAGTTAGCTTTTAAAGTAGAGTTAGTTTTGGTGTCACTGAATCACCCCCCCCACCCTCTGTGCTTTTCAAGTCCATCACCATGGCCCTGATGACCTTATTGCTTTAACACCTTAAGGAACTCTTTACCTCTCATCAATATCACACTTGATCCTAATTTATTTTCCTCCTTTGGATCAGGTAATGGGTCCATTTGATATTTCTTGCCATTCTTGGTGTTGAGATAGTTCTTCTTTTCTCCATCATTACTGGCTCTCACATAATATTGCCATGGATGGCCCAACAAAAAATGACAAGCATCCATAGGTAATATTTCACAAAGTAGTTTGTCTTTATACTCACCAATCTCAAAGTCCACCCATTCTTGTTCATCAACTAAGACATGTTGACCCTAGTTGAGCCATGATGCCTTGTAAGCAGTGAGGTGAGGCAATCTTTTTAATTTTAGTTTATCCACCATTTCAACTGATACTATGTTCTCTGTGGAACCTAAATCCACAATCACCTTAAAAATTTTCCCTTGTGAATTACAAGTGGTCCTAAATAAACTTTTCCTCTATGGTGGCTCTTCAGCTTGGGGTATCTTGAGCATTGTTCTTCTCATCATTAAGTTTTCTCCATCTGTCACTGGCCTTGTCATTGAGTTTCCTCCTCTTGTACCAGTTAAGTCCTTCTTTCACCCATGTATGAGCTTGTTGAACTTGAGTCTTTTCCTGGGCACCTACTCATGGTATGAACAAATTGGTTGCAGTGGTAGCACCTACTGGTGAAGACTGTATTTCCTCTTCCCGAGTTTCCAAACCTACCCCTAAAATTGCTCCTTCCTCTAAAGGATCCTCTAAATGTTCCTCTTTGTGAGTCCGCACTATGTTCTTGGCTTTTCTTCTCTTCATTTCCTGATGTAGGCTTCCCTCTACCAAAGGTTCCTCTACCTCTTAAGTTTTTACAACCTATATGTTTCTGATTTTGTTCACTTCTCCTCTTAATATTTTCCTCTGCCCTTAAGGCCAACTAAAAACACTTATGAAAAATGTTTGGTGTGAGGATACTTATCTCATCTTGTATGTTTTTTCTAAGGCCATTCATGTACCTGGCCAATTTCTCCACTTCATTCTCATGCTTCCTAGCCCTCAAACTGAGTTTGTGGAATTCCTCAGTGTATGCATTGACATCTAACTCCCTTTATTTCAAATTTTGCAACTTCTCTTCTGGATTTGAACTTCATAATCCCATGGTAGGAATTGAGCCTTAAGCCTTATCTCCATACACTCCCATGAAGTTATCTTCTTCTTACCTTCTTGTACCTTTTCTTCTTGCATCATATTCTAGAAAATTAATGTTGATCCTCTCAATCTTGATTTGACCACATTTACTCTTTTCTCCTCTACAACCTCCTTATAATCAAAATGATTATTTAGGGCCTCTATCCAATCTAGAAACTCTTCTCCATTGATATTTCCTCCATAGGTGGGTAATCCAGCCAAGTTATCTTTGGAGATGGATTTGACTGCATCCAGGAATAGTTTTTGGTCTTGAGACATTGCTACTGCTACTTGTTCCTCTCTATCTTCAACGTCTTCATCTCTCTCATCTCCCCATTCTGTCTTAACCTTCCCCTTCTCCTTCTTAACATCTATGGTTCATTTACTTCCTTCCACATCTGTTAATCCTTCTATCATCTCTGCCACCATCTACCAGATGGATTTTAGAGTCATTGCCTTTCGAGGCATTGAACTTGCTTATGATTCTTCACAATCTGACATACACCAAATCTGGCTCTGATACCACTCTGATGCAGAGAGTCTTGGATCTTTTCCTATTCACCTTCTAGGTTTCTTGGCTTACTCAACCCTCTAACTCCTCAAGCCCATCCAATGACACTTGATTGGGGTTTTGTTGTCCAGACATCCAAGGTCTGATCCATTTTGGCTTTCCTCAAAGGTATAGCTATTGATCTTAGACAATCAACTCCTCCTATTGAGTTTGCCACCTCAATCTCTACACACCACTCCTAGGGCTCCAACAACTCTTGCAAGGATTACAACACACCAACTCCTACAATGGGTTCAATATAAATTTAGATAATTCCTTTGAAGTAGTTTAGGGGTTTTAGTACCTTTTGTCCCACCACCAAGCTTTTCCAACCTCACTTTGACTCTATCATTTACAAATAGGCCTAATTCAATTAGCCCTCCTATACCAGTTTTCAGGGCTTATTTTACAAACTTCCCACACAAGGCCACAAAACAATTTCAGATTTGAGTACCCTTTTCAGAGTTGCATACAATATTGAAGAATTGCATTTGGGTTTTTTGTACAATTGTGGGAACCAAAACTGCCCTATTTTCAAGGGTTTAGGTCTACCCGGGTGACTAGGAAAGATATCTTTGGAAAGCTTCACTAGTAAAATCACCTACTCAAATCAATTGAGGATCCTTGAATATTTTTCATAGGGATTTCAAACCATGGGTTCATTTCCCTGCAACCAATCCACATGTGCTCATAATTGGCACATCTTCTGCTGTTCTAACTCACTAACTCCTAGCAATGAGCCTAGGGTTTCATTGTAGCTCCTCCACCAAGGTCTGAAAAAAAAAAAAACCTACTCTAAACTTATGTATAGACCCTAACCTATAATTCCACTTGATTTCAATAGGTGCCATCAATGGATGCTTAGGTTAGCACCATTTTACTCTTAAACCCTACTTTGTAAGGGTTTTACACCTAGTTACAAAGAATGGATGATATCTTTGCAACTAATGACAATCAGTCCTACTAATCAAACTTATTGGAAAGTAAATTCAATAAGCTATCATTCCCTAGAATTTGATCCTCTAACAAGTCCATAATAGACCGTACAAAGCAATGAAAATAAGGAAAAACTGTCAAAAATGGTGAAAAACCAAGATTCCTTGAAAACACAAACTTTTTCTTGCATTCCAAATTATCCAACCCATAAATGAAGTATATTTTTGATTATATTATGATGGTTTAGGTTGTTTAACCAACTTTTCAATGGCAGTCATAAAAAATGCAACTTTTGCAAAAAGTTGCAAAATGTTGCTCAACAACTTTTACATCTTTTTTACACCTGAGATGCAACTTTGCATTCAAGTGTATTCCAAGGATCATTAAGCCCCTAAAGAATCATATAGGTCCTAAACACAAAATAATAGACCCCTTCTACATGCTGACAATGATCCAGAGTACTACTCCTGTGGTCAACCTTAACATTACAACTTCCTAGGTTGATAACATCCTGAACACAAATGACACAATCAAAAATTGGACAACTCAACCATGGATATACTGAGTCCCAAATGGTTGGTCCATTATTACATCATAAAAGACAACAAATAAAACTTAGAAGAAAATAAAATTGCATGCTTGGAGTGTTAGGTGCCCTGCACCAATATGTATCGTGGATTGGAAGAAACAATCCATCAAAGTTTGATAATTTTTTGGACTCAGGGAACTTGAGAGATCACACTGGTAGAGCATGACTCTCAACATTCCAATGCTTTGGGATGCACAAGAAGATCATTCCTAGTGTAAACCTTCCCACCCAGACATGCTCATGATGTTGGTTTTTGCACATGATGATCTGAATCAATTCTAGCCTATCTTGCAATTTTACATTGTATGCAACTAACAGTTTTTGTAGTAGGTGAAAAAATGCTACCAATTGAAAATGGCTCCGAGTCATAAAAAACCAAGATATGCCATTGTAGAGGAGCCTCACGCTACCCCACAAGTTCAAACAGATCGATCATATGTGTTATGGATTGGAAGAAATAGTCTGTCAAAGTTTGATAATATTTTGGACTCAGGGCACTTGAGAGATCACGTCAGTAGGGTATGACTCTCGACGTTCTGATGCTTTGGGATGCACAAGAGGAGTATGCATAGCGTAAAACTACCCACCTAGATGTACTCATGATGTTGGTTTGTGCACATGACAAACTAAATCAATTCTAGCCTATGTTGTGACTTTGCATTTCATGCAACTAACGGTTTTTGCAGTAGGTGAAAAAATGCTACCAATTGAAAATGGCTCTGAGTCCTAAAAAACAAAGATAGGACATTGTAGAGGAGCCTCATGTGATCCCATAGGTTCAAATGGATTGATCATATATGTTTTGGATTGAAAGAAATAGTACATCAAAGTTTGATAATTTTTTGGACTCAGGGCACGAGAGATCGTGCCAGTAGGGTATGACTCTTGATGTTCCAACGCTTTGGGATACATGAGAGGATCATGCATAGTGTAAACCTAGCCACCTAGACATGCTCATGAAATCAGTTTGTGCACACAACTAACCAAATCAACTCTAGCCAATCTTGCAACTTTGCATTGCATGCAACGAACGATTTTTGTCGCAGGCAAAAAAATGCCACCAATTAAAAATGGCTCCGAGTTGTAAAAAACTGAGATAGGCCATTGCAGAGGAGCCTCGTGCGACCCCAAAAATTCAAATGGATTGATCATATGTGTCATGGATTGGAAGAAACATTCCATGAAATTTTGACAATTTTTTGGACTCAGGGCACTTGAGAGATCACGTCGGTAGGGTATGACTCAATGTTTCGACACTTTGGGATGCATGAGAGGAGCATTCCTAGTGTAAACTTGCACAACCTAAAGGCACTTGTGATGTCGGTTTGTTCACATGAGAACCAAAATTTGACCATTGCAAGCGTGAGGGTGCTCTCAAACCACTCATATTGTTGTTTATATTTATATTGTCAATTTTTGTTGTTTATATTCATATTGTTGATTACATAAGAAAATATTCATTTAAATTTATAAAAGGGCAGCCACCAAATACAAAGAATACACAATAATGAAATGAATACGAGGATTTTTGTAGGATTAATTTGACATTTTAGATATTCTATCAAATCATATTCCATGATTGCATTATTTATATCATAGATTTTTATTGTTTATATTCATATTATTGATTACATAGACAAATGATCAATAAAATTTATAGAAGGAAAACCACTAAATACAATGAATACACAATAACGAACTCAATACACATTTATTAGATCAAATATCAACATTTATATATATATCAAAAAAAGGCATGTCTGCCAAGTCAATACAAGTATTACAAAAATGTGGCATATGCCATGTCCAAATCGATATACAATAAAAATATAGAATATATCTACATGCATTGGTCATTCTATGACCACAACTAGCACTATATGATCCTAAACTTGTGGTTGATCATCAAAATTGAGCCTCTTCAATGCAGTACGCAACTCTAGAAAGGACTGCAAAAATACAATTCAAAAGCCAAGTTAGAATTATTCTGTAGAAAATAGTTCACAATTAACAACATAACTATGCATTTAACTATAATTCCTTTGCAATTGAAATGTAGATTATCTGATTGGCTGATCACAGAGCTAATGTCTTCGCTCTCCTCTCCTTATCACTCTTAGGAGTTTTCTTTAAGGCAAACTTAAAAGGATCCACGTTATGGTTGTAAGGAAGTTAAGTAGCGGAAACAACTTCCTACACTAACCTTGAGAGGAGGGTAATGCAAAACTTTTTTAGATCATTACAACAGTTACAGAAAATAGAAATAGATATAATAGCATTCATACCACAACACAGTGATTTACGTGGGGAAAACCCTTTCGGGAGAAAAACCCCACCCTCCAAAAGTAGCTCAATATTTTATTCAGCAATCAAAAACAGATTACAAAATACTTGCAGAGCAAGCTCTTCGCAGGAGTAGCACTAATCAGAGATTCAGAGGCAACTCAATAGCCATAGGACTCTTACACACAACCTCTATCTCACACACCTCATAAATAGGAGATACAATACAAGAAACCGTCAAACGGTATTACAAAACCATGGGCTAAAACCACCCAATAAGGTGTAGCCGACCTTATCTCCCTTCTATGACATGTTAAAGCACACATCAACACGTGTCGCTCCCTTTTACAGCTCATTTATGTATTCGATACAAATTATTTTTCCTATTTCAGGAGTACAAACTTCCGGAGGCCATAACTTGAGAACCGGGTGTCCGATTGACGAACCGTTTGAAGCGCCGGAAAGCTCGCGAAGTGCTCTATCACCTTGTAACCCGCTTTGCCGGTTACGGCCACTTTTCAGGGCGTTTCGGAGCCTCTAAAGTCCCCAAAATTAAGTTTAAACATTTTATTGCACCCCTCCAAGACGAAAACTTTAATATCTTCAAAACTAGCTGTGACCTTGCAACGAAACTTTACCGGAATGCTTATCTAGCCAACCAGAAGCTTCAGGGAGAGTTTCGCACCATTTCGTGCTCAAATAAAAACTTACTATAAATAGTAACCTCACATAAATGCAAGGTTGAGACACCATTTTTCCCAACAAATCTCCCACTTGTCGAACACCTTGCATGAGCGGAAGGGAATGTTAACACAATGAATCAATTGCTAGGGGCCATAAGGCCCATAGACTCTGAACACCATCTGAACTTATCTGTGCTCACTACCTTAGTTAAAGCATCTGCAACATTCATCAAAGTTTCCACCTTAACCAGCTTCACCCTACCATCTTCGACCATATCTCTAACAAAATGATACTGAATATCAATATGTTTGGTCCGGGCATGAAATGTCGGGTTCTTAGCTAGGCTAATTGCACTCTGACTATCACAGTAAACTGTCACTATACCTTGTTTTATTCCAATATCCGAACACAGTCTCTTAAGCCAAATGGCCTCTTTACAAGCATGAGTAGCTGCCATATACTCCGCTTCAGTAGTGGATAAAGCAACCACAGCCTGTCGCTTACTCATCCAACTAATTGCACCACCAAACAAAGTAAACACATAAGCACTGGTGGATCTTGAGCTATCAATATCACTTGCCCAATCTGAATCCACATAACCATGGATATCAAGGGAAGTCATGTCTCCAACTGAATTACCATGATAACACAAAGAATACTCTGAAGTACCCTTCAAATATCTGAAGACTCTTTTGACTGCATCCCAATGAACTCTACCAGGATTAGACATATATCTAGAAAGTACTCCCACTGCTTGGGCAATGTCTGGTCTAGTACAGACCATAGCATACATCAAGCTTCCAACTGCACTCTGGTAAGGCACTCTGCTCATGTCTTCCATCTCCGATGGGGATGTAGGACAATCTGAAATAGATAGTTTCATTCCAACTGTAAAAGGAACACTCAATGGTCTACAATTCTGCATGTTGAACCTCTGTAACACTGAATTCACATACTTACTCTGGCCTAGCCATAACTTTCTGTTTACCCTATCTCTTCTAATTTCCATCCCAAGAATGTGCTTTGCTGCACCAAGATCTTTCATTTCAAATTTAGCAGCGAGCTGAGACTTCAGTTCTGAAATCATACCTTTCCCTTTACCAATGAATAACATATCATCAACATACAATGCAATGAATAAGAAATGATCACCATAAGATTTATAATAAACACAGTGATCTGATTTAGAACGTTCAAATCCCAAACTCAACACATATGTATCAAATTTCTGGTACCACATCCTAGGACTTTGTTTGAGGCCATACAAAGATTTCTTCAATTTACAGACCAAATTTCTTTTGCCTTTCACCACATAGTGCTCCGGCTGTGTCATATAAATATCTTCCTCCAAATCGCCATGAAGGAAAGCAGTTTTCACATCCATTTGCTCAACCTCTAAATCATAAGCAGTAGCAATAGAAAGCAAAAATCTAATGGATGTCATTTTTGCAACAGGAGAAAATATCTCACCGTAATCAACACCCTCAACCTGAGAGTAGCCTTTTGCAACCAACCTTGCTTTATACTTCTCAATGCTTCCATCTGAACCAATCTTTTTCTTGAACACCCATTTACAACCAACAGGTTTTCGTCCTTCAGGCAATGGTACAAGATCCCATGTATCATTCTTTTTCAAAGCTGCCATTTCTTCCTCCATAGCAATCTTCCAGGATTCTGCATCATTCATACCTAATGCCTCTTCTACAGATTTTGGTTCATCCACACTAGTATTCAGAGCAAAAATACATCTCCAATCATCAGGTGAATACCTTTCAGGTGGTTGTCTATGTCTTGTAGACCTTCGAACAAGCTGAGTTGGAGGTTCTTCCTCCTCTTCTGAAGATTCAGAGCTAGACGAGCTCTCCTCAAATTCTTGCCTATCTAGGGGTCTCGATTCAACTCTTTCAGGTGTAGAAGGAAGTTGAATCACATCTTCTTTTTTAGTCTGTTCTGGCTGCAATGTAACAGAAGGAGACTTAATTTCTCTAAAAATAACACTTCTACTGTGAATTACCTTTTGTGCAATAGAGTCCCAAAGCTTGTATCCTTTCACACCATAACTATACCCGATGAAGATACATTTCACAGCCTTGTTCTCCAACTTTGTTCGCTTCTCCTTTGGCACATGTGCATATGCCTCGCAACCAAAAACTCTAAGATGTCTCAATGAAGGCTTGTGACCTGACCATGCTTCCATAGGCATTTTATCAACAAGAGCTGATGTAGGAGACCTGTTAATCAGGTAGCAAGCAGTGGCAACAGCTTCAGCCCAAAACTTTTGTTCGAGACCAGCACCACTCAACATACTCCTAGCCTTCTCCATCAGTGTCCTGTTCATTCTTTCTGCAACTCCATTCTGCTGTGGAGAATACGGAGTTGTCTTCTACCTGTTAATTCCATAGTCTTTACAGAATCTATCAAAATCATTAGAGCAAAACTCACCGCCATTATCAATTCTCAAACATTTTATTTTCTTTCCAGTCTGCAACTCAACCATTGCTTTAAATTCTTTAAAACGACTAAAAACTTCAGATTTACTCTTTAGAAAATATACCCATGTCCTTCTACTAAAATCATCAATAAATGAAACATAATATGTGGATTTTCCAATCGAAGAGACATCTACTGGACCAAACACATCAGAATGGATAAGGTCCAAAACACCACAAGTTTTATGAGAACTCGAGTAAAACTGAACGCGGTTTTGTTTTCCATAAATGCAATGCTCACAGAAATCAAAGTCAAGATTACAATCATTCAAACCTTCAACAAGATTTTTATTTTTCAAGGTCCTTAGACCCTTTTCTCCAATGTGGCCAAGTCTCTGGTGCCATAACATAGTCTTCTCTGCAGGTAACTTTGCTTCAGATGAAAGTGCATCCTTAGGTACCCAAAAACCATTTCCATATGCTGAAGGTGAAACCTTCAAATCTTCTAGTGAGGTATCCACAGATTTACTTTTTACAGAAGTGCTATTACACTCAACAGTGTATGCTTCAAGCTTATACAAAGTGCCAAACCTCACACCTCTAGCAACTACCATAGCACCCTTAATCATCTTACATCCTGTTTCAGAAAAGACTACCTGCACACCTGCATCTATTAGTTTGCTCACAGATAACAGGTTTCGTTTTAATCCAGGGATATGCAACACACCATTAATCCTTTTTATTCTACCATCAGAAAACCTGATTCTAACTTTACCTCGACCAACAATGTCTAAATGTGAATCATCACCCAAGTACACCTTACCTCCATTAAATCCTTCATATTCAGAAAACCAATCTCTATTGGAAGTCATATGAAAAGATGCACCTGAGTCAATTAGCCAGGCATCATTACCTGCATGAGTCGCCAAAGCCGCAATAAATGCATCGCCATCTTCCTTGTCGGACTCAGAATCAGAATCGAACTTTTTCTTTTTCTTCTTCTTTTCTTCTTTGCAGTCCTTACGGATGTGACCCGGTTTACCGCAATTCCAGCAAATGACTTTGGACTTTCCAGGAGATTTCGATCTCCCTTTGGATTTGGACTTGCCACGCTTCTCATTCTTCTTGCCTTTCTCTTTAGGTCTTCCACGAACGGTTAGGGCTTCCTTTGAACTGATGGATACCTTCCTTCGCATCTCTTCACCGAGTAGGGCACCCACCACATCTTCAGATTTCAAAATGACAAAAGTACTACCGATAGCCATAACAAGAGAATCCCACGAATCAGGCAAAGAACAAAGCAAGATCTGACATTTCTCCTCCTCGTCCATCTTAACACCGACGGATACTAATTGAGCCACAATCATATTGAATGCTTCTAGGTGGTCTGCAATTCGTCCACCCTCTTCCATCTTCAAGGAATACAATTTCTTTCTTAAGAAAATTTGATTTAATAAAGATTTCACTTGATACATCTCACCAAGCTTAGTCCATAGCTTCTTTGCAGAGTTCTCTTCATGGACATTGATTAGAACAGAGTCTGCCAGGTACAGTCTGATTAGACCCTTGGCTTTTCGGTCCATAACATCATACTGAGCTGCCGCAGTAGGATCTGAGGGCCTTTGGACATTCGCATCAACAGCATCCCAAAGATCTCGATCTATTAGCAGATCTTCCATCTTCAGCTTCCACATCTCAAAATTACTTCCATTAAATTTCTCCACCTCTATTCTCCCTGACGAACTCGCCATCTGAATATTCCTGCAACAAGATCAAAAAGTGTCTTCTGCACAAGCTCCCACTCAAATCTGGATTAGTTCAAAAAACCCAACTGCCCACAATTGAAACCAAAGGTGATCAAGCTCTGATACCACTTGTAAGGAAGTTAAGTAGCGGAAACAACTTCCTACACTAACCTTGAGAGGAGGGTAATGCAAAACTTTTTCAGATCATTACAACAGTTACAGAAAATAGAAATAGATATAATAGCATTCATACCACAACACAGTGATTTACGTGGGGAAAACCCTTTCGGGAGAAAAACCCCACCCTCCAAAAGTAGCTCAATATTTTATTCAGCAATCAAAAACAGATTACAAAATACTTGCAGAGCAAGCTCTTCGCAGGAGTAGCACTAATCAGAGATTCAGAGGCAACTCAATAGCCATAGGACTCTTACACACAACCTCTATCTCACACACCTCATAAATAGGAGATACAATACAAGAAACCGTCAAACGGTATTACAAAACCATGGGCTAAAACCACCCAATAAGGTGTAGCCGACCTTATCTCCCTTCTATGACATGTTAAAGCACACATCAACATGTGTCGCTCCCTTTTACAGCTCATTTATGTATTCGATACAAATTATTTTTCCTATTTCAGGAGTACAAACTTCCGGAGGCCATAACTTGAGAACCGGGTGTCCGATTGACGAACCGTTTGAAGCGCCGGAAAGCTCGCGAAGTGCTCTATCACTTCGTAACCGCTTCGCTGGTTACGACCACTTTTCAGGGCGTTTCGGAGCCTCTAAATTCCCCAAAATTAAGTTTAAACATTTTATTGCACCCCTCCAAGACGAAAACTTTAATATCTTCAAAACTAGCTGTGACCTTGCAACGAAACTTTACCGGAATGCTTA